>NC_143076.1:21234642-21541428 GCF_052426305.1 Pelodiscus sinensis
GAAGTCACTGGCGACAGACCTGGCTATTCAGGAAACGCGCCGGATGTTTGGGAAGGGGGAAGCAGCGCACGTACTTCCTGAAACTTGGACCTAGTGTGCAGCTGCAGGATCCCCAGGTATTGGCCCCAGCTGTGCCTGTCCCCTCCCCCTGGCCAGACTCCCCCACAAGTACCCTGTCCCCTGCCCCAGCAACCACCAGCATCAACCAGTACCCTGTCCTAGCATCCTACCCCCGCCCCAGCACTCTATCCCCGGCCCCAGCAACCACCAGCATCCACCAGCATCAACCAGCATCAACCAGTACCCTGACCCAGCATCCTACCCCCACCCCAGCACCCTATCCCCTCCTCCCACCAGCTCAGTTGGGGCCACATTAGTGAGGCTTGGGGAGTTTTGGAGAGGTTGTTTTTTTTGCATCTCACTTGTGTGGCCCCAATTGACTTTTCTGTGGGTCAGTGACCCCTGACTCAAAACAGGTTCCCTCTCATGAATAAATACAACACTGAAACATTTTGTGTTTGACATAATATTTTATTTAAAAATGAAGCCTGGCCAACGAGCCCCCAATTGGGACCAAGCCCGCATCTGGCAGCATCATAACACTCCTGCACATACCCCCAGACACCAAATCTGAGCCTGTCATACACTGGAACCCCCTGTCCTGACCCTCTCACATCCCCAAAGTCCTGCACCCCCAAATCACCAGTCTTCTGCCACAACCCTTCTGTACCATCCACACACCGCAAATCTGTGTCCTGAGCCTATCATACTCCCAGCCTCCCTGCCCTGAGCCGCTTATACACCCAACCCAAACTCCTGCACCTTCACATCCACAAGCCTGTGGCTTGCTCAGTACCCCAACCCTCCACCTGACCCCAACACTCCCCAGCCTGGAGCCTCCTTCCCGAGCCAGCATCCCCTCCTCCTCCTCCTCCTGCATCCAAATTCCCTCCCAGAGCTTGCACCTTTCACCCCTTCCCACACCCAAATCCCTCATTCCCACCCCAGAGCCTGCGCCTCCTGTCTCAACCCAGTGAGAGTGAATAAGGCATAGCAAGTGATGGAGAGGAGGGGAACAGAGAGGGCTGGGCCTCAAGAAAGGGGTGGGGTCTTGGGGAAGGGATGGGGGTAGATCTTGGCTTGTCTTCACATTTAAAAAGTGATCTTGGGTGTAAAAAGGTTGGAGACCACTGCTGTAAAACAGCGCATTAGACTCCTAGGGTATGTCTAGACTACATGGCTCTGTCGACGGAGCCATGTAAACTAGTTTACCCAGCAGAGGCAAAGAAGCAGGGATTTAAATAATCCCCGCTTCATTAAAATAAACATGGCCGCTGCGCTGTGCCAATGATCAGCTGATCCGGCACAGCGCGGTAGTCTAGTCGCGGATTGGTCGGCTGGGGAAGCCTTTGCCGACCGATCGTGTAAGCCTTGGGATTATTTAAATCCCCGCTTATAGAATCATAGAACCACAGAGCTGGAAGAGACCTCCGAAGGCCATCAAGTCCAGCCCCCTGCTCTAGGCAGGACCAATCCCAACTAAATCAACCCAGCCAGGGCTTTGTCAAGCCGAGACTTAAACACCTCTAGGGATGGAGACGCCACTACTTCCCTAGGTAACCCATTCCAGTGCTTCACCACCCTCCTAGGGAAATAGTTTTTCCTAATATCCAACCTGGACCTCTCCCACCACGACTTGAGACCATTGCTCCTTGTTCTGCCATCCATCACTACTGTGAACAGCCTCTCTCCATCCTCTTTGGAACCTCCCTTTAGGAAATTGAAGGCTGCTATCAAATCCCCCCTCACTCTTTGCTTCTTCAGACTAAACAGACCCAAATCCCTCAGCCTTTCCTCATAGGTCATGTGCTCCAGCCCCCTAATCATTTTGGTTGCCCTCCGCTGGACCCTCTCCAATGCATCCACATCCTTTTTGTAGTGGGGGGCCCAGAACTGGACACAATACTCCAGGCGTGGCCTCACCAAAGCCGAATAAAGGCGAATAATGACATCTCTGGATCTGCTGGCAATGCTCCTCTTAATGCAACCTAATATGCCATTAGCCTTCTTGGCTACAAGGACACACTGTTGACTCATCTCCAGCTTCTCATCCACTGTAACCCCCAGGTCCTTTTCTGCAGAACTACTACTTAGCTGGTTGGTTCCCAGCCTGTAACCATGCTTGGGATTCTTCCGTCCCAAGGACAGGACTCTGCACTTGTCCTTGTTGAACCTCATCAGATTTCTTGTGGCCCAATCCTCCAATTTGTCTAAGTCACTCTGGACCCTATCCCTGCCCTCAAGCGTATCTACCTCTCCCCCTAGCTTAGTGTCATCCGCAAACTTGCTGAGGGTGCAATCCATCCCCTCATCTGGGTCATTAATAAAGATATTGAACAAAACCGGTCCTAGAACCGAACTTGGGGCACTCCGGTAAAAACCAACCGCCATCCTGACATTGAGCCGTTGATCACTACCCGCTGGGCCCAGCATTCATTCTAGCCATCTTTCTATCCATCTTACAGTCCATTTATCCAATCCACATTCCCTTAACTTGCTAGCAAGAATATTGTGGGAGACCGTTTCAAAAGCCTTGCTAAAGTCAAGGTCTATCACATCCACTGACTTTCCCACGTCCACAGAGCCAGTTACCTCATCATAGAAGCTAATCAGATTAGTCAGACACAACTTTCCCTTTGTGAATCCATGCTGACTATTCCTAATCACTTTCCTCTCTTCCAAGTGCCTCAAAATGGATTCCTTAAGGACTCATTTCATGATTTTTCCAGGAACCGAGGTAAGACTGACCAGCCTATAGTTCCCTGGATTGTCCTTCTTCCCTTTTTTGAAGATGAGCACTACATTTGCCTTTTTCCAGTCATCCTGGATTTCTCCCTATCTCCACGACTTTTCCAAGATAATGGCCAAAGGCTCCTCAATGACATTTGCCAACTCACTCAGGGTATGTCTACACTCCCACCCTAGTTCGAACTAGGGTGGTTAATGTAGGCAACCGAAGTTGCAAATGAAGCCTGGGATTTGAATTTCCCAGGCTTCATTTGCGTCTCGCCGGGTGCCGCCATTTTTAAATGTCCGCTAGTTCGGACTCCGTGCCCGCGGCTACATGCGGCACGGACTAGGTAGTTCGGATTAGGCTTCCTATTCCGAACTACCGGTACACCTCGTTCCACGAGGAGTAATGGTAGTTCGGAATAGGAAGCCTAATCCGAAATACCTAGTCCATGCCACGTGTAGCCGCGGGCACAGAGTCCCAACTAGCGGACATTTAAAAATGGCGGCACCCGGCGAGATGCAAATGAAGCCTGGGAAATTCAAATCCCGGGCTTCATTTGCAACTTCGGTTGCCTACATTAACCACCCTAGTTCGAACTAGGGTGGGAGTGTAGACATACCCTCAGTACCCTCAGATGCATTAAGTCCGGACCCATGGATTTGTGTACGTTTAGCTTTTCTAAATAGTTCCTAACCTGTTCTTTACCCACCACGGGTTGTCCATCTTCATCCCATCTTGCGTCACTTAGCGCATTAGTCCGGGAGCCCACCTTGTCCGTGAATACAGAGGTAAAGAAAGCATTGAGTACGTCAGCTTTCCCCACATCATCTCTCACTAGGTTACCTCCTTCATCTAGTAGGGGCCGCACACCCTCTCTGATCACCTTCTTCTTTTTAACATGCCTGTAGAAACCTTTCTTGTTATCCTTCACATCCTTAGCCAGTCGCAATTCCATTTGCGCTTTCGCTTTCCTGATAACCCCCTGGCATTCTCGAGCTATACCTTTAAACCCCTCCCTGGTCATTTGTCCAAGTTTCCACTTTTTGTAAGCTTCCTTTTTGTGCTTAAGTTCACCAAGGATTTCCCCTGTAAGCCAATCCGGTCTCCTACCATGTTTGCCTCTCTTGCTAGGCATCGGGATAGTTTCTTTCTGTGCCTTCAATAAGGCTTTTTTAAAATACTGCCAGCTGTCCTGGACTCCTTTCCCCTTCATGTTAGCATCCCAGGGGATTCTGCTCATCACGTCTCTGAGGGAGTCAAAATCTGCTTTTTTGAAGTCCAGGGTGTGTATTTTACTACTCTCTTTCCTTCCTTCGGTCAGGATCCTGAAATCTACCATCTCATGATCACTACTTCCCCTATTAGTTCCTCCCTGTTTGTGAGCAGAAGGTCAAGCTGCGCACGGCCCCTGGTCGGATCCTTCAGCACTTGTGTCAAGAAGTTATCCCCAACATTCTCCAAAAACTTCCTGGATTGCCCGTGTACTGCCGTATTGGTTTCCCAATAGATGTCAGGGTGATTAAAGTTCCCCACAAGAACCAGGGCCTGCGATCTGGAAGCTTCTCTCAGTTGTCCGAAGAAAGCCTCATCTACCTCATCCACCTGATTCGGTGGCCTGTAGCAGGCACCAACCACAACATCACTGCTGTTGTTTGCTCCTTTAAACTTAACCCATAGACTCTCAACAGGTTTTTCTCCCTCTTTATACTGGAGTTCAGAGCAATCATAGTGCTCTCTTACGTATAGTGCAACTCCTCCTCCTTTTCTCCCCTGCCTGTTCTTCCTGAACAGTCTATACCCTTCCATGGCAGCGCTCTAGTCATGCGAGCCATCCCACCAAGTCTCTGTTATCCCAATTCAATCATATTTCTTGGACTGGGCCAGGCCTCCAGTTCTTCTTGTTTGTTGCCCAGGCTTCTCGCATTAGTGTACAAACACCTCAGATAACCAGTTGATCGCCCTATCTTCTCCATTCGAATCAGGGGTCCTCCTTTCTTGCTCGTTCCTCTCTGCATTTCTTCCCAGTATCCGACTTCCCCACTCCCCTCAGGGTTTTCGTCACCGTCCCCCGACGAACCTAGTTTAAAGCCCTCCTCATTAGGTTTGCAAGCCTGCCCGCGAAGATGCTCCTTCTGTCGTTAGGTGGAAGGAAAAGCTGCTTCTTTGCCTGTGCCGGGTAAACTAGTTTACATGGCTCCGTCGATGGAGCCATGTAGTCTAGACATACCCCTAGATAAGATAGCACTGGGGAATGGGGTGACTGAGTGAATTTTTAGTCCTTTGATGTTGGCTACCTGGGGTCAGGCCCTTCTCAGTGGAATTCCTCTAGGGAAATTTTGGCTGCTGGGTCTGCAAGTGACTGTGTGGGACCAGTTTTAGGTTGAAGTAGATATTTGTTACAAAACTGCCATTAAGCTTGGCATAAGCAGTCTCAGCTGAATGGCTGGAGTAGGTTTGGATCAGGACTGAAGGGCATCAGCATAGCTATGGGGGGAGCCCAACACTGAGGTAACTAAGGATGGGGCTGACTTGGAAGAGCAGTATGGGGAGCTGCCAGTCGGGCCTCTCTCTGGCTCAGGTGGATGCTCATCAGTCCCAGGAGCAATAGTAGTTTGCCAAAAATTAAAAAGTAAAGTGAATCCCCCAGAAGAGCTTGTGCAGACGACTCTTCTGATGTGCTGTGAGACCTTTGGTGGGCTCAGAACAAACAGCAGCTGTTTCTGATGCTGTTCTGATCGCCAGGAAGTTGAACTCTCCTATTGTGATAACCTCCCCTGGGATGGGCTTTGGGACTGCTGAGGTCCTTGCCTGCTTGCCTCTAGTTGTCATTGTTCCAGTCCTGTTACTGCTTTTCACTCTGCTGCTTCTCTCTGTTCAGTACGTGACTGTTGACCAGCTCTCAGGAATTCTGGGCAGTGTCAAAGCTGACCTAGAGCCGGCCCCTCCTGCTTCCCCATTGGACCATCCCACTTCAGGCTTCGCCCCTCAAGCTGCTTCATCTGCAGGCTGCCTTCCTTCTTCTGTTTCACCTCTCTCCTCTTCCTTCATTCCTGCTGAGGTTTGTGTCCATTGCCTTTCCCTCTTGCCATCTCTTGTGCTTTCCAGGAGAACACTAGTAGGAAGCTGGAGGTTGGCTTGCAAAACCTCAGAGGTCCAGAGCGGGCCTTCAGCACCCCACGCTGTCCTGGCTGCCAGGCAATAGAGACTCCTTCTAGCCTGGTATACCTAGTGAGTAGGCATTCCCAGCACAGCGCTATCATCAGCAGCAAGTTAGCTTGCCTTGGCAACCTTGTAAATGCTGAATTTTCCATGTATGCTGATCCCTCCCAGGGCAGAACACGCATTTGGGGCGGAGGAAGAGCTCATCCTGCTGCACAATCCCTTGTCAGTGCTGGTATGCCACCCCTCTCGCCAGCTCTAAAACCTCAGGACTGATTGAATGTTAAACTCTCATTTGGCTGTGGTAAGGGAGCAGCCCAGCTCATTCCTGGGGCAAGATGGTGGTAGGGATAGAAGTGTCCAGCCACAGAAGGGAAGGCATATGTGAAGCTGTGGGGCTCCATGGCCTTTGACCCACAATGGCAGCTGCCCTGGGGGTTGAATCATTCTGTCTGTGTAATGCTGTGTCAGCACCACACCCTGAACTACGTCCTCTGCTGGGCACTGCCAGCAGCCTTGAGGGGAGCATTTCTCCTGGGCACAGGGTGTCTGCCTGGCCCGGGGAAGGTCTGTCCTTGGACGCTGAGGTCATGGGTGGGAAGTGCATTCCAGAGTCCAGGGCTGAATTTCCACAGAGCCCTGGAGTGCAAGGCTGTCAGCACTAGGGGCCAGACATCCCTCACTGTAATGCCAGGGTGAAGGAGACAGACTGGGATCCCTAGGTTCCTTCTCCCCTGCCCTGTGCCCTTGTCACAACACTCAGCTGGAGGAGGAACTAGGATTGGCAGCACAGGGGAACAGACCCAGGCAGAGGGCTGGTAAGTGAAAGGAGCTCATGATCTCAGGTTATGACAGGGATGTCCGACATCTTCCAGTGTGTGAAGAGTCCCATGTGAGTCTATCAGTATCCTATGGGTGGAGGGGGAAGGAACGGCAACTTTTTGAGCCCCAGGCCATGGGTATCTACTCGATAGTCTATTCCAAAGGGACTTTAGAGAACACATCCCCATTCCAGCCAGCTGCTGCACTGTTGCCCTGCTTTGCTGCAACGCCAGAGTAAAGCAGGAGTATTTGTCTGCACCGCTCTCATTGCAAGTGTTGGTGCCTGTGCATCCCCTTTCTGTCTCTGTCCCCTGCTATTTCTTTCATCTCAGCCCTCTGTGAGAGCTCACCTTACTCCCACAGGGCTTCCCCACCATGCAGATGGAGATTGAAGGTCTCTGTGGCTTTCCAGTGCTTGCATTAGCACCTGCTGCTCTGACTCCTTGATGATGGGGTTGGGCTGGAAGATATTGGAGTGGTGGTCAGCTCAGTGAAACTCCCTGAGCTGGGATTTGGCTACAGATGAAAGGTTCTGTGCTTCCATTCCCAGAAAGAAAAGGATGGAGCCAGTTTGGGAGCCTGGTGGGCTGTAGAGAGCATTGGGTTCTGTTCACCTTTCCCCACAGCCGTGTCCCTGAGTGTGGGCATACAGGGATGGTGCAGGATTTCTCTGTTTCTCACTGTTTCATCCTCCTTCCTGTCTCACTCGCCCTCTTTCTTTAGATGGAGAACCAACTTCAGGGCGGCCCAGTGCAGCTTTCTGCTTTGGATTCAGAAAAGTGGTTCATGTCTGGTTTCGAGGCCTCCTCCTCTGCCTCTCCTCACTCTTCCCCTCCTCCTCTTCCTGCTAAAGCTCACTGTTCTCGAAAGCTGTTCCAGGTAATTACCCCACCCGCTTCCCATCACCAGGCCCTGCAGAGGTGAGAAGTTATGGCCTTTGGGTCCCACAGGTTATAGGGTTGAGGTACCCAGGGAGAGGGCTGTTGGCAGCAAGGCCAAGCTGATGCAGAACAGGCCAGACGCTGTTAGGTTAGTGACACTGGTCACCCAATGAGGGAGTTTTTAGATTAGGATGCTCCAAGTCCCTTCCCAAAGCAGGCTGGGATGAAAGGAGGACATAGGCAGTGTGATCCAAATTTCCAACTAATGTCAATTGACTCAGTTCCTGTGAATCAATAGAGTCAATTTGCACTCTCAGTGGATTTGACACGTAAATTGGTTGTTGCTTTGATTTATCACTGCCTAGCTGGGTCTGTTACTCTCATAGGGTATGCCTAGACTACGTGGCTCCGTCGACAGAGCCATGTAAACTAGTTTATCCGACATAGTCAATGAAGCGAGGATTTAAATAATCCCTGCTTCATTAAAATAAAAATGGCTGCTACGCTGTGCTGACAATCAGCTGATCCGGCATAGCACGGCAGTCTAGACGCGGATCGGTTGACAAGGGAAGCCTTTGTCGACCGCTCCCTTATGCCTCGTGAAACGAGTTTACAGGAGCGGTCGACAAAGGCTTCCCTTGACCGATCCGCATTTAGGCTTCCGCGCTGTGCCGGATCAGCTAATTGTTGGCACAGCACAGTGGCCATTTTTATTTTAACGAAGCAGGGATTATTTAAATCCCCACTTCATTGACTATGTCGGATAAACTAGTTTACATGGCTCCATTGATGGAGCCATGTAGTCTAGACACACCCATAATGTTGCAGTTGAGGATTTTGGGGGCATGGAAGGGAAATACTAACTCAGGGAAATATTTGTTGTTATTTATGCCAGCACACTGTGCTTAAGACACATTAAAGAGCCAACCCTTGTCATGTCTTGTGTAACTTACAGCACAGAAAACTGAATCAACGTAATGAAATGACTGTAGTTCACTTTTACCCACTCCACTGTAAGTCTGTGATCCCAGTGCCAACTGAAAATGAATTAAATGGAGTATTGATCAGTGTAAGACCTGTTGCAATAGCTGCTCAGGCAGAATTTCACTCAGGTAACTGATAGTTCAGGTTACAACCCAGTTAGTTAATTGAATACATTGTTGAGCAACATTAACGAGTGTGGAAAAGAGAGAAGTACCTGTAGTAAAAGGCCCTCTCAGTGTACCGCAAGTCCCAGGACTTAACCCCAGGAAGAGAGAGCTGACTCTCATGTCCAAGTCCGCTGCATGCGGCAACAAGCTGCTTCAGTGCTTGAGACTCTGCAAAGGAACCAAGGGAGCAACACTGAGCCTTTGCTTGGCACCTGTTCATGTGCCATTCCATCTTTGTGGAGGTTGTGTTGGGGTTGGTAGAGAAATGACTGAACATGGCCTTATGAGCTCTGTGCTCACTCTCCCTAAGTTCAGCTCACAGGAGCTCAGCTGTTGAATACAAAAGTTGTTTTTTCTCCAGGTTGCGACACCCATGTCCTTACCAGGGATAAAGGCTCTGCTATTGGAACAGAGGGTGAGGCAGCCTAGAGCCTAGTTTGCTCTCACTTAGCTATGTCAGCCCTTGGAAGCAAGTGTGAGTCAGACACTGCACCTTGAATGAGACCCAGTCTCACCGTAGCAGGGTCTCCTCTCACTAACTGTGGGAGTTGGTTCTCGGAAGTGCAGGTGTATGCTTAGAGAGGGCATGTTTTTAGGGCCAGGGCATTTTGTACCCTGTGTAGAAGCTGGCCAGCACAGGGCACATTCAAACAAGATGGAGCAAAGCCCTGGGGAATATCCTGTAGAGAGGGAACTGTGGCTGAAGGAGGGACATAACAGAGATTAGCATTAATTCTGCTGCTGTCAGCAAGCTGGGCTCCCAGGCAGCTGCTGTCTGCTTAGGGGTCAGAGTGGTTTAAATGCTGTGAATCTCTGTTCCAAGTACTGATGGCTCTGGTAACAATCAGCCCTTCCCAAACATTAGCCAGTCCATAGGGATCTGTGCTGTAGCCTCCATCTACCCTTAGTCATATCTGTGCTTGTGTCTAGGTCTTTCGTGCGAAGCTGGACAGCGACGCCGGCAGCACCCTCCCACATACAAAGAGTGGGCCTGCATCATCCTCACAGCTCAGTGTGGCCACGCTGGGACGCAGCTCCTCCCCAAAGGTATGGGCTGAGGGGACCAGGGGCTGCTGTACCAACATTGTCACTCCCCCAGCGAGGGGCTTTTTCAGTCCACAGTCCATTGCCCTTGAGGGATCTGGGTGCTGAGGCTCTTGGGCTGAAGGAAGATAGTTGGGAGACGTCTGGAACCCCGGCTTGACGCCCTTTCACAGCAGCACAAAAGATGGATCTGTTAATACCTCTATCAGCCAGACTGTTTATCACTTTACTGCAGCTTGAGCTCATGAACCAGGGACTGGGAATCCCATGGGGGCACATCCCACAGGGGCTTCCTCATCCTTGCCTTTCCACATCCCTAGGGCCCTGTGCACCCACAGAATGGCACAGGCAGCCTTCCACGGAACTTGGCAGCCACACTGCAGGACATTGAGACCAAACGCCAGCTGGCCCTGCAGCAGAAAGGTAAGTGCCTGCTTCAAGGGCATCCCCAAAAGGGGTGGGATTCAGCCTGCCCAGGGAATAAGAAAGGAGATGCTCCTACCAGGATGCTCCAAACAATGCTGCGTGTTTTCTGTGGCCGCTGGGGTTGCTCTGCCCTTCATGGGATGGTACCACCATTGCTTGTGCTCTATGTCCCTGTTCAGAGTGTTACTTGCTGGCTGTGCTTCATTAGACACCTTGCCTGGGGAACTCCTAATGCCTTTCTCATGAGGTAGAAGGAGAAACTTCCCGAGCTCACTGCAAACAGACTCTCTGTGCTCTGTGATCCAGTCTGGCTGTTCGTCACAAACCCAGGAGGCTTTGGTGGCATGCACCATTGAAGTGGGAGAGAGAGGGTTGGTTTAAAGAAAAAGTTGTCTGTTTGTGAGAATAGTTCTTGGTCTCTTGATCCCTGGACAGGAGTTGCCAGAAAATCAGCAAGGCCTAGCACAGGTTGGGGGAGGCCTCTGTAACTTGGGGGCATAGATGAGCCTCTGGCTTTTCTTCATGTATGGCCCCTGCCTCCCAGGTGCTGGGGGATCAGTAACTGTTTGCGTCAGGAGAGAGGGATGAGAACACCTGGGGGCCACAATTGAAACAAAACAACCATCTTGGTTGCTGTAAGCCCCTCTCTCCCCAAAGGTTATATCATGCTGCTGCCTTTGCCCCTAGCTTTGAAGTGTAGAGCAGTAGCTGGGACTGTCTTCAGAAAGGCAAAGGACTGAATTGACCCCACTGGAATCTGAACCTGTTTCCCAGGAGTCAGTGTGTCTTCGCTGATGCTTGGCCCGAGGCCATCCCCTGCAGCCTTAAACATGCCCAGCAGCAGTGATCTCAGCTAATGAGAGACAAAATGAAGGTGTAAAGATCCACATCAGGCCTTTTGGCACTTTTGTGACTTTAATGACTGGTCAAATCAGCTGAAGTAGACGACAGGGATCACAGGGAGAGGTCAGGACTCTGTATGTGGGGAAGGAGATTCCTTACTAAGTTGTCATGTGCTGCTTTGGTCTGTCTGGCCTGAGCATTCAGCTCAGCTGGCAATTCCCAGGCTCTGTCCATGATGGACCCTGAGCTTGTTCTGCTCACGCTCCAGTGAGGCTGTTGCTAGCAGTTGCTGTGACTCGTGCACAAGGCTGTCTTGACAGAGAGCCTAGGTAGGCCTAGAGCACAGCTTATCTGCCTTTTAAAATAGCCATGCTGGAGGAAGAAGGTAGATGAGACCAAAACCTCAGCTAACCCTTCGCAAGGGCATCCTTCCCAGCAGCAGCCGTGGGGAGCAGGAGATGCCCAGGGCCCCGGGGCTGGCCTGAGCCATTTGTGCACCCCAGGCCCCGGGAGCGTGGCATCAGCCCCGGGAGTGCAGCGCATGCGTGGCCCCCGTCTCCAGGCGCCCGGCGCATGCGCAGCAATCCCACACAGCACCCCCTACAATGGGGCGCCCCGGGCGGCAGCCCGGTCAGCCCGTAGCTTGGGCCGGCTCTGCAGGGCCCATTGTGCAGGATTAGAAGCTAGGAGCCTGTCAGGTTTGATTTGGAAATTATTATTGGAGCTCTCAGTCTCTTGCTTTTTCCCTCTCTCCCCAAGCCCCCAGCACTATACGAAGTAGCCTCTCCAGCTGTTACACTCTCAGGGGAGCCCTGGCAGCCAGGCGCTGTGTCAGGTAAAGATTCGGAAAGGCTAGAACTTCTAGATCAGCCCCTGAGGCAGCAGCATGGCTGCATGGTTCAAGAAAACACCTGATGCCATCTGCCAAGGATGGGGAGGAGGGTCTCAGACCTAACCCCAAGGTATGAGAGCATCTGTGAGTCCATCTGCTTGCAATGCCAGATAGACTGGCAAGATGCTTCCAAGGCATCTCCCACCAGGCTATGTCCCAAAGAGGATATCTCCAGTCTGCCCTTTTGGGAGCCAGTGTGTTCACGCCTAATATTAGGGGCTGTTGCTGACTGAGGCAGATGGCTTGTTCCTGACTAGCCCAGGTTTCTCCCTGCATCAGAGGTCACTGACTGGATGGAAGCTCTGAGCATTGTTCTCCCCCATATCCACTCAGAGGCCGTGTTAGCCAGCATCTTTATTTTGGTCAAATGAGCACTGCAGGACCCCATCTGCCTCCTTTTCTTCAATAGTAGCATCTCCAGTGACAGCAACTCAATTTGCTCCTTTTGGTGCCTGTGCCTGCCATGAAAAATGCCAAAAGCTGTAGCTCCTTCAGGAAGCTGCTGCCTGGCCCTTCTGCCTCCCTGCATCCCCCTCTTTCCCTGCTGCACAGACCAAAGCCCTATCAAGCATGCAAGCAGTTGTGTGGATTTGGCAAACCTGGTATCAGGCTACCTGTTATATAAATGCTTTGCCCAGCACTTCCAGACTGATGCATATGCCCTCCCCTTGCTGCCTGTGCTCTGAGTGTCTGAGGGGATGAGCTGGAGGTCAGGGAAAGGTAGAGGCCCGGTTGGGCTGGTCCATGCAAGCTGGGAACCTTGAAGGGTGCATCTGGATATGTGCATTTTTGGCAGGAGGGAGGACTGGGGACAACTGATCTGAATGGGTTTGGAAAAGATGAGGAGCCCTTTAAGGAGCCACACTGAAAGTTTCCAGTACATTCGCCTAGTGATCCAAGAGGGCATGGGAATGGGGTGTGTCATCCATGCAGTTGGGTCAGACCTGCCTGGTTCCCGTCTCACTGTCCACTCCCAGATGAGAATTAGGATCTGAGTAAAATTACCATGCTGCTGGGCTGCTGCTGCACAGTGATGGCAGTGACTCCAACTCCTCAGGGTGAGTGACTTTATAGGGAAGACCAGGTTCCTTGGCTGCTGCATGGCAACAGTGTGCTTCCTGTCTTAACCCTGGTTCCTCACATGCACAGCAGGGAATTCCCCTTGCCTTCATTCCTTGTTACAGATGCACTTTAAATCCACATTTATCTCTATTCCACTCTCTCTGCACTCCCAAAGTGCTGCATCGGGTGCCATAGAAAGTGGCATCCTATTATGGAGCTGTAAAGGGGTTTGGGCCATGGGTGCTGGAGTTCTCTGAAGACTTAGCGTGCTGCTTTCCTGGAGACAGATGCTTGCTTTTACTGGGAAATGGATGGGCACGCACACATGCACAGTGCTTAGCAGTGTGGGTATTTTCACACTCCGATGGATGTCAAATGAGATTCTCTGCTCATCATCAGTAATGCTCTGATAGGTGTTGACCCAGACATAGACACTCGGACAGCTCCATGCTTGTATTTCCAGTCACTCTCTGCATAGACTTAGCCTAAGGCAGCTGGATGCAGTGGACGTGTCAGACTCGTGCTTTCCTTGGCAGAGTAGCAGAAGCTGTGTGAGAGGCATTAGCCCCAGGCAGGCAGGATTTGGGGCACATTGTGCAGGCTGCTGGAAGGCTGCTTGCCTGTGCCCAGGCTGTTGCAGAGTAGCCAGACAGGCCTCCTTCTTACCCCGGTGACCTGCCCTCTGTTCTTCTTCTCCTGGGGTACAGGGCAGCAGGTGATTGAGGAGCAGAAGCGGCGCCTGGCGGAGCTGAAGCAGAAAGCAGCTGCTGAGGCGCAGTCCCAGTGGGAGGCTCTGCACGGGCAGCCTCACTACCCCCCTTCTTCCTACCCTCCGCTCATGCATCACTCCATTCTCCATCATCATCCTCCCCACGGCATCGGGCACCGGGCCGAGGACATGGACCACGCCTATGACACACTCAGC
Organism: Pelodiscus sinensis; assembly: GCF_052426305.1. Taxonomy (NCBI): domain Eukaryota; kingdom Metazoa; phylum Chordata; order Testudines; family Trionychidae; genus Pelodiscus; species Pelodiscus sinensis. Next base: position 21,248,642 of record NC_143076.1, read on the forward strand.
CTGGAGAGTTCAGACAGCATGGAAACCAGTATCTCCACTGGTGGCAACTCAGCCTGCTCACCTGATAACATGTCCAGGTAATCCGGGCACCCGCTCCAAGCCTCCACGGGCAGGGTAATACCTGCCTTCTGGGCAGCCCGCGGAGGGGAGGGATGACAACAGGCGATGTGGAGAGAGTAGGCCGTATTCAGGGGAGACAGCAGAGCATTTCAGATGCCTGGCCTGGCCTAAGGGCACAGCAGCTGGCTTGGGGCTGAAAGCCTTTCACCACAGCGCTGCCATGTCAGTAATGAGCAACGAGTGCCCGGTGGTGCCGCATGACGTGAACTGGGTGGGGCTGGGAACCCAAGGTGCCTACATGCTAAAGGTCCTTGATGGGCATTTACTCGGGGCGGCTAGCCTCTACCGCAGCTCACAGTGCCATGGCAACACTACGCGTTACATGAGAGCTAGCACAGGTGCATCTACTTGAGCTGAGAGCCACCTGCTGCCCCAGCTCCAAGTATAGACACATCCTAAGTGCTGGGGGACAGAAGCCTGTTGAGCTGGGTCAGTAGAGCCCGAGGAGTAGCAGCCTGTGCAGGGGCAAGGAGGGGCAGGAACCTGGTCACTGGGTGGAGGGAGAGCTGCTTACTAAGTGCAGGGACTTGCAGAGTTTTACTGGGTTGACAGATGAGCTGTTTATGAGCATTTATGAAAACTTCATTACAGCCATCTTCCATCATCCATCCTACACACACCCCATCCTGCGCCGCTACTCTGAGACTCCCAAAACACCTCAGCACTGGCCTCAGAATCCTTGGGCAGTAACAGCCCCCCACATCCCAAGCTGTTTGTTGGGGTACTGGATGAGCCAGGTGGAGCTTGAGGCTGGCTCCCCTTGGTCTGCACAACGTCAGCCTGAGTGCCAGGCTCTAAGAGCAGGGTGTTGGGAACTGCTGTGCTTCGGCAGTGTAGAGCAGCCAAACAAGCTGGGGATTTACTGGCTTGTGTATGTTCGTTGGGTTCAGAAATGTCAGTAAAATCATGAATTCCCCCTGTCTGGGGGGTCCCTTCTGGCTCTGTCTGCTTTGCAACATGGTGTTGGCAGGAAAACAAGTTCATCAAGCTTGTTCATGTTAATTCTGACAGTGCCTGTGGTGATTGGTGGTGTGAGCTGACCTGTGGCAGGCTGAGTGCATGAGCAGTATTGGGCTGGGGCAGAGCAGGCGATGGAGTTCCGTTTGATCCCCCAAGTACCTCTACAGTGAATTCCTAACTACAAACCGATCCCAATAAAACCCATGGTTGGCACCACGGCTTGGATCCACAGCCCAGAACCAAGCCCCTCCTCACGCAAAAGGAGAATTTCCATAAGCTGTTCCGGGACCTGCTTATCCTTTGGATTAGTGTAAGCCCTTTGTGGCGGGGCAGTGTTCCCACCAACATTTTCTGTCCTTGGGTGGGCTGAATTGTCTTTTGAGCTGACTGAAATGTCTTATGTGCATTACCAATATTGAGGTAGTGTGTGGATGTGCACCGCCAATACCAACAAAGCGCGCACGCACACACATTTTAAGCAGTCCATATGTGTGGAAGAAAATACATTAAAACAAGACGTCTTTGTCTAGTTGCTGTGAGGTACCCTTAGTGACTACAAAGGAGCTGTACAAAGGTAGGGCATTAGCCTTCTTCCACTTGAGGAAGAGCAGAAGCTCCAGAACAAATTAACACGTGGCTTCAGGGTTTGTAGATGGATGCATTTTTCAAAGAGCTTGCAAAAAGGTTTCATCCTACAAAACTAGCATCCTGCCTACTTGGTACTTCTGACTCATAAGAGCCAGAACTCTATCACATAGCAACGATCTGGCCTTAATGCAATATAGTTTACCATGTATTAATTAGTAACACAGGATTTTAAAAAATCATTAAGTTTAGAGTTTTAGATATCTGCAACACTCTAAAATATTCTGTTAAAAGAATCTTTTTCTTTCTTACCTTGAGCCATTAACACCTATGGAAACTTTGTTTGAAATGTTATCATGCAAATGTCCTCCTAGCACATACACACACTCACACTCCATGCAGCCTGCTTTCTCCCCTCTCTCCAATCCAGCTTAACAGAGAGGAGTCAGGATACACAAAACAAACTGCCCCCTGCCTCCATCTCACTGCACAGATGCCAACATTCACCCACCTGCTCTTTTCCCCACCTACCCCATGCAGTCAGCCCCTTACCTCCCCAATTCCCAGCCTAGGAGGATTGAAGAGACTGCTGGGTTTCTCTCTGTGTCCCACAGACTGGACTCCCCTCTCACTTTCCCCCAAGCCAATTAATAACTCCCTCCCCCTCGCCCCCCCGCTACTTATTGCTTCCTTATCTCCGCAGCTTTTCTGCTCTGGGAACTCTTCAGTTCAGCATGGCAGTCTTTAGCTGCTGTTTACAGACACCCTGCCCCCTGCTGGTCAGCTGAGCTCTCTGCCTGCGTGGGGAGCTTTGACCCTCTGAGCAGGGGTCAGAAAATAGCTGTGTGGCTGCACAGCTTAGAAGAAACTTTGGGCCAGAGTCATGTTTTCCTTCAGGTGCCACCATAACATGCTCATGCAGCTGTCCCTCAGAGTCAAGTGAATAATCCCGTGTGTGTGTGTGTGTGTGTGTGTGTGTGTGCGCGTGTGCACATTCCTGAGAGGGACACATGCTCCCAAAGTGTGTCTGGGGCCCCTGATGGGGCTTAGACAGAACTGTCTGAGTGCAGAAGGACTTATAGCTCACACTAAAACCTTCAGCTCCTTCACAGAGTAGATGTTGCTGCCAGTTAATCTCTGGGAAAGATTATTCCCTTACAGAGTTCTGGCTCACTAGCTTTGGCTGTGAGCTCTCAGGGGACTAGGAGTTTGCTTGGACCTGCTGCCTAATTAATGCCCAGAGGTGGATGAGAGTGGCATTCCTAGCTGCCATCCTTTTCTGCAGACACACAGTCAACCTGTGTGGAGCAGCCAGACTCCTGGCTCAAGCAGTGATTGCAGGCTATGATGTTATCAGCTTTGTCTTGCAGTGCCAGTGGGGTGGAGGCAGTGAAAATTGAAGAGATGGAGAAGATGCTGAAAGAGGCCCATGCAGAGAAATCTCGTCTGATGGAGTCACGGGTGAGTGGGGTCTTTATGTCAGTGCTAGGGAGTTATGATCAGGAGCATTCTCACCCTCTGTTCATGGGGACAAGGAAGTTTGCAGGGAGAGGGGATTGTCTTCAGGGTTGCCAGCTGTCCCACCTCAAGTAGTGCCTGTGTCAGTTAGTGCTGGGCATGCACAGGCAGGGCAAAGGGGATCCTGTTATGTCTTTTACTTGTCAGGAGCGGGAGATGGAGCTGCGGCGACAGGCTCTGGAGGATGAGCGCAGGCGACGGGAGCAGCTGGAGCGGAGGCTGCAGGATGAGACAACTCATCGGCAGAAGCTGATTGAGAAGGAAGTCAAGATGAGAGAGAAGCAGTTCTCTCAGGTGAGGGGAGGAATGTGGAGCAGAGAGGTGGGCAGAGCAGGGGATGGGAGAACAGTCCTTTTCCTATTCATCTCTGAAGTTATGGAGGCTGCATGGTGCCATTTCAGCCATAGACCTAGCATTCATGTGTGCATGGAAAGTGCAACCTAGCAAATACAGTTCCCTTGGGACTAATGCTGGAGCATCTGGGACTGAGAGGTAGGGAAAGACAGGGTCTTTGAGACAGGGTCTTTTGTCCCGTTAAGACTCAGGAGGGTAACACAGCTGGTGGCTGTATTTTGGATGCGAGGAGTGCCATGGGATCTGTTGGCTAGTGCTTAACTCTCCCACTTCCTTTACTCTGAAAGGCAGAGACTTCCATTGGGGGTGGCGTTGACGAGGCTGTGTTGTTTCTCCAGGCACGGCCCCTAACCAGGTATCTCCCCATCCGCAAGGAGGATTTTGACTTGAAGATACATATCGAGTCCTCAGGCCACAGTGTGGACACCTGCTACCATGTCATCCTGACTGAGAAGATGTGCAAGGGCTATCTGGTCAAGATGGGTGGCAAGATCAAGTCCTGGAAGAAGCGTTGGTTTGTCTTTGATCGCATGAAACGCACAGTCTCCTACTATGTTGGTAAGAGCACCCCACTGCTGCTCTACTGCCCTCCAGTCTCTTTACGGTGGCTGGGAACTTTTCCTATCAGAGCACATTGGCCTGCAATTGATTTTTTTTTCTGTGAGTCACACATAGGCCACAGAGGAATGCACTGAGGCACAGGGTTGGGGCTAAGAAATAGGAGATATTTTACTTTTTTTTCTGAGGCCTGAGACTTCAAACCCCAGGTTCAAACTCAAATACACCTGGAGGGAGCTGGATCCCACCTTCCTCTCCAGCAGGGCTGGCTGCTTGCAATGTTTAGAAAAGGAAGAAGGGGGCTTTCCCAGTGTCTCTCCCTAGGTTCTTTCACACACACACACCAACAGCCGCACCACCATCTTTGCTTTCCCTCTTTCCCCATAGACAGCATCAGCTCACTTGCTTTCTCCCCCAAACCAGACCTTCCCTTCCCCCCCCACGCTACTCCCTGCCTTAGTCTGCCCCCCACAACTTTGCCCCTACCCTCCTGAACCACTTCTCCCTTTTCCCCAACCAGCCCTGTACTCTCGAAACCAACCCAAGCCACTTACCCCGTGTTGCCCCCTCTCTGCCTTCCTGCTTCCTCTTCCCTGTCCCTGTGGCTGGCAGCAGAGCAGACCCAGGGCTCACTGGAGCCCATGCTCAATCCCAGGGCTCCTGTGGTCCCTTCTCATCTGTCAGTTATAGTTTGATGGGCCTCTTCCTCCAGACCCTCTAGTTCCATGGTCACCAACAGGTCGATCGCAAGCGACTGGTCGATCGCGAGGCCTCGACCAGTCGCTCGCGAGGCATCCTGTCTGCCCCGCCCCCATTTCCCTCCCACCCCCGAGAAGCCCCTCTACCTACCAAATGGAGGTAGTGTTGGCTTCCCGGGATGAACAGAAGTCCCGTAGCTTAGCACCACTTCCAGCGATTCCGGAAGTGCGCTAGCTGCTCTGTCGGGTGTACTGTGGGAGGGAGCATCGGCTCCCTGCACCACACAAGAGGAGTGAGTCAGCCCCGAGGGAGGCGCGCGTGGCGTTTCCCTGCGCCGGGGGGGTCAGCCCCAGGGCAGGTGCGCCCGGGACTTCCCTGTGTGGGGGGAGAGGGTTTGCCCTGGGGCAGGCGCGCGCGCAGGGCTTCCCTGCATGGGGGGGGGGGGGGAGTGTCGGCCCCGGGACAGGTGTGCGTCAGGTTTCCCTGTGCCGGGGGTGTTGGCCCCGGGGCAGGCGCGTGCAGGGTTTTCCTGTGCCAGGGAGGTCGGGCCTGGAGGTGGCACGCGTTGGCTTCCCTCTCCGGGGGGGGAATCCTGGGAGGAGGCAGATGCAGAGGACTCTCTGCCTCCACTGGCAACCCGCCCTCTGTCCCCAGACACAGAACTCTGTCCCTATTCCCGTCCTCACTCCCCAAACTCTGTCCCCATCCCCTGCTGCAGAACCCTGTTCCCTCTCCCCTGCCCCCAGCCGCAGAACTCTGTCCCCACAAAATGTATAATTCTAAATGCTTCATTTTAGATTTAAATAGCATGAATAAAAGCCAGACCATTTATTTCATAACTCTAAACACATGATTTTAAATTTATATATCGCATAATTTAAAAATAAACTGTTTATCAGAGTGTGTAAGTAAGGGCTGGGGATAGCAAGTGATAGACAGGAGGAGAAAAGAGAGGACAGGGCTTCAAGGAAGGGGTGGGGTGATAGAGCTTTGCCTGTTCTGAGATTTAAAAAGTGATCCTGGGTGTAAAAAGGTTGGAGACCACTGCTCTAGTTGGACAGGTCCCTGGCTGCTGCTGGGGCTTGGCATTGTCTTCCCCCACCCTCTGCCTGTGGCCCTGTCAGTGAATACAACAAAACTGGAGACAGCAGCCTCCCTTTTCCCCTCAGCACCCCATGTCCTTACTATTCCCCTTTGCCCTAGAGCTGGGGAACCTACAGGTAGGATGAAATTTAGGCAACAGGCTTAATCTAGCCCCCCAAGCCATAGGTTCCCCACCGCTGTTCTATACAAACACCCCACTCAATCCCCACCAAAGATATATGTAACCCTTTAACCCTCAAAGGATTCACTGACAAGGTGTCTCAAATCTCTCCCCTGCTGTGCTGCTCTGTGGCTACCAGAATTCCTGGCTCTAGCTAATCCACATGGTGTATGGCTCAGTTCCAGCTGGGAGCCAGCCCCCGCCCCTTTGTCTTGCTGCCTTCTTTCCTGTGAAGCCTCGTGCTGATGGTGCTTTGCCTTTCTCTCCCATGCAGATAAACATGAAACAAAGCTCAAGGGAGTGATCTATTTCCAAGCCATAGAGGAGGTTTATTATGACCATCTCCGCAGTGCTGCTAAGGTGAGGCCTGGGCTGCTGCCCTGGGTGTAGGTTGGGGGAGGAGATGGGCTGTCCGGTTAATGTTGTCCCAGGAAGAAATGTGTGTGTGGGGGGGGGGTGTCTTAAAGTGCAGTGGTGCAAGCTCAGCTTTGCAGCACTGGGCCGCAAGCAGCAGCATTATTGGGGCAGCCGGGCCCCTTGGTGAAACCCACTTGTATCACAGTGCCCACGCAATGTCAGCTTGCACAGAGTATGTGGGAGCCACAGATGTTCCACAAGCCCCCGAATAATCCCATTGCAGCCAGTAGTGCCAGGGCCCTTGGCACCAGAAGATGCACTAGTTTGGGCCAGCTGGACAGTGCAGACCCTGTGCCATAGAGCCAGGGAGGGGTGGGAGTAGTTATGGCCAAGGCTTCGTGGAGTTCAAACGAGGTTGTGGCCAGTGGCCAAGATTCCAGATATGGCCTTAGTGCTGCCCAATGTCCACTGATCTCAGTGTTGCTCTCTTCACCCAGGGGTGGGTGACTTTGCCTCTGCCAGAGGTGCTTTTGGCTTGGGAATTGGACATGTCTGGGAAGAACCGTTACCGCCACCACCCGCACAGCTGAGTCTCGTAGTACAGTCTGAGCCACCTCCCTCAGCTGCAGGGGGATCTCCAGCAAGACTCACTGTCTGTCTGTCTGCTGGGAGATACAGATCCAGAATGGTGGGGGCTAAATGCCTGATAAACAGTTTGAGGCCAGCACTTGATGTAGGTTGGGGGAGGCGATGGACTGTCTGGTTAATGTTGCATGTCCCTGGCCATTGCAGAGTCTTGGTCCTCCAGGAATAAGGGGGGAAACAGGCCCTCTGGGACCTTGTTTCCCGCAGTTTTTCCCAGAGCACTGCTCCGACTGAAGACCTCTGCATGCAGGAGCCTACCCTCCGAAATACTGCTGCATGGTGTAATCAGCATCTGAACCTAGGGCAGGCTGATCTCTCTGTCTATTTCTCTCTCCCACCTCCCCTTCCTATCCAGAAAGGACTTTTCAACTTCAGCCTAGCAAATGTATGTATCCCGCCCTCTGGGCTCTGCAGTGCCAACCGCTAACCCCAGGCTTACAATGGCTTCCCATTAACCCTTTGTTGCCAGGTGTGCTCTAACCCACCTTGAGTTGATACTAATAGCATGCCCCTCAGGCTGCCAGTCCTAAGATCAGGGGATCCAGCAGTTCAGCCAGAATCATTTTTTTTCCTTCAGAAAGCAGGGTGCACTCAGCTGCCTGTCTCACCAACCTAACCACACCAGGCCCCCTTCCCTAATTTTCAACGCAAGCCCCTCTTTTGGGGGGATGCCTTGAGGCAATAAAGTGTTTGAAGCTGCAAGTGCCTTTGGCTTATGGTGTCCCTAACCTCGTTTGTCGGAGGGTGGAGATGGATGGTAGGAGAGAGCTCGCTTGATCATTACTTGTTCGGTTCACAGGATACAAGGCTGGATGGACCTTTGGTCTGACCCAGTCTGGCCATTCTTATGTTCTTAGCAGGGGTGAAGGCCATGCCCTTCCTATCCTTGGAGCCTTGCAGCAGCTAGCAATGCTCCCATCAGCACTGAATAAGCTGCAAGGCCCCAACCCATGAGATACACAGGAGCTGGTGCCCTCTCGCCATAAATATAGCTGAGTTGTGGGACTCCCTGTTACTGGACAAGCAAGGGCCAAATTTGGTGCATTACCCGAGAGGAGAAATTTCTTAATTTAAAACCAAGGTTGTGAAAGCTGCTAGGGGCAGAGCAGTGACGCAGGGCTGCTCTGTGCTCTCTGTGCATCCAGGAGCCAGCAAATGTGAGGCCCATTATAGTTTTGCATACTGGATTTAAAATTAATTAACTTGTGTGGAAATCTAGCTCCCAGTGCACACCTCTGAATCTCAGCAGCCTTCCTATGGCAAATTCAAGAGGAATTTCAGTTAGGATCTGCTACAGGGAAATTAATATAGAAGTATCTGAGCAGACATGTGAGGGCTATAGCACAAGCCAGCACAAACATCTGAAGATCATGCAGCTTCCTGTAAGTACAAGAGAACAGTACCAGTGACCCACTGAATGTGAGCAAGCTGTCACGGTTGTTGGGCTGACAGGAGGGCAGGGTGACTCCAGGAGCAGGCATGACAAACTCCCATGCTGCCTGCCAGCTGAGTGGATGGAAAAATCTTGTTGGCCTCTCACAGAATTGGAAAATCCCCTATGCTGCAAAAGCAGAACATCTCTTCACTTTGCACTGAGCTGTAATTCTGTGCTGGCATCATGGGAGGAACCCTTTGCAGTAGTCTTCCCTGGGGCTGCCTATGGCTGCAGTGGGAGGGCCTGGCTGCCTGTGACAGCTTTCTGAATGAGTGACGTTTCAGACATCTCACCCTGCTTAGTGGAGCTGGGTTCAGATTAGGGGTGTCAGCGGTTAACCTAACTGGGGGTATGTCTACACTACCCCGCTAGTTCGAACTAGCGGGGTAATGTATGCATACCGCACTTGCTAATGAAGCCCGGGATTTGAATTTCCCGGGCTTCATTAGCATAAGCGGGGAGCCGCCATTTTTAAATCCCCGCTGCTTCGAACCCCGTGCAGCGCGGCTACACGGGGCTCGAACTAGGTAGTTCGGACTAGGGTGCCTATTCCGAACTACCATTAATCCTCGTGAAACGAGGTGTACCGGTAGTTCGGAATAGGCACCCTAGTCCGAACTACCTAGTTCGAGCCCCGTGTAGCCGCGCTGCACGGGGTTCGAAGCAGCGGGGATTTAAAAATGGCAGCTCCCCGCTTATGCTAATGAAGCCCGGGAAATTCAAATCCCGGGCTTCATTAGCAAGTGCGGTATGCATACATTACCCCGCTAGTTCGAACTAGCGGGGTAGTGTAGACATACCCTGGGTGATGCTTACCAGTTACTGGCTATTCAGAGGCCAATTTGGAGCCGCCCCTGTTCAATGCAGGCAGGGGGCTACTCCAGCCTGGCTGGGCTCACCGCACCAGCTGGGCCTAGCACGCTCAGACAGGGAGGTGCTCCAGCCCAGCTTGGTGGCGTGGTGAGGTAAGCCTGGCCTGAATAGTGCAGCCCATGGTGCAGCAGGCCTGGCCAGGCTGGAGCAGACTCCCACCCATAGGATCCCATTTAAGAGGATAACTAATTAAACATTATTTTAACTAGTTAACGGAATAAACAGGATTTCACTTACCTAGTTCAGATAATCAAGGTCACAAAAGAATCCCGATGTTCAAGCCTGAAGGACAACCATGCAGTACTGTGACCACTCAGACTGAAATATCAGCAGGACTGGCCCCAGGTTTTTATTCTTCTCAACCCAATGCATTAAATTCCATGATGAAGCCCAATGGCCTTTCCCTTCTGTTTGGAGCTACAACTGCAAACATCACACCTGCAGCGTCTGCCTTCTTATCTCTGCCTCATTGCAGAGAGCACAGAAGATCATGGCAGGGCTGAACAGAGAAGACAGCAAAGCCATGGTGGCAGGGAACTCCTATGTTAATCCAGAGGAATATGGACCTTCCCTGCCTAGCCTTGAACAGTATTTCCCCAGCTCCAGCAGACAGGACTGGGGAGGTGGACAATAAGAACTGACTGCTGGAAGGAGAATGCGCTCTCACTTAAGAGTCCAAAGAAGGCAAGTCAGAGAGAGGCAAAAACTTGAACCCAGAGTTTCACTACAGCCTGCCTAGGCCCCAGGGCTCATCAGAATGGGCTGTACTTTAACCTTCAGGTCCATGTACTGTCCTACCCTCAGGGCTGCCTTGGTGGACTTCCAGCTGACTGACCAAACCAGCTGCCTGGACAGTGTTATGGGGGAGTCAATGCAAATGCCTGGTGTGATACATTTATCCCTGAGGAGCCTGGAGTCTCTGTAGGGCTATGCCTTGGGTGGACTTGCTGGACAGAGCTCACGGATGAGGCAGGAGAGCTGCAGGGCCAGAAGTCCAGCTGAAGAAGGCAGACACACAGTGTGGCTTACATTAGCAGGAGAGAGAGTCTCACACAGGGAGGGGGTTCCTCCTAGAACCCATTCCAAAGCGGGGGCCATAGCACTGGTCCTGTGGAGCCGTGATCTGTTTACCTAGCAGTTATGATGCTCACCAGCTTCTTCTTTGAGTGTTTATATGTATTGCAATTGAGGTATGTGCATGCTGTGTCCACGACTGCTGGAAAATTTTCCCCTAGCTGCTACCCGTGGGGTCAGCTGTGAAGCCTCTTGGCGTGGTGCTGGTGTGACACTATGTGATCCCGCTGACCCAACCACTTCTCAGTTCCTTCTAAACGCCAGTGACAGCTGATGGAATTGTTGCTCTCTTGCTTTGCAAGTGCCTCGTTGTTCCCATGGTGGGCACCTAGAGGCCCTGTGTAAATAGTAGTTGTTAAGTTAGAGTTAGCAGTGGGAGGTGAAGGGGATTTCCCCTTCATGCCTTTGTTCCCTTTGGGGCCTGGCGCGTGCCAGAGTCCCAGAGCTTCAAATCCTGCAGTCTGTGCCTATGAGCAAGCCCCACAGCTTGTTGTCTCTGATGCCTAAGGGAAGCCCACCAAGCTGACAAGGGCAAAGCCTTCAAACCATGCATCAGAAAGGAGCGGAACTTTCTCTTGAAGCAGCTCTTCATAGAATCTGCTCTGCAACTTCAGCCGCAGGAACTGGCACAAAGTGTCTCAGTGCACAGCAAGCCCCAATCAGTTCTGAAACTGGCACAGAAAAAGGGCCTTTTCTGCGCTGTCTCTTCCCTGTGGAGTCTGTCTGGCACTGTTCTCACTCCTCAACATGACCTTCCAAAGCAGCCAAGTCCTTGGTGTCAGCACGTCCAGTACTGACTGCTCCCTACACACCTCCAGCAATGGCCAGCCTTGACGGCTCCAGGACATGCAGAACTGAACTGTCATACCCTTCCTGTGCACTTAGCCCCATCCTTTTGGACTCCCCAAGGGGTGAATCATTGGTGATGGGCCCATCCTTCATGCCAGATACCTTCGAGGTTGCTGAGGGTCTAACTGAGATGATGCAGTCCCCATTACAGGAAAAATTCTCCACTTCCCACCAGCCCTACATGGAGGAAACCGACTATTCCGGCCCCGTGTTTCCTCACTTGGAGACTCGACGTGGTCTTACAACCAGTCTCCACAGAGCTGTTCCCACTCGAGGACTTCTGAGGAGAGCAGACCTTGGTCAGCTTTGGGGTCTTCACAGCACTCTGATTGTTCCCATGATCAGCACCACGAGGCCTTGCAGAACCAGGGTCCCAGGGTCGCTCAAGTTCTGCCTTTTCCGGGTATCATTGACATTCCCCTTCATCTCAGAACCATTTTCTAGCACAGAGGGATTATTTCTGGCATCATATCTTGAGAGAATGAACTTTCATCTCATGTATCTCTGTCTTGGCATTGGCCTATGACGTGATATTCTTGGTGCCAGTTCTGCTTCTGACATTGGTCCTGATCTCACAGTGTGCCACCCAGTCCGTCGGCACTGATCCTATAGTCCCTGACTGACCATCTCCACAGTAGCCGACATCATCAGCACTCACTGGTACTGCTCCACCATGACTATCTCGCTCAGTCTTGTCATCGCCTTCCTAGAAGGAAGCCTTGGTGGCCTCAGGCTGCTCGATGCCCACAGGACCATGTCTGTCCAGAGACCTAGGTGGCAATTTTGAACTCTTGGGCATTCCACCAAGGCATGTTGCCTACTGCCTCTGTCCCTTCACAATCCAGGGCCCCTATGGTGACAGCCAATTGCTTCCTGCCTCAGGATCAGGGGCTACCTGTGACACCTCCTCCTGAGCACCAGCCAGGGTATGTCTACACTACCACCCTAGTTTGAACTAGGGTGGTTAATGTAGTCATTCGAAGTTGCAAATGAAGCCCGGGATTTAAATATCCCAGGCTTCATTTGCATCTTGCCGGGCACCGCCATTTTTAAATCCCCGTGAGTGCGGACTCCGTGCCCGCGGCTACACGTGGCACGGAGTAGGTAGTTCGAATTAGGCTTTCTAATTCGAACTACCAGTATACCGAGGAGTAACGGTAGTTCAAATTAGAAAGCCATGAGCACGGAGTCTGCACTAACGGGGATTTTAAAATGGCGGCACCCGGCAAGATGCAAATGAAGCCTGGGATATTTAAATCCCGGATTTCATTTGCAACTTCGAATGACTACATTAACCACCCTAGTTCGAACTAGGGTGGTAGTGTAGACATACCCTCAGGTACTCCATCCCACACACAGGACCAGTTGGGGGATATGCAACCTGTGGGACCTCCCCTGGTGGTCTCCTTGAGTCCCCCCCTTCCCAATGAAGTGGCAGGCGTTACTGCACAAGGTAAAGAACCATCGTTAGTGCACAAGGTGAGTAACTTCTTCGAGATGTGTGGCTCATATATATTCCTTCTTCTTCAAGTAGTGTCCCCGTGGGTGCTCCACTGTAGGTGTCAGGCCCCGTCCCGGCACCGCAGCTCGGAGATTTTTGCTAGTCGTAGTCAGTCGGGATGCGCAAAGCGCGTCTCGTGCCATTCGGACCTTTTGCCTCATGCACGATCCAGCTCCCACCAGTTCCTTTCAACTGCTTGCAGGCTGCAGACGGAGCTCCCTTCATCTCCCGTTAATCTAGTCAAAATGAAAAAAAAATGTAAGTAATAGTTAATAGTTTAGTCATAGTCAGTAGTTATTGGTGGTGGCTTGTCACCATGCAAGGCAGTAGTTATTGGTGGTGGCTTGTCCACATAAATCTAGAGCTCAGAGTGGTCTCCAATGCCTACAAGCACTTCCAGAGCTGTATCTGTGGAACAGCTGTCAGCATTCTCACCAACAATATTGCCACAATGTATTATATAAACCATCAAGGCGGAGCACGCTCTCAATCCCCTTGTGCAGAGGTGGTCCGTCTTTGGAACTGGTGTATTCGCAAAAGATCACGTTAATAGCATCATGCTTACCTGGCACAAGCAATGTAGTTGCGGATGCCCTGAGCAGATATTTTGCACCAGATCACGGATGAGAAATCAGATCAGACATCCTTCACAGCATATTGCGACGTTGGGGTTTCCCTCAGATAGACCTCTTTGCCATGAGCCACAACGTGAAATACCGACAATACTGTTCCAGGGTGGGCATCGGATGGGGATCTCTAGGGGACGCCTTCCTTCTCGACTGGGGCAGCTTACCCAGCCTTCCTTCTCTACGCCTTACTCAGTCCTTATGCCCAGGTCTGAACAAGATCAAGTTAGATGGTGCAATCTTGATTCTCATAGTCCCTGCTTGGGCGCAACAGACGTGGTTTCCGTTCCTCCACAGAATGTTCCTTTGGCCACTGTATGCCCTTCCTGATCTCCTGGACTTGTTATACCAGGATCATGGCCACCTCTTGCACCCACAACCTCGCACTCTTCATCTCATGGCCTGGCTCCTAACTGGTTCAGCCTGCCCAAGGATCTCTGCTCGAGTCCAATCAAAGAAGTCCTGATGCATAGTAGGAGGCTCACCACTCGAACCACCTACCAGTAGAAGTGGAAGCGGTTCTCATCGTGGTGCTCCACAAAGGGGATCATTCTGGACAACGCTCCCATTCATTACATTCTTGATTACATTCTTTCTCTGAAACAAACAGGCCTTGTGATTGCCTCACTGAAAGTACATCTGGCGGCCATTTCAGCCTTCTGTCACCATATAGATGGCACCTCGATTTTGCCCATCCCAAACAGGTCTAAAGAACTTTAATCAACCTCATAGATCCCCTCCTCCATCTTGGAATCTGGACTTAGTCCTAAACACGCTTACCCAACCTCCCTTTGGACCCTTAGTCACCACCTCTCTCTGAATGTTGACACTCAAACTTGTTTTCCTTCTTGACATAACCTCAGCGCGCAGAGTTGGCAGCTGGTGGTGCTAATGTCAGCACCACCTTATACAGTATTTCATAAAGAGTGGGTGATCCTCAGGCGTCATTCAGCCTTCATCCCAAAAGTGTGCTCTGCATTCCATATCAATGAGCCTATTGTACTTCCCACTTTCCATCCGAAGCCTCATACCTCTTCACGGGAGGCTCTTAAACACACTCTGGATGTCCGTCGGACATTAGCTTTTTTCAAGCAGGTGAGCGGAACAGGCGGGAGCTGGATCGCGCATGAGGCAAAAGGCGCGAACAGCGCGAGACATGCTTTGCACATGTGCGACCCGGCCGACTACGGCTAGTGAAAATCTCCAAGCTGCAGCGCCAGGACAGGGCCTAACACCTACAGCAGAGCACCCACGGGGACACACATCTTGAAGAAGGTTCAGTTCTTACCTCTTTTGCCTAACACCCCTAAGGAAGCCAACCAATTGCTGAATGCTCATTAGTGTGTATAACTAACATTTGCAGGGGAAGGGGTGTTTCCATTGCTGCAGCACCTGCTTCAATCAGAGCAAGGCTACAAAACTGTTCTAATTGCATTTGTCTTTATTTTCTTCTAGCAACTAGCAGATATTCTCCCTCTTTACTTCCGAGGAGAGGTTTGTTTCAGTGCACTTGTCTCTGCCTCTCTCTTACCTCTTGTTTTGTGGGATGTAGTGACCTTGCCTGTTCGTAACCATTTGTGTGCTCACTTGTTTTTAACTGGCAGTGTAGAGTCTTGGTCAACCAAGTAGTCTCTGATCTCCCTGCACAAGAGGCAATTGGTACTAGCAGGCCACTCTGCAGTGAGCTCTATTTCTGTATTGCACTTGACATTTCTGGGCCAGCAGACTCCTTCCCTCTGCCTCCAAATCTCAAACTCTGTCTGCAGTGGGGAGTTCCTTTACAAGATTGACTAGGGCTTGACTGTGCTGGTCATACACACCATATGCCGAGAGTGCTTTGGGTCTCAGCCTGGACCCTTTTTCCTTCTCTTTGACAGGAGCAGCATCAGGTACTGAGAATGAGTAGGGTCAAAGTAGTACTCTCATTTGCCATCAGGGTATCAGACAGGAGAGATCAAAGTGCTGGTTCAAACCACAAGCACTAATAGGCTAGCAGGGACTGGGCTGAAGAAGGTGGGGAGAGTTTTAAATTGCTGGACACTGGATTAGCGTGTTGGAGGGCTGTAGGAGGTATCACCACCTCATTTTGACCTCCGAAGATCTGGTCCAGAAAAATGCTACATTGCTGTCCCCTACTGACTCCAGGAAAAGCCGAAGCCACCAGCAAGGTTCAAGACTAGAGTCCCTTACGGGTTCACTTCTGCACATACCCATCTCCTCAAGTATTTTTCTCAAAATAGCAGTAGCTTGGGCTAAGTTGAGGGTGTAGCAGCAGTTTTCTGGGGAAGAGCCTCAGGATGTGTGGGGAACAGGCCTGTGAATGAAGGAGTTTCTGTGATTACAGTCTGCTGAGCCTGTAATCTCCCCAAACAAGCATCTGGCCCATCTAGCTCTTTTATCCAGCCCTCATGGCAGTTCTTGGCCTTACCCCCTAGCAGGGTGCTTGGGAGCCAGGACATGTGAGCCCTTACAACTGCTTCTATTTAAAGGGCTTGTGCCTTCCCTGAGGCTGCCAGAAAATGATCTTGGTTCCTAGGCAAAGTGCTAGAGGCGTGGGGGCCGCGAGCCCTTTCAACTGTTTCTCATCCTTTAAATAGAAATAGTTGAAAGGGCTCGCAGCTCCTGTGCCTCTAGTGCATTGCCAGGGAGCTAGCGAGCCCTTTCAACTACTTCTGTTGCAAGGGCTCATGCCTTCCCCATGGCTGGCAGGCAGTGGGAGGGGGGAGAGGGAGGCAGTGATGTAGCTGAAGTTGTGTATCTTAATTTAGATTTTGCTCTGCTGTGTAGACATACCCTAAGGTGCTGCAGGATCATTTGTTTTTTTTAATTTTACTTTAACAAGGTTTCATTACCAATTAATGGCTCTTTCACAGGTTAAATATTATGCTAATAAGTCTATTTTCTATCAATCCGTACTCCCCTTTTACCCCCCTGCTGAAGAGAGCCCTAAAGGGGCAAAATTCCTTTTCTTCCAGATAGCTGGACAAATGAGTTTCCTTTTACTTCTCTTTGATTAACTAGTTTTAAGAGAACTCTCTACTAAAATCAGTATCTTACTAAGATACACATATAGTGAAATTTCATAACATGTTTTGTTATGAAAATCACACAAAATAAATTAGTAGTCCCTTTTTCTAAAAGCAATTAACATTCTTATGAACACACTAAACTGCTCTGAGTAATTTAAAATATTGTCTTTGTTTCAGTAAATTTAAATATGTAGTAATCTGGAATGATCATTTTATGAAGGCTTAAGAAGAGTATATTTAAAATAACAAATGTAAAACAGAGAAGGGCTGCATCATGTATTCCATAATATTAATGTAGTATATAGGACAGCTGATTTGCCCTTATGAATTTTTTGCAAATAAATCTCTGACAAACTTCATGGTACATCAAAAAGCCTGTGACTAAAATTTTTATTCCTTCAGCGGGGCAGAGGAGTTTTATTTTATTTATTTTATTTTATTCCTTTATTCCTAAATTTAGTGCTTTTAATTAGATACCTTCTTCATACCCAGTCTTTGCAATCTGACAAGCAGTGGAAAACATGCCCCATTTTCTTTAGAAAGACAGTTTATAAGATTTCTTTTCCAAATGCCATTTGCTACATTTGGGATCAGGGATGTGGCTGGATTGAATGAGCAGACTAAAGAGGGAGATAATGGGGAGAGGCATGGGCAGCTTCATCCATCATTGGCCATTACTCTTCCCCTCACTTTCTAATGAAGTGGTTAGATTTGCCTGGGTTGTAGGAGACCCCAGTTCGAACGCCTCAGCAGTTTTGCAGGTGTTTGAGCCGGGATCCCCTACATCCTAGGCGACCGTCCTTTGGGGTGGACCATCCTTGTCCTGACCCCCTTTCTTTCTCAGTAGGCCGTTGACTTCTTGGAAAAGGAAGGAGGCAGAATAGGGATGGTAGTCCCCAGATCCACACCCCCTTGGTTGGGAGGCAGGGGAATGCCCTGGGGTGCCTGCCTAGAGCGAGGGGGTTTTACTGCTCAGCAGTAAAGCCTTTTTAATTAAAAAAAACAGCAAGAGGGGCCTGTACATGGCCTCGTGCTGCAGTTCAAGCGCTGTGATCTCACACTGCAGAGGCCCTGCAGATTTGATACATGGGCAGCTGCACACCAAGCAAGCAACCTAACCTCTTCCCCAGAGAGGGCTCTGAAAGCTTGCTGGGCTCCTGTTAATATGCAGTTAAAATGGCGTTCTTGAGCGGTAAGAGAACAGAGGCAATTCCCTCTCAACAAGCAGAGAGGAGGATTGGAACTAGCACCGCCCTTCTCCAGGGCCACACGCCCAACCCTCAGCACCACACAAGGAGGCATATAAGGCCTTTTTCCCCAATCCTCATTTCATAGCTCAGACAGTGGCCTGCCTGCAACCGAAAGGGCAGAGAGGGCCCACAGGGGACTGCCTCCTGGTGCAGTACTTAGCCCATTCCCTGGGAGAGAAGCAATCTAGGTTCCTTTTGAAGAAGAAAGGAGATGTGAACTCCAGCCTCCTACGTCACACACGTGACTGCCCAGGATGTTTGCTCAGTGTTTTGCCCAAAAGCAGCCCTCCGTCAATGGAAAAGGGAGAGAGAGCACATAGGAACTTCACCTCCGAGGCAGGCAATCAAAGTCTAGGCCCACAGACCCACCACCAGACTATGCAGAGCTGCTTTGTGGCTCTCTGGCCCCATCTCTGTGTGACAAAAGTGGAACAGATTGACTAGAAAAGCTCAAAAGGGGGGACCAAGAACATTCCTCTCAGTCCAGCAGCTGGCTAGTCACTTCAGAGCAGGCAGGTGGCTCTTCGAGTCCTTTCTCAGCCAGCTGAGGACGGAGTTGACCCTACCTCACCAAGTGAGCACCTATATCACTAGACTACAGAGGGATTCAGAGGCAGTAGCCCATTGGCTACTTCATGACAATGCCACAGCCATGTTGGGCCATGAAGATTCAACGCTATGGACCCACACTGCCAAGCATAGCTTGGTGCTATGAAAAAGCACTCCCCAGTTTCAAACTTTCATCTGTTTTGGGTTGCTATTGTGAAATCATTCTAACATGAAATGTAAGCTGAAGTGTAAGTGTAAGCCTGTGCATTTGCCTTCCCATACTAAAATACCAGCATTAGTTCTGGCCTGTTTGGAAGACTCGTATTGGTAACGGCAGAACACTAGAAGCATTTCTGTAACCTATGTAGACTTACTTACTTATACAATGTTTTACCTTAGTTATATAAGCTGACAAGCGTTCCGTAAGTAAATGTTGTGGTGTCTGCAGTCTAGCTACCGGGCCAGCTCATGCCACGGTCTCTGTGTCTCAGCAGGACACTGACAGCCATATAACTGGAATTTAGCTCATTTATGGGTTACTATAGTTTCGACAAAATAGCATGGCGTTAAAGGTGGGGGAAGGGGGGTGGCTGAGCATCCCCAAACAACCTGTTGTGGTTCCCTCCCCCCCCAACCCAGGTCAGCACACTTCCTGCTGGGAATCAAGGGTGGACTCATTGGCTCTGGGGGTGGCCTCAAGTGCTGGGCTGTGGGTGCAGTAGCCGCACTGTCCAGGAGGCATGGGCACTGAAACTGGCAGACCAGGCTGGAGCCTTGCATCCCTGACCCCATGAGTAGTGCTGGAGCCATGGGCCACGTGGGCATGCTTCTTCCGTCTCTTGCAGAGGTGAGGGGTGGGGGAGATAGAAGAAAGGGGCCCAAAGGCTAGCTTGCCCTTATGGCAGCTGGCTGATTGGCTGCCCATGGGTTCATATGTCAAGGTCTGACCCGCTGACCTGAACTGACTTGTGTGGCTAGACTGCATAGGTGTCAGCCTGACTGGGAGTTAGTCTGTGCATGCTGATTGGCTGCTCAGCATTATGCTATGTGATTGGTCTGATGTTAGGAACCTGTCTGTGTAGAAAGCTGATCTTGACCTGGCTATGGCCATGTTTGCACTAGGAGTGCCATGGATAGACCTCCCCTGGGAGTCCTGAGTCCATTCAGTAGCTCACCATGGCTCTCATATTGGCTGGTTGTTAAAGGCCGTAGCAAAACCTTTAACCCTGTATAAGCGCTATCCCGCACAGACTGGTATTGCCACGTGTTGGTCTAGTCTGACAACAGAGTTCTGTTGGAATGATCCATCAGTACCGCAGTTTCACCTTTGGGGTTTCACTCCATGTGCTGGAAGGGCTCTACCCTGTTTGCAGCCATTCCTCCTCAAGTGCTGTGTCTGCAGACCTCAGGTGCTTGACTTTTCATCATCTCAGGCCATCCTAAGGCTATGGCTAGACTGCAGCGTTAAATCAGAAAAAGATAAGCTATTTGTGGTACGTAACTTGCTTATCTTTTTCTGATTTTCCTTGGGAAGAGGCTTTTCTGAACTTTGGCACATCTACACGGTGCCAAATTTCAGAAAAACCTGCTCTTTCAACACAGCCCTTGTGCCTCAGAACAAGGTTTACAGGGATAGTGAAAGAGCGCATCTGCTTTTTCAAAAAAATTTTTGGAAAAGCAGATGCGTTCCTTGGACGTGGCATTGCTTTTCCAGGATACCTCCAGTATCCTGGAAAAGCGCTGCAATCTAGATATATCCCTAGACGTCATTTTTCCCTTCTCCATTCATTCAGGCCAAATCCTACTTCAGCCAGCCAAAGCTTTCGTTGATGGCAATGTGCCCTAATACAAGGACCTGCCCCAGTAGATGGGCATATTAAAAGTGGAGGAGCCTTGGGTAAGTTGGCTCCAGGGGCTGGGCCCAACTCTGCCAAGCAAACACAACTTCCTCTCTCCAGGATTGGTAGAGTGGGGCCAAGCATGACAAGTCGCTATAAGATCTCGAACCTCTGACCTGGCCTTTTTCAGACAGTGGTCAGTGGCTTGAAAGACTTCAGGTAGTCATGGTAATGCTTTCTTTGTCTGGTTCTGCACTGGTAGCCCAGCAGCTTTTTGTCTCACAGGGCACTGACCCAACTGTGCCTTCTTGCACATACCCTGTTTCATTAGGGCCCATTCATCAAGGATCTGCAACTGCTCAGTATAGGGGCCTGAATCTCTGCACTAGCTCTTCCCTCCCCCAGCCCCAGATTCTTCCAGAGTAACAGAATGGGTCAAGTCTTCTACAGCCTTAGCCTGCTGCTGGGGTGGAGCGACTGGGTGCTATTAGTGGGAAAAGAGCTGGCTTGTTATGCATGTGCGGTTTGTTTGTTTTTTACCGCTGCAGAGTCCCAACCCCGCACTTACCTTCTGTGTCAAGACCCACGACCGTCTCTATTACATGGTGGCACCATCAGCTGAGGCTATGAGAATCTGGATGGATGTTATTGTGACTGGAGCAGAAGGCTACACGCAGTTCATGAATTGAGGGTGACTAGGAGTGCTTCAGGTGAAGCTGTCCAAGATCCACCTGCTCTTCTGCTCCCAGATGGATTTGCCATTGCCAGTGCCAAGATGACCTGGAGCTGACCCCCTTCTCTCCCATAGCTGGATCCAGCAGACAGCCTTTTTCATGAACCCCACAGCGAGATCGTGAAAGTTCCCTCTGATGCAGATATTAGCCAGCTCATGCCCTTTGGGCCCTGGTTGGTTAAATCATGTTGCTGACTATAGGGCCTGGATTCAGGTCTGCACTTGTGCCATCTTGCCCTTTTCCCGAGAGCTTTGGGATGTGATTTGACAAACACGGGGTTGATTCTTTTTTATGAGGAATGTTTTAAAAAAATAGGGAAAATCAGGCCTGCAAAGCCATGATTTTTTGTTACAAAATCCTTATTTTTTCATATTGTAGCCATTCCTAGTGGAATCGCTGTTGCGTTTCCCCTTCCACCTACATTTTCTATTAAACACAGTGTACGAGAGGACAGTGAAAGCACATGCCCAGGCATGGTGTAAGCTTTCCTCTCACTGAACAGAGGTGTTAATAAGCAAGGCTGGCACAGTCCCCTTAGTCAAGAGTTTCGGGGGGGGGAGAAGGAAATGTTTTTATATTTAAGAGGGTTAGTTTATTTGTTAATGGAAACATATCAGTGGGCTGAAAGTACAAAGCACACGCGTTGACAAAGCCCATGCTGCTGGTTCCAGTTCAAACTAGGCCTGATATCTTTAGCTGTTGGATAAAGGAACTAAGCTGTCTAGTTGTTACAACTTCTTTAAATTGGAGATTGCTGGGCATCACTGTGACAACTGCATCAGACTCATATGGAGCATCCTACCAGAATCTGTGACCAGACCCTATTTGCACCACTGTCTGCTTGACTTGTTTCCTTTTCTAGTGCCATTCTCACCAGCATCAAGTCTGCCCCAGGTGCCTAGATAATGCACCATGGCAGGCCTGCCAGATTGACTGCTGCTGCCTGTAAGAGCAAGGGGGCTATCTAATCTCTCAGATTCTGCTCTTCTGTGCCTTGACCACCTTTGAGAGTCTGTGCATCAGCAAAGGCAAGCTGCAAGGTTGGAGGGTTCTGGTGTGGTGTAAAGCTGGAGGTAACTGTGCCAGGTATGTAAAGGGTGTGGGATGAGAGGGAGTATTTTTATCTGCCAGGGCTGGTGAGGTCTCTCATACACTATGCACTGAGGTATGTAGCCTCATGGACCTAATGGCTTCTTCTGACACTGTGAGCTTTAAAAGTGCCTGTCTCCAAGGAGAAGCCATGAGAGAGAGGCAAGAAAGCAGAGTCTGGGTGCCTAAGTTAATTGTTTGCACATGCCTCATGAGGATGGTAGTGCCTACATGTACATCGAATGGTCCAATGGTGTAAGGTGCTAAGCACCCTCCAAGTCCCAGAGAGCTGAATGCACAGCCCCTTTAACGCTGGGCCCAGATTTATCTAAGCCTGAAGCTGCTCCGCCTATAGAATTGGAAGCACCAGCACTTAGCGCTTTGCCAAGTGGCTAACGAATGGGGGCCCTTGACATTTTGAGTCCCTTTCAAAGTGTCTATTTGTAGCTGCTGATTTGCCCAAGCCAGCTGAGAGCTAGGAATTTCTGCTGCTTTCCTCTAAGGTTTAGTGAAGAGTTAAGTTTCACATAGCTGAAAATCCCTTGAAAGAACAGGACTATTTAAATCCCAGTCTGGTTTTATACCCCTGAAATCCTTATTTTCCAAATCTTTTTTAACCGTAGGTATTTGTATGAATTCAAGTGCCATTGCTGTTAAGCCTAGAATCTCCCTTTGTCCAGTTTGTACCGTCTTCTGCATACCTAAGCTGGGGCAGGCAGCAACCAATCCAGTCTCTCCCTCTTCTCAGTAGCTGTATACAGGCTGCCAACAATAAAAGCCTTTTGAGTAACAGACTTAAAATTGTTTCCCCTACCCGTCTTGACCACAGCCAGCCACCTAAGACAAAGGGTTTACAGTAGCTATTGTGTGGGTAGTCACCTGTCTTTGAAAGTGCACTGCCACACCCCTATAGCAAGTTTTGTCTGGATAGCCACTGAGGCTGTCATCCTTCAAAAGAAATTCAACAACCTCTACAGGTCTCTGAATGAGAGGGACAGCGAAGGGTGGCACAGAGGCAGCTTGGGGAGAGTGACAGGATCTGGGATGGGAAATGGAGCTGGGCCCACGGCAGCAGATTATAACCCTCTTATTAATTACATTTTTATATATAATGTATATTTTGTAACTTGTTTTTATCTTTCATTCCATTCAAACTAAAAAGAACTTCACCTTTCAAAATTGTGGAATTTCCTCCCTCATGGAAATGCTAGTTTTTGACGGTTCTAATTGGGCCCCAGCATATGGGATCACTCAGCACCCATTAAGTGAAGGAAGTCACGTTTGGGGCTGCATATGCAGCTGATAACTTTGGAATGAAACCACTGTCCCCCACAGCCCCTCAGAGTTCACAATAGTAGAAACCCCTTCTACGAGTCACTTCTACCATCTGTACCCATGGCCAATATCACTCCTGATCTACTGTGCTGGGAGAACTGAGATGCAGAATCTGCAAGGTAAGTGAGGCAAAAGACCAGCAGGTACAAGAGCAGTGCATGGCTGGCAGGTGTAAGAATACTACTGTTGTGCCTCATGTAGAGGGGACCCCAGGGCTGCACAAACACACTGAACTCCCAAGGTGCAAGGACATAAGAGCCTACAATACAGGCCCTAGGTTCATCTTATGGTACAGAGCAGCATTGGGCGAGCTGTGGCAGGCAGGCAGGGGCAAGCAGAAATAGGTGTCATTTTAGTAAAGAAGGCTGCATGGGTGCAGCGAGAACAATGACAGGGAAAGGGAACAGCAGGCTCCCCTTCTTGGTGAGCAGTGTGTTTCCTTGCTGGTAGCAGATACATACGTGATGCCCATACTGGAGCCTGACGTCCTCCAAAGATCCAGGCAAGAGCTGCTACAGCTTAAGCTACAGATCCAAGGTGCTTAATTAAGCTGTAACAGTCCATCCCTCTGTGGAAGGGGACAAGGCACACGCCCTTGAGGAGGTCACCTGTGCAATGGCCATCAATACCAGGGAGACCGTATCTTCAGCTCCCATGGCCAGGCTAGGGATGGGGGCTCAGTGCAGATCTTCATGTGAATCAGGGTGCTGTTTGTCCCATCAGTTTGATAAAGACTAAAGAGCTGAGGGCTCACAGGTCTGCAAATCTTGGGCTTTATTCACAGCCACAGTTCACTTGTTGCCGTTTTGCGATGCCAGCAGGCAGGGAACGACGACTGCCCAAGATGAGCCCTTCGCCTCCCTAACTGGCTATGAGACCTGGACACTGTTCAGTACACATGGG
Source organism: Pelodiscus sinensis (assembly GCF_052426305.1). Taxonomy (NCBI): domain Eukaryota; kingdom Metazoa; phylum Chordata; order Testudines; family Trionychidae; genus Pelodiscus; species Pelodiscus sinensis. Next base: position 21,272,787 of record NC_143076.1, read on the forward strand.
CATGTCTCCTGTGGCCCTGCTCTGCTGGGAGCCCAAACCACTTATTTCAGGAGAAGGGCAAAGATGCAGGCAACAACAATCCAGGCCCACGAGGGAGTGGAAGGGGAACCAGAGGTCAGTCGGTCACCATAGATATCCAAGAGCTGCAGAACTACGCCATTGGTCCAGCCGAATCCCTCCTGGGGGGGGGGGGGGGGGAGCAGAAAAAATGGTTACTCATCTTTGTGAGCATTGTTCTTCGATAAGCGTGGCTCATAGCTATTCCAATTAAGGTGTGTGCGTGCCACGTGCACGGCTGCTGGAACGTTTTACCCTGCTGCTACCTGTGGGGTCGATGGTGGCACCCCCTGTAGTTGCACCAGTGTGACACCCTATATATGACTCACCAACCCAATAGCACCTCAGTTCCATCTTGCCAGCTACTCTGACAGTGGAGAAGGCGGGTGAATATGGAATAGATATGAGCAGTATTTTGAAGAATAACAGTTACAAAGATGTGTTACCATTTCTTCAACTGCTTGCTCATATGTACTCCAATTGATGTCATTCACAAGCCTTATACAGGAGAAGAGGTTGGAGTCAATGGCTACGTCTACATTGGCCCCTTTTCCGGAAGGGGCATGCTAATTTTTCAGATCGTAATAGGGAAATCCGCGGGGAATTTAAATATCCCCCGCGGCATTTAAATAAAAATGTCCGCCGCTTTTTTCCGGCTTTTAGAAAAGCCTACTTTGAAGTAGGAATAAGAGATCCTCCGGAAAAGGGCTTTTTTCCCGGAGGATCGGACCGGATCGGGGCCAGTGTAGACGCTCTTTTCCGGCTTTTCTAAAAGCCGGAAAAAGCGGCGGACATTTTTATTTAAATGCCGCGGGGGATATTTAAATTCCCCGCGGATTTCCCTATTACGATCTGAAAAATTAGCATGCCCCTTCTGGAAAAGGGGCCAATGTAGACGAGCCCAACATGTATGTAGCTAACTTGAGTACTGCGGCCTCAAAGGCCGCATCATGTCTGGACTGCTGTACAATAGGGCTATGTCTACACTGGCACCCTTTTCCGGAAATGCTTAAAACGGAACAGTTTTTCTGTTATAAGTATTTCCGGAAAAGCGCGTCTACATCGGCAGGATGCTTTTCCGGAAAAGCGTCCGTGCCAATGAAGACGCACTTTTCCGCAAAAAAGCCCCGATTGTCATTTTCACGATCGGGGCTTTTTTGCAGAAAAGACTACTGTGCTGAATACACTGGCCCTTTTCTGGAACAGTTTTTCCGGAAAAGGACTTTTGCCTGAACAGGAGCAGCATAGTTTTTCCGGAAAAACAATGACAATTTTACATTAGATCATCATTGCTTTTCCGGAAAAGCAAGTGGCCAGTGTAGACAGCTCGCAGCTTATTCCGGAAAAGCGGCTGCTTTTCCAGAATAAGTGGCCCAGCGTAGACACAGCCTAGGAGTGTGACATGATGGTACAAACCAAGGAGCACATTGCAGATTTCCTGGGGATTAATGTGGGTCAGAAAAGCAGCCAAGGAGGCGTGTACCCATGTGGAGTGCGCTGTGAGAGGCAGCAGAGACACCTTAGCTAGGTTATAACATCTGCGGAATCACGCCATAATCAGGAGAAGCAGCACTGTGATGAAACTGGCAGACCCTTCATCCAGTCTGCCATTCCCATGAAAAGGTGTGAGGGTTTATTAAAGGACTTAGTCTATCACTGTAGAATGCGAGCGCTCTCCTGACATCCAGGGAGTGTAGCCACTGATCCCATGGGCTTTGGATAAAAAACTGGGAGGAAAATGTCCTGACCTTTTCCTCCCAATGTGGAAGGCAGAGACCAGATCTACCTGGAGAAACCCTCATGCTTGGAACACAGCGTGGAGGACATCCAGTCAAAGTGGCCACTCGTGAGTCAGGAAGTGCTGGCTGAGACAGTTCACCAGCTGATTTTTGAACCCCCGGAAGGTAGGACACTTCCAGGTGAATAAAGTGGGCTATGCACAAACCCCACAGGTGAAAGGCTTTGGTGCAAAGAGGGGACAACCTGGCTCTGTCCTGTTTGGTAGTCAAGTTGTCAGTCATGACTGCCGTGCAGCAACCCTGAATGTGAAGGAGAAAAGCTAAACACACAAATTTGCACACGTTGATATAGAGGGACAACCCCTCCTCTGCCCACATCGCTTGAGTGGTGTGGTCCCCGAGATAAGCACCCCAGCCCAGAGAGGATGCGTCCACACTAGGGGGAATAAGGCACTTGCGAAGCAAGACAGCCACAAATTCCAATAGTCATTGCTGGCAGTAAGAAAAACTGAGGGGCTGTTGAGTTGGCTGGGTCATATATAGGGCGTTGCACCAGAGCCACTCCAGGTGGCTCCACAGCCAACTCAGCAGCTAGGGTAAAAACTTTCCAGCAGCCACGCATGTGGCATGTACACACCTCAGTTGGAATACATATGAGCAAGCACTTGAAGAATGCAGCATTAACAAGGCACATGCTCCTGCTATGCAAGGCAGGAACTCACATGGAGAATGAACCTCAGCAGCAGCTTCCACCCTACCAACTTGTCTGGCCCTGCCCTCTAGGCCTAGTGAGAGATTCTATGAACACACACACCCCTCCCCACCTATGGACTTCAGTACGTGGTCTTACCTGGACTTGGTACTCTCCTCCGGTCCCTGGGTTCCCATCTCCATCCACACTGTACTGTGGAGAAAGAGGATTATTCAGAAAGCCCAGTTAGAATGTGCCTACCCCAGAGTACAGGAGGGGCAGGTTAAGAATCCAGCTCTTCTGTGTCCTCCAACACAGGTGCTAAGGCAAAAGAAGCTTGTACACCAAGCAGGGGTAGAAAGCAGCTCTGGAAGAGGAGGGAAAGGGCAGGCTGACTAGCCAGCATGATGGGGGGACTCTGTGACTGACCAGCCACATCTATCCCCACACTTTACACTTCTGCCCGGGTATCCAGGGAGGAACTTTCTGAGATAGGCGCGCTTGCCTCCACACCTGGGGGACAGCTCTGAATACAAACTGACACTGAAAGGGTTAAAACAAGCCTGAGGGTCATTTAGGGGAGCAACCCAGTCTCTCTCCATGAGGGCACTAGGCACTGCGAGGTGATCCCCGCTCACTTTTTGGGGACTGGAGGCAGGGTGTACAGAGAATTCCACTTGAAAAGCTCATACACACGGAGGCTGCAGCCTGGCTGGGTGGGATTACCAATGACTTTACCTTCTCGAACATGGCCTGGTACTTCTTATATAAGGCAAAGTTGGTTCTGATCCAATTCTGAGCCAGGATAAAGGCAGTTTCCTTGGCTCCTGGGGAGCTGGACTTGGCCAAACCTATGAACACAGATAATTGCCAGAATGTCAGGTATCTGGTCACGAGGGATGCTAGGATCCCCTGCAAACACTACCCTCTCCATTCCTGCAAGAGGTGACTCCCTCATTGGAGCTCATGGTTACACCAAGAAGCAGCTTTGTGCAGTTCTTCCACTCCCACCCTCGCCCTCCAAAAGCAGGTTTCCACAGGGTAGGCCCACACCCCATAGATTCGTGAAGGCCACACATCAAGTTCCTTAGGGCTTACAGATTCAAGCAGCTGTGAGGAGAGTTATGAGCCACCTGGCTTTTCCAAGATGGCACTGTGACATCTGCACTCATAACAGAGCACCCAGCCTGGACTACAGCTGCTGCACTGTAAGGAACTAAAGCCACAAAAGCAGGATCAACAATGATACAAAGTAGCAGCAGAGTGGTGGGCAGGGATTGAGAGAGGCATACAGTAATTCCTCATTTAACACTACAGATATGTTTCAGAAAATGATCATGTTAAGCGAAAACACGTTATGCAGGGTCAATTTTCCCACTGAAAATAATGGAAAAGGTGGGGGTTGCATTTCAAGCAGTGGCGTCTGTTGGGACTGGGACATAAGGTTGAGGGAAAAAGGGGACTGGGTTACAGCAGGGAGGGGACGTGTTTGGCTCTGGGGAAGGGAAGAGGAGGAGAGGGAGGGGGATTGGGTTGGGAGTATGCCCCTCTGCCGGGTCTACCAGGACCCGCACTGCGTCCAGTGGGGGGGGGGTTACTGGGGAACGGTGCGGCGAGCAGCGAACCCTCCGCCGGGAGTTTGCAGGGAGGTGGGGGAAGCCCCGCGCAGCCACCAGTAACGGGATGGCTGGGGAAACCCAGCCACCGGCCTGTTAGCAGGGGCGGAGGAGAGGGGGCAAAGTGTCTGGCAAGGGGGGGTCAGCGGGGAGCAGCAAACCCTCTGCCACGTTGCAGGGAGGTGGGGGAAGCCCCGTGCAGCCACCAGCAATGGGCCAGTTGGGGAAATCATGTTATTTCGGAGATCGTCGTGTAATTCAAAAAACATTCCCTAAAAAAAAATTGTGCTATTGCAAAAACGTGTTAAGCAGGCACGTGTTAAATGAGGAATTACTGTAATGCAATGTCTGGAGCTGGGACAGGTGCAAGAAAACAAGGGACAGGCCCTAGAACGTACCAAACAGCAAATTTTCCAACAGACTTCCAGTTTTGCAAACAACTAAGGATGCTTCCGCACTCATATCCTTACCTGCAATCACCATATGCTGCAGTGGAGGCCAGGCATTGGGCAGATCCCACTGCTCCCCAGTTCTGGCAAGTGATGTAGGGAGACCGTTCTTATAGGATAGCGCTGAGCTCCTCTGCAAAGGTAGAGAGCATATTGAGTGGTAGTACTGGAATCCCTAGTGAGTCACCATCCAGGAGACAGGATGCAGAGGGATCTAGGGAGACAAGACTCTGTTGGCTGACCTGGGCAGCTATTCGCTCAGCCCCTGAAATGGGAACAGGCCTGACCTAATGTCAAAAGGAGGCACCAGAAGTTACTAGCGGGTTGAGCTGCAGGAACAGGTTCTGGGAATCTCCTGACAAACATTTGGGACAGGGCCATATAAGAACTGGGCTCCAGCTCCACCTTGCTTTGCTCTGGGCAGAACCATGGGCCAGGTTCAGCAGAAAGGTATGCAGTGTGCGCCAGGGGACATAATCTCCATTAGCCCAGCATGTGAGGAGTGTGCCTTGCCAACAGACTGATTTGTTGAGGTGAAAAATCTCACCCACATGAACCCAACTCACCTCTAGGTACCGAACTGCCTTCTCAGCTGCAGCCTGGTCCGAGAAGCAGTCAGTCCACAGAGGTGCCAGATTGGTGGGGTAAAAAGCTGGGTTTAGCTGCTTCTTCAGGAGGTTAAAGTCCATCCAGACTCCAGCAGCCTCATTCCAGAAGACAGCTTGGACAGCCTCGAGCCTGTGCTCCAGATTGGCCTGGAACTGGGCAGCCTTGGTGGTGTTTCCTGAGAGAGATTGGCTGTTTGCACTAGGGAAAGGCTTGCAGAGCATTCACAGATTAACTGCATCTTAGCTTGGCCTCAGTTTTTGCTGTGGCCCCAAGGCAATCCACATTTCAGACTCTAGAGCCCCAGTTCACTCAAAGCGGCATGGCCTGTAGCACCTGCTCAGAGGAGGAAGCTGCAACCCACTACAGCTCCCATTTAATTAGTTAAACATTAAGTTTAGCTGGTAACTGATTAAATGGGAGGCATTCCAACCTGCTGGGCTGGAGCAGCTCCCCCTAACCTGCTACGGTCAGCCTGAAGCAGCCCCTGTGCTGTGGGGAGGGGCTGCTGGAGCCCGGCTGCTTCCAACCCCAGGCAAGCTGGGAGTCGGCGCAGGCTAGAAGTGGCAGGGGAAGAAGAACTGCCACTCGCAGCCCATCGGCAGCCTTCTCTCCCCCCCCCCCCCATCTCCATCTCCACCCCATGTAATGCTGCCAACTCCCAGCCCATGAACCTGTGCAGGCTGGGAGCTGTGGGCTGCTCCTGGGTAACATGTAATTGGTTAACCAGTTACCCATTCACATCCCTAATACAGTCACTTGCAGCTCTTCTTTGCTGACATAGCCCCTGGCTAGGGAAAAGGAAGTGTCCTAGACAAGACTGATCCCTGCAATGCTCATCGCTACACACCTGATGCTCTCCCTAGGCTCCCAGCACCTTACAGTTAAACAAACACAGAAATAAGTGAGCAGTCAAGTGGCTTTGCCCGCGGCAGAGAAGGGTTAAACTGCTTCCTCCTCCCACTTGCAGGGAGATGCCATTGTATTGCACAGCTGTTTACATATGCTGCTCTATGGGCAGCAATGCCACAGGATGCTGGGCCCTTTCCCCACACAGCGGATGTTGCTCCACTAACATATCTTGTGACCATGTCCTGTGAAGGGGGAAGAGATTGAACAGGCATGAGTCTCTCCAAGGGAGGCATGTCCCAACGGGCTCTTTACCCAGTATCCTGTAGAATGAAGCCAACAGGTGCTCGGTCTTGCACAGAAAGGCATTCAGATCAACTGGCACTACCGCACTGGCTTTGGTGTCCTTCAGTGTTGCAGAGATTGGATGAGGCGAGGAGAGGAACCAGCGAGAAGAGAAGTCCCAGCCTGACTCTGCCGCAGATTTTAGCTCTGCCCAAAGTTCCTGCCTGGCATCTACAAGACACACAAAGACTGACGCCAGACACTCTTCAGTGTCCCCTGTGGCAGATTTGGTGCCCCTGCATGCCGAGAAGGGGCCTGGGGCTTGAATACAGGTTATGATGGGATGTGGATCAGTGGAGCTGGAATCTGCTTCTCAGACTTGGGCAATAAGGATAGAAGCATGTGCTGGAACAGGGGCTGTAGGCCAGAACTCTGACCCCCAAACACAAACAGACGTAAGGGCTGGGCTGGCTCACCTGGAGCCAGGGTTAAGCAGCTTCTATCACACTTTCTTAGCTCCATCCCAATACTCCTTAGAGAGAAGGAACTGTTATTACACAGACACTGGGGAGCCCCAACAGAGCCTGTCCTGCAGCGCTGACACATTTCCCTGACTGCACCTTGGAACATGCAGGAGGCTGAACCCATGCGATCCAAGGAGAGTGAAACCATCTCAGCGTGATCCTACCACCCAGCTTCCCAGGAAGGACAGCAGTATTCCATGCAGAGAGCTCCAGAGGTGATCACAAGAAGCCATGGCCAAAAGGAGCCTAACCCTGAATGCCACCACACGTGCGCCATGGCCTCACCTCTCACAGGAGGGAATTCCATATCCAAGCCCCTCCCCAGCACTCAAGAATCTCTCCCTGCCTCCCACCCAGCTGTTCTGCCTTCCTTTGGCACACGGGTGACCACGTTTAGGTGCAGTCAGTGAAGAGCAGCTATGACAGGATCAGGCCAGAGGGGTACAAGAAAGTGATAGAAGGGAAGTATATTAGTCTTAGATTGCACATGTCTCTGTTTCCAGGGTAAACTAACAAGGACTAGTCCAGAACCAGCAGGAACTTGCCAGAATCAATCAGGGCACAGTTAAGTATCTGGAGCCAATTAAGAGGGCTTCCATAGCCTTGAACCAGGCTAGTTGGAACATGTTTTAAGAATCAGCTGAGAATGGTTAAAAAGATCTCCTTTGCAGTTAGTTTAGCATGTGAGGAGAAAGGAGGAGGAGCAAGCCCAAGCAAGCACAGCAGGAGGAAGAGCCTGAGATAAGGAAGGTGCTGGGGAAGGTGTGGGAAAGTAGCCCAGGGGTTTAGCTGTCATATAGCTGGTGGTGGAAATATTTACAAACCAAGCTTTTACAGGGCCTTGGGCTGGAACTCAGAGTAGAGGGTGGGCCTGGGGAAATGTCTGGCTGGAGTATGAAAGGGGGTTTATTCAGCCCTGTATCATTTGGAGGGTTCACTGAGACTGTGGAGTTTGGTTTCCCTCTGTTTCTCATGCTGTCCAATAATGAGAGTAGCTCAACAAACAGCAAGTTGTTGCCCAAGGAATGGTGCCTAAATTGAGGACTGCTGTGAGCCTTTGCGGCAACAATCTACCATAAAGCACAAGAACCACAAAGACTGAATAAGAGCTCTGTCACACAGCACAGGCTGTTCTGTTCTACTGTAGGCATTAGAGGGACACAGCAACTGTCACATCACCGAAAATTCTCTTTACCTTCATTTAAGTCTGTTGCCAACTCCCAGTCTTTGCTGTAGGACTCTGGTCTGCAGGGGAAGGAGGCAGAGAGATCACCAGGTCAGCCCAGCTCTTAGTCAATTCCTTGCCCATAGCAGGCAAAGACTGGGATCCCTGATATGCACAGCCTGGTCATGCCATAGCTCTGCACAGGGAAACCCAGAAGCTAAGGTTGTGGCTCAAATCCTACCAATGGTGCTGCTGGCATGACAGCGAACGGGCAATGACAGCGAACAGCTGTTGGGCACTGCAGCGTAATGACTGTCAGACATGGAGGGCAGCACAAATTCCACCCTCATCCAACAGTCAGCAGTTCAACCAGCAATCCAGCTGCTGGACTGGAGAGGGCCTGCTTGAGCTGTCTGCACAGTGGATCCTCAAGTCTCCAAGGGACACAGTCCTCAAGGTAACAGGAGGCCATGATACCTTTGCCTGCAGAGGCAGGTCTTGCCTATGTATGCTCTGGGACAGGCAGCAAGCAGCTTGTATCCTGCAAGGTCCACTCTGCACTGGGATGTCAATGTCCCTTCACAGGACAGGACTGGGAAGAGAAAACAGCACAGCCATGTCCATCAGCACCTGTCTCCGCCATAGGGGATGGGGAATGGCCTGTGGAACAGTCTGTGGCACTGTAGAGCTTTGCTAGAGGTCTCCATGTGCAATGGCTCCCAAATGAGGGGGAGGGACCAGGAGGGAGGATTATGTCTCTCTGTGGATGGAGAAGCTGAAAAGTGGGTGAGTCATTTGCCCAGTCACACAGTGAGTCAGTGGCAGAGCGAGGACTAGAACTCAGGAGAATCCTGACTCCCTCGCTAGTGTCCCATCACACTGTTGGGTAGGTACCTGGGCTCCCCGATCTGAACGTTGTAGTAGTTCAGACTGTGATTCCTGTCCCCAACTGTGATGCTCACAGACCGATTCCTCTGCCAGAACTCATACTCCATCTCCAGCAAATGGATATTCTCCCTGGGAATCAAACCACAGTCATGGTTAGTGTCTCCTCATGGAGCAGTCTCTTTCCAGGAGAAACAAATCACCCCCGTCATGAGTCTGCCCAGGCATGGGGGAGACAGGAAGCCAAGGAAGGAATGAACCGCTCTGAGGAACTTCCCAATGGGTGCTGCTCAGTGTACATTTTGAAGGAGATACACAGCACAGACCATGATTGGGAGCAATGCTCCTGCTACCTCCAACACCTGATCACCAAGCAAAGTACAGACCACACAAGCCCTGGGACCAGTCAGATGAAACAGGTGGCAATACTATACTCAAAGATAGGAAAGATCCGGATTGGTGTTACCAGATGGGGGAGCTTTATTATCTTGGATTGGCACCCTGTACTCTACGTCCCCTGCAGTCATCTGACCCTGAGAGCCCAAGGGCTTGGCACCAGCCATGGGGGGGGAGGGAGAGGAGAGATAAGGAGGATCCACCCCTTCCCCCTGGAACATGCTGGGTCTTGGTGACACCTAGCAGAACCTCATGCCCACCTGAGAAACTCTGTGTCATTGGTATGGGCCAGGTAGGCATCCATCATCAGTGTGAGGAAAGGCGGCTGGCTCCGGCGCAGGTAATAGACTCGCCCTCCATTTGGGATGTGCCCGTACCTACACACCCAGGAAAAGACTTTGTTAAACAGCTCTAAGGACGGAAGAGGAGGAAGGACCCTGCTGAAGCCTTCCCACCCTGCACTTGGAACAGGGCCCTGCAATTGTGACAAGATGGCCAAAGCTGGAGGACAAGATGATGCGTGCCACTCATGACAACTGTCCCTGTTCAAGCTGACGCCCTGCCAGCATAGGACACTGCCCCAAACTGACGCCCTGCCAGCACAGGACACTGCCAGAGCCCAGCTTCTCATGCCTGGACAGAAGAGGAGTAGCATCAGAGCTGAGGAAGGAATGGAGAGAACTTCCAGCCAGGCTCCTCTGTCCAGGTGCCTTAGGTCAAACTCTCACCTTTCCACTAGGTATAGGAAGTTCTTTATCATCCCCTTGGCTGTGGTGGTCATTTCAGAGATGAGCAGCCCTTCAATCACCCAATAGGAATCCCTACAGCATAAAAGAAACAGCTGTATGAGTGATACCAGATGCTTTGTGCTAGTTGCCCTGTGTGAACCAAATGTAAACTGGTCCATGCTCACACCCGATACTCTCCCAAAGCATGGAGTTCAGGCCGGGGCAGAAGGCAGTCTGTTTTCACCCACTCTTTACAATCATGGCTACACCCCACACTGTTTCAGCAAGAATAATTATTTCAAACAACCCCCACGCATACTGGCCAGCGGAGCAGTGACAGCCAGGCTTGGCTTCACCCAGCTCAATCAGCATGACACAGAGCCAGGGTGAGTTACAGCAATGGGGCTGCAGCTAGATCAGTTTGAGGTATAACCAGGACAAAGCTCCAACATAACAACTTTTACTCACCAGTAATAATATTCAATGAACCTGCCACCAGGCACCATCAGAGGGTGTGGCACATAAATCTGTGAGTAAAACATTGGGCGAGCACCTACGTCATCTTTGATCTGAGAAAGAGATGATTTAAGTGGGTCATCACTTCCCCACAACCCCCAGCTCCCTGAGCCAGTTGCCCCCCTTGCCCTGCCCCACCGCCCCGCAGAACTAGCATGGAATGAATCTTCACCTTACTTTTTAAACATTATGCAGAGAAGCAATAGTCACCCCACACTCATATCTCTACCTTTCTCCCCAGAGATTTCCACTTGGCATTTAGATCTGATGCCCATGCCTGAAGTTTCTGGTCAGAAATTTTGGCTAGAACCCGGGGGCTGGAAGATAAAGAAGGAAACACACTTGAGAGAGGACAGCCCAGCACACTCTGGCTCCCTTACTCCCATTAACAGGGCAAAGTGCAGCCCAGAGAACAGTTAAGATACTTTCCTGAGGCTCATCATGCCTCTTGCAGGGGCCCTTTTGGCTCCATTTTGTACCTGCTTGTCCAGTCTTGAGGTTCCCACTGCTCGAACTCCTGTCCAGGGTCACTGAAGGATGAATTCACAAACTGTTGCAGCTGCTCTTTGGACAATATCCCCCCTGGAGTCACATTTACTAGCTGCTGAAACTTCTTCAGAACTAATTCTGGGAACAAGAAGAGAGCCATCACTTCCTCCTGCTTTGGCTGAGGTTCTGCCAGCACAGGGCCCATGAGTGGCAATGGCATAGTGGTTCCTTGGTGCAGTATGTACCAGAGCACCATGCCACCATTCCCATTAATAGCCCTGGGGCACAGCACACACCTGTGCCTTAGTACCAGGATTCTCACTTATCCTGTCGGAGTGTGGTGGGATGGGTACAGGATCCAGGTAGCACCAACAGGCAGGCATCAGATTAGACTGCAGGAGTCTGGCAGGAGGGAAAGAGACTACATTCAACAGCTCTGTGGCCCTAGCCATACTGCCATTACTGACCTGGAGACTCCCGCAATGCCATGTCAACAAAATGCTTGTCATCAGAGAAGAGCTTGGTCAGCTGAACCTGCTTCAGCAGGTCCCCAAAGCAGTAAATCTGGCTAAGAAGAGACAGACCAAAGAAAGAGTATGAGTAAGTTTCAGACAAACCTAGGTAATGTCCTGACCCATGAGATTCAGCAGATTTCTTAGGAATCAACCAGCTTATTTCTGCTGGACAAAGTCTGCTTCATTATCTACAGCATGATGCAGGCTTCTCAGCATGGACAGCAACCCAGACATGCTGGAGCCTTAAGGCAGAAGCCAATCCACACACCCTACCACAACAAACTGCATTCAACTTGGAGAGAAGAAAGAGGTGAGTAACCACCGTTACACAGACCAGTTAGTCAAGGCTTGTTAAACAGATTTATCTGCAGGAATTTAAATGTAGTCTGTAGCCTGTCAAGCTGCTTCCTATCATGCTAATAATATGGTTGTGTTGATTTAAATTAATTCATTAATATATTAATGGGTAGATTTAGTATAGAGGTAATAGTTAAGAGCTGTAACACAAGAAATCTGCTAAAGGCTGTTTGTAAGATCAGCAGAAGCTAAGGTTAGCAGATTTCTATGGCTGATACACTGATCTCAACCAGTCACAAGCCATAGCTTATTTAGAGCTTCCCTGGACTGAAAAGGGGAACTTATTTCTGGGACCTTTCACTAACATAGGATGGTAGGAAAAATACCCTCAGACTCAGCAGATGCATTATTATATAAAAAGTCCCAAAATAACTGGTTCAGGCTGAGCTGAAGTAATCAGGACACAGGATGTGATACGTGACCACAAAGGTCCATGGTAACAAACCGACGTATAGGATAAGTTGAGAGCAATGATACATTGACCTATAGGAAACGAACACTTCAACATTAGAAACATCCCCTATTGAATATACAGGGCTCGACAAACTATACAATCTACTCGCCCGTGGTGAGTAGATTTCAGCCATGCGCCCCGTTCATTCGCGGCGTGCACGTGCACAACGCGGCTCTTGTGCATGCTCAGTATGGGGCTGGCGAGCAGGTTTTGCTGCTGTTTGTCAAGCCCTGTGAATATGTATCACACATGTCAGCGTCACATAGTATAAAAGTAGGACCCCAGCCCAGGGGCGAGAGGGAGAAGATGATGTAGTCCTTGGCAGGGCAGAATGATGACCCCTAGTGATAATGGGGAAGGTGAAGGTAATGAGAAAGATGATGGGCTAATACCTAAGCTTGTTCTAGAAGGAATGATGTAAGTATGTGCTATGGAAATATGGATGTACATTCCCTATCTTATGAAACTGGGGTGTTTGTGACTGTGCTAACTGTATTAATAAACTATATTTGTAAATATACAAGAGTTTCTATAGTGTGAGTGTTGCAACTTTGCACATCAGGCTTCCCAACCACAGAATAATTGAATACTGGGTCTGATCATGGGACCAAGAACCTGTCAATCCTAAAGGCGGTAATTAGAAATTTACATGTAATCTTAGATCAGGCAACAGGTCCCTTAACTATGAAGCCTAGCATGGACGGTGCACCAGAGACCATTTACAGTGGTCTTTGTCACATTCCAAACAAGACTAAAACATGTAACAAATTCAACCATTTACAGAATCATATAAGAGACTTGCAAAAATGCCTGGCTAGGGCATAGCTCTGACTTGCAAGGACAGACCATATGCACAAGTCAGGAACTATTCCAGTCCTGTTTGAAGGTACACTGCCAACTTGGAACCCTAACAACATTTATTAGGGTTTAAGTACTTCCAGGTCCTGCCTTCCAATTTTTGCCATTCTCTGGAACTTTTCTATCACATTTTCCATTTTTTCTTAACCAACACAAACAGCACAGGAAACAAACTGCACAGTATAATCACACTGAAATGAGAGCGAATTCTAATATAGGTTGGGTTAAATGATTTCGAAACTGGTGAGTAGAGATAAATGCACAACACTGCATCCCCTAGAGATGCCGCTACTACAAAGTGCTAGTAAGCAAAGCTACAAGCTTATCACATTACCGCTCTTTCTACTATTTCTTTATGCACTAGTTATGTATTATTTACAAAGCTATTTGTAAATTCATGCTTTGTCAATTGGTAATTTCATTCAAAATAAACCTAAGAAACAATAAAGGCCTCAAATTAATACACAGAGTCGTGTCACCATTCAATGTGGATGGGGAGCTTCGCGGGAGATTGTTTGGTAGAGTGGTGTCTATGAGAGAGAAATACAAAAGATACATAGAAATAGCAGAAAGCCAGATGCTGCTTGATCAACCACTGAGACCCAGCGTTCCCTCTAATTTTTTCCATTCATGAAAAGAATACATTGTGTTATGTGCACCACTGCGTGTGCAGATGTGCATCACTAGTAGAAACGCATTCTGGCAACCGTGGATCAGTTGGGTGGCACCTGAATCTCTCCTGGGTGGCCACCCAAGAGCTTACCTTACAGGGAACACTGCTGAGCTTATGACCCTAATATGATGATCGGACCTACACATTTATTCCAATTGTGAACTGAATAGTAAAATATGTGAAAGTTCATAAAATGTCACATTAATCTATAACAAAATGAACATGGGAAAAGGAATAGAAGAGACACTAACTGGACTCTAAACAAAAAGGCCTAATGATTAAGTACAGGACTTGCTGAAATCATGCTTGGTAAAAAACAGAAAATGTAGAACTGGAAATTAACCAACCAAAATTGGTACACTACATATTATTTCTAGTGGGGAACAAATAAGGGGATAGGCCAGGGGTGTCCAAACTTTTTTCAAAGAGGGCCAGATTTGAAGAAGTGAACATGCGTGAGGGCCGTCCCTGCACTCTCATCTCCAAGGCGGAGGGCCCGCAGGGTCGGAGGCGGGCGGAGAGCGCAGGGCACGCCGTCCTCACGGCGGCCTGGGGGCAGGGCGAACCCGCAGCCGAGCGGGGAAGCGGGGCTGCAGACGTGCCCTACAGGGCAGGCTCTAGGACCGCGGAGGCCATGGGCGGCGGCGGCACGGCCAGAAGCGGCGTGCTGGGCGCGCCAGTTCAAAAGAGCGCCGGGGAGCCAGGAGAGGGGGAGGAAGCGGGGGCCGTATTAAATCGGAACACGGGCCGCAATTGGCCCGCGGGCCGGACTTTGGACATGCCTGGGATAGGCTATTCTGCCCATCACTCCATTTTGGGTTTTTTTTTTTAAGAGACTTGGCAACAGAGAACGAAGAACAGATGGGACAACCTTTGCCAGTGCAGCTGCCACTCAGACCACCTTCTGGGATACTGAACTTTTTTCATTCTAGTCCTGGGGGGATTGTCTTTACCATACCAGGCCAGGTAGAAGACTCTAGCCATCACCACCATCTTCCCACCTTCCAGCTCTATCACAACCACCACTTGAGACAAAACAGGCTCAGACTTAAACAGAATTAACAGCAGCTCTAGCTCATCTCAACTTCTCTTTTAAAAAAGAATGATTGCCATCTATAATAAGATCTAAGAAACAGCCAAATAGGTATTTCTTCTAAAAACTCCCCAGCTATAGGAAAAGGGGATAGGAAAATCTTGCTAAAATTAAAAGCCTTACTTAATTCCCTCTGAGACCTTTTTCATTAGTCTTACCCAGATATACCTGGTTCAGGGAGAACACTATCTAGTTCTCTAGAATCCTAAAACTTGGTTTGAATCTAGATTTGTCACTAACGAATTTCTATTGGCATTTCATAAAGCTACACCTGATATAATCAGGCTCAAGTGTAGGGAGTGGGTTAGAGAAACATAACACCACCAAAGTACATAAATAGAAATCAGATTATACACATATTCCAAAGCACACTGACACATGCACATTACATACTACACCATATCCCATAATTTATCGTTTTACTAATTTTGTGAACCAATGCCTGTAGAAATGCAAGCACTACCAAGTGTTAAGTGCTAGTAAGCAAAGCTGCAAGCTTATCACATTCTCTCTCCTTCTACTATTTCTTTCTTTCCTAGGTATGTATTATTTACAAGGGTACTTGTAAATTTATGTTTTCTCCATTGTTAATATCTGTTTCCTTACTTCTCTTGTCTTTCATTGACACACCGAGACCAATATGACTCCTCCAGATGTGACCATTTGTGCAAGGTCATGGCAGTGGGATCCAGGCGGCATGTTCTTCAAAATAGCATACCCTGTTCAATATGTCTGTACCAGATGGGTGACAAACACTAGAAGAGCAGGGCTATCCTGTTTAAAACCAGATGAATGGCCTGTCTGAACGAGCCTCTCCCTCAGCTGTTTTAAAATTCTTGGATGCAAGATATCTGCACCTGCTCATTTAAAAATGTTCAACATCTTTCAGAGATACTATTTGAATGAAAAACATCATCACCACATTATGAGACTATATCTGCTTTTTCCCCCTAGACAAAGAAATATTTAAAAACACACATGAATTTTCTACATTATTATTGACAATTCTACCATTTCCATCTAGTAATGCACCAGTGCCATTGTCAGGATTCTTTTTGTTCCTAATCTGTTAAATAAATCTCCTTACTGTCCTTACCTCTTCTGGCTATACGTTTCTCCTTGTGTCCCTTTGCTTCCCTTATCAGGCGATGTCTACACTGCAGAGATAAATCAGAAAAAGATACGCGAATAGCAAACTGCAATTTGCGTATCTTTTCCTGTTTTTTTCCCCGAAAGAGGCTTTTCTGAAATTTGGCCCATCTATATGGGGCCAAATTTCAGAAAAAAACTCCTCTTTCAGAATATCCCTTATTCCTCGCACTGAGAGGAATACAGGGATGCCAAAAGAACACGCCCACTTTTTCAGAAACTGTTCCGAAAAAGCAGACATGTTCCACCCGGTATCCCAGAAAAGCTCTGCAGTCTAGACACAGCCTCAGTTTTCAACAAATCCTAACTTCTGATTTATAATTTTTATTATCAACTTCACCTTTTTTCCATTTTTTAATAAGTACCTTCACTTTCCCTCTAAAACAGGTCGGGTTTGTTTTAATCATTATGGCCTTCTTCCTCAATTGTAGGATTGTAGCTTTCCGGGCATCTAAGGTGTTTTTAAATTACTCCCAATTATTATTCACATGCTTTGATTAAATTCTTCCTCCCAGTGATCAAAGTTCTGCTTCCAGTGCTCCTTCCTTCCTCAAACACGGTACCCCAGAATGTAAGACCAGCACTCTACTCCCTTGATCTAATTGCCACAGCATCTGGCTTGGGCTTCACCTACTCTTCCGTTCCTTATCCTCCATTTTTCACCCATAAAATCTCTCCGTTTTTGAACCACCCCCTCACACACAAACATCCTTTGGGCCCATCACTTTTACTAAACAGGAGAGGGTAAATTAAAATGGGAAGTTTATCATCTACTATATATTTTAGAGAGTCTGCCTGTTTCATCAAGAACCCCCTCCTAAATGTTGAGAGTTAAGGCCACCAAATTTGATATACAGCTTCCTCTTATAACTTAAAGCAACATAAGGGTTTGTTTGTGTCAGGAATACAGGATGTGCCTAGAATATTATTGCTTCTCATAAAACAAAACAGAAGAGAGACAGAATCATCAAATCAATTACAGTCTTCAAAATTGACATAACTGAACAAATGTTGAAAGACTGGACCAAGATAAGCCAGAAACATAGGATAAACCTGGAATAGGATTGCTTCTCAATAAACCTTACAGAAAAGTGATAAAATGGAGATATTTGGAGTAATGCTCTGTTTTGACACAGCTAAATCAAGGCTTACTGTTTGAAAACTAGAAGATAATGTTATTGGAAACCCCAAGTTGATTATAGCCCCTTTTTGTTAGAGCATAGCCAATGATAAGAGGTTATAGGGATGCAGAAAAAAATACACTTGATGTAATTCCCATTTTAAAAAAACTAAAAAAATTGAAAAAAAAATTAATCCTTTTTTAAGAAATCCAAAATAAAAATTAACTTCATAAAAGTTAGGCATGAAAAGGTTTAACTGGCTAACTAGTAAGCATTGTCTTGCCAGCATGCTTACTGGGGTAAATGGTTAACCAGCACCTGGTTGGGCCAGAGCAGCCCCTACCCATGATGCAGCAGGCCCTGTCCAGCATGAGCATGGCAGGTGGTTAAACTGGTTAACCTACACTTTAACCTGTTAACAATGTACACTGGATTTTACATCCCTAATGAAAATAACATATTTTTAAAATATATAATCATTTAAATAAAACATGTGCATTTTCCTTTTATCCCCCCCCCCCCCCCAGAAAGGTACTTGGAGTTATCGTGGACAGTTCTCTGAAAACTTCCACACAGTGTGCAGCAGCGGTCAAAAAGGCAAATAGGATGCTAGGAATTATTAGGAAAGGGATAGAAAATAAGACCCAGAATATCTTACTGCCCCTGTATAAAACTATGGTACACCCACATCTTGAATACTGTGTACAGATGTGGTCTCCTCACCTCAAAAAAGATATTTTGGCCTTGGAAAGGGTTCAGAAAAGGGCAACTAAAATGATTAGGGGTTTGGAACATGTCCCATATGAGGAGATGTTAAAGCAACTGGGACTTTTCAGTTTAGAAAAGAGGAGACTGAGGGGGATAGGATAGAGGTCTATAAAATCATGAGTGGTGTGGAGAGGGCTGATAAAGAAAAGTTATTTATTAATTCCCTAAATAGAAGAACTAGAGGACACCAAATGAAATTAATGGGGAGCAGGTTTAAAACTAATAAAAGAAAGTTCTTCTTCACACAGCATGTAGTCAACCTGTGGAACTCCTTGCCAGAGGAGGCTGTGAAGGCTAGGACTATAATGGAGTTTAAAGAGAAGCTGGATAAATTCATGGAGGTTAGGTGCATAAAAGGCTATTAGCCAGGGGATAAAATGGTGCCCCTGGCCTCTGTTTGTCAGAGGCTGGAGAGGGATGGCAGGAGACAAATCGCTTGATCATTGTCTTCGGTCCACACTCTCTGGGACACCTGGTGCTGGCCACTGTCGGTAGACAGGATACTGGGCTAGATGGACCTTTGGTCTGACCCAGTACGACCATTCTTATGTTCTTATGAGTTACCGTAATTAATTTACCTGAGCAATGCCGGGTAAATCTACTAGTCTTAATCATAAACAGATACAGTATTTTCCTTTGGCTCCAGAGCAAGATGGATAAAAATTACCATTTTTTTAAAATCAAACAATCGTTATTGAAATTAGATATTTGTATTTAATTGGATATTTGTTTAAAATGATTAATAAAATACTAATTTTCTCATTTAAAAATAGTTATAATTAAATCTTACCACAAACATGCTACACTTACATTTAGTTTCATAATAATGAATTAATTGCTCTAGTCTAGTTACATCATAACTGTTGTTCTTCAAGATGTGTTGCTTATGTCCATCCCACTTAGGTGTGCGTGCTGTGTGCACAAGTTCTGGAAGCTTTTTACTCTTATCAGTACCTGTTGGACCAGCCAGGGAGTCCTCTGAAGTGGCACCAGCATATCGGTGCATATATACCCCTGCTAGCCCTCCACCCCCTTAGTTCCTTCTTGCCAGATGTTCTGACAAAGGGGAGGTTGGTGGGATTGGAATGAACATAAGCAACACATCTCGAAGAAGAACAGTTACAAGGTAAATAACCGTTTTTGCTTCAAGTGTTTGCTTATGCCCATTCTACTTAGGTGATTCCCAAGCTATACCTACGGAGGTGGGGTCGGAACCTAAGAACTAACAGACTGCAGCACCGCTCTGCCAACAGCTGCATCCTGTCTAGATTGCTGCGTAATTGCATAATGGTTAGTAAAAGTATGGATCGATGACCATGTAGCCGCTTTACAGATGTCTAGGATCAGCACCTGGGCTAGGAATGCCACTGAGGCGGCCTGGGCTCTGGTGGAATAGGCCGTGAGAGGTGGGGCCAGCTTTCCCCTTAGATCAGAACATGCCTTAATGCATGCTGTGATCCATGACAGGCACTGAGACGACACAGGGAAGGCCCTTCATCCTCTCTGCTATAGAGACGAAGAGCTGGGTTGACCTACGAAACTGCTTTGTCTTCTCTAAATAAAAGGCAAGAGCCTGCCTGACATGTGACACGCTTGATCTTTCTCATTTGCGTGCTGCTTAGAGAAGAAGACCAGTAGGAAAATCTCTTAGGAACCACACTGCCAAGGCATTCCCCATCAATCCTGGACCCCGACCTTGGTATGAGAAGAACTGGGCACACTTCTTGTTGGCCTGTGATGTGAAAAGGTCTAGAATGGGAGTCCACCACCTGTGGAAAAGGTGTATCATCTCCTCCTTGAGAGACCCTTCGTGGGCCAAGAATACCCAGCTGAAGTGGTCTGCCAGGGTTTTGCAGGCCGCTGTGAGGTAGGTAGCCTGTAGGTCAATCCCCTGCGTGACACAAAGGTCCCAAAGGGTTAGGACCTCTTGACAGAGGGGAGGGGATTAAGCACCACACTGTCAGTTGATATAAAACATCGCTGTTGTGTTGTGCACCAAGACAGAAACACAGTTGCCCCTCAATTGAGGCAGGAACATCTGGCACGCGAAATGTACCACTCTCAGTTCCCTGACATTGATGTGCAACAACCTCTCCACCCAGGACCACATTCCTTGTGTCCATAGGTATGCTAGGTAGGCTCTGTGACGGCGCGTTGGGGGTCCCCCGTCTCCTGCACCCCGAAATGGCACAAACAGACTGCACCAGCCGGTGGAATAGAGGAAGTTTATTGCCTCTCCAGGATACAGCACAGCACAGATGTAATCTGGTCACAGAGCTGGGCTAGGATGCCTCAGGCCCCCTTGAGATGGGGGAGACTGGGCCCCTAAACTCCAGCCCCTTTCCCTAGGCTGACTCCTCCATGCTCCCACACAGCCAGCAACTCACTAACTCTCTTCCAGCCCTGTCCCCCAGCCAGGGCAGCATTCCACCTTCCTTTGTTCCTCTCCATGGGGGGTGTCTGCCCACTGGTTGCATAGTGACTCATCCTGTTTTGCTGGGTCATGGTACCCACGGCAGCCAGTGGGGGTTACCCCAGAGCCAGCAGCATAGAAACCAGCCAGGTACCCCCACTACGTCACAGGCTCCTCACCCAGTACCGGAGGTACCCGCCACCAACTTCATTGAGGGAGGGGACTGGGCAAAGGGGGCCCTGGAGCACACCTCACTCTCCCACAGCCACCAGTCCAGCGTGGACAGGATCTCTGGTGGGATGGTTACCATGGTATCGATGTGGTCGTGAGCCAGCCTGTAGTCCCTTGCCAACCAGACCTGCAAGGGTCAGAGGTGCAGTCTGGTGTATTGCACCACGTAAGTGCACGCTACCATGTGGCCCAATTGCCTTAGACAATGTGGCTGGAGACGTCAATAATGTCCTTTATGGCCGCAAACTTGGAGCTTGGTAGAGACACTAGCTCTGTAGAAGTGTCTAACTTCACTCCCACAAATTCTTTTATTTGAGTAGGGATGAGGGTCGATTTTGCCTTGTTCAACAAGAGCCCCAACTGGGAAAAGGCTTCCCTGGCTAGCAGCTTGTCCCTGGAGTGACCTCTGATGAACCAGTAGTCCAGGTAGGGGAAAACATGAAGCCCTCTCTTTCTCAGAAAGGCGGCTACCACTGCCATACATTTGGTGAATACTCTGGGGGCGGTGGAAAGGCCAAAAGGCAGCACCGCAAACTGGCAGTGGTCCCCACCCACCAAGAAATGTTGGAACTTCCAAATGAGGGACAACTGAAATGTGGAAGGATATGTCCTCCAAATCAAGGGTGGCGTACCAGTGCCCTAGATCAAATAAGGGCATGATGGAGGGCAGCGTCACAATCCTGAACCTTGACTTTCTTATGAAGGCATTGAGCCCCCTGAGGTCTAGGATGGTGCAAAGGACCCCTTTGGGCTTGGAATGAGGAAATATCAGGAATAAAAACCCTTCCCTCAAAATGCGAGGTGAACCTCTCTATCGCCCCCAATGACAGGAGCGAAGAGACCTCTTGACGAAGGTGCTCGTGAGAGGGGTCCGTGAAGAGGGAAAGGGGCGTAGGGCAGGAAGGGGATAAAGTATCCCCTTGTCACCATCCTGTGGACCCACCGGTCTGAGGTGATATAGCACCAAGAACAATGGAAAGGGGACAATTTGTTTGTGAAGGGGCAATCTAGCACTGGGGCTGGTAATCCGCCTGAGGGCGGATCTTCAAAATCCTAACCTTGGGCCCGGAGTCCTGTTGGAGAGCCCTTGAGTCTGCTCAGAGGCCGAACAAGAGCGCCTCCTAGTGCCCCTGCCTTTATTTCCCCTATTTCTCCATCTATTATCTTGTCTGGGACCCTGCTGATACAGTGTCTATAACCTGAGATTCAACAGGCAGCACTGGGGAGCAGGGGTGTGGATGCAAGGATTTCAATGTCACCCTCGAGTCCTTCAGACTGTTCAATTTACTGTCAGTCTGCTCTGAGAAGAGCCCCAAGTCTTTGAAGGTCAGGTCCTGCAGCGTAGTCTGGACTTCAGATGAGGCCGAGACCTGAAGCTATGAGTTCCTCCGCATGACAGTGCCTGTGGCCATTGAGAGTGCCGCAGAGTTGGCCGCATCCAGCGCAGTCTGAAGGGCGGTGCAGGATACCACCTTGCCCTCCTCCATCAAAGCCCCAAACTCCTGCAACTCCCTTGGGAGCTGGGACTTGAACTTATCTACAGCCACCCAAGAGTTACAGGCATATCTGCTGAGTATTGCTTCCTGGTTTGCAATCCTCAGCTGCAGCCCCACTGTTGCATATATCTTTCGTCCAAAGAGGTCGAGCTTTTTGGGCTCCTTGCTCTTAGGAGTGGGCCCAGACTGCCAATGCCTCTCTCTTTGGCAAGCAGCCTGGATCAACACCGAGCGTGGAGGTGGATGGGAAAATAGATGTTCATGGCCAGACTGTGGCACGAAATACCTCCTCTCCACTTCTTTCTGCATCGGAAGAATGTACACCGGAGTCTGCCAAAGGTTTTTAGTAATTCTGGCTGCCGTCTTATTAAGTGGGAGGGCAATCCTAGCAGGAGCATCCACCGTCAGGATGTCCACCATGGGATCAGATTCCTCTGCAACTTCCTCGACTTGCACCACTAAGTTCTGGGCCAACCTCCTGAGGAGGTTTTGATGGGTGCACATGTCCACGGTTAGCATAGCCGGGGACAGGTCAGCCAGAGCTTCATCGGGGGCTGCGATTGAGGGGTGGCTGTGGCTGGGTAGGGTTCACCATGGCTGGCTGTTGAGCTGGGTGGTTGTTGTCCCCTGCTGATTCTGAGGGACTGGGCCTGAACACTGATGTTGGGGCCCATGTGAGCAGGGCGGCTGAAGGGGTTGCCCTGTGCTCTGAGTACACTGAAGCTGAGGCTGATCCTGACTTTGAAAACTCCTGACCATGTGCTTGATGATATACCCGGAGGTCCAAAAGGGCCACTGGGCTGGTGGCTGCCATTGTGGAGGCCACATCTGAAATGGTAGGCTGGCCTTCCGTGAGTGACACCTCAAGTGGGATTGGTGCCGGGATTGATGCTGAGACTGGGACCGGTGTGGAGACCTCGACTGACCTGACCTCAGTGATCGCTGTGATAAGGCCCTTGAAGTAAACTACTCTGGATCCAATTCCGAGGAGCATTCAGATGCGGACCATGGCGGTGCCACTGATGCCAGGTGTGGTGCACCACGGCCACCAGTTTCCCTTGATGCAGCAGTAGTGGTGCTGGTGGGGGCATGACCGCATGCTCTGGTGCTGACGGAGCTGAAGCCACTGGTGCTGGGATGGTTCTGCTCCATGCACAAGCCAGCTCCTGTACCAGCGGTGCCACTACTACAGGTGGTACCGAACCAGAGTCCCTCATCAGGGGCTCCCTCATCAAGGAAGGTGGAACCATGTGTGATGTCGGCCCCGTTCTAAGTCCCTGCCGCTCATGACCTTCATATGGTTCCGCACTGCACAGTGCCAGTCCCGGGGAGGAGGTAAGTTTCATCAGCTCCTGGGCCGCAACAAAGGTGTCCGGGGTTGATGGCCAAGAGACCTCTTCCACAGACAGGTCCTGAACCTCGGGACTACTCACCCGTGCAGGGCTCAACCTGTGCCTGTGGTGCACGGGAGCGTCTCTGTGTCTGGGTGGTGATAAAATCTTGGAATGTCCCCCTCGCAGATGCTCCCTTGGCCTGCTTCGAAAGCGATCTCCCTTTCAGCGCCTTCTTGCAAGCACTCGGTACTAGGAACGGTGCTGTGGTTCCGACTGATGGTCCGATGTCACTAGCACCAGGTCCTCCCTTGCTGCCTCTTATAAAGGCTGCAAGGAGGAGCAAGCAACTAGTCAAGGGACTACTCGCTTACATCCCTAGTTAAGACACTGTCTAAAGACAGAGTGACAATCATTTTCCTATTTTATATATATGCCTCTTATTTTGAAACATCATAGTCACAGACCATAAAAGTGATGCCACAAGTCTATTCCTTATTTTATTTCAGCATAACTCAGCTTTCCCAAAGTACTGCCATCATGTACTTGTTTTCAATGGGGCTTACTCCAAAATTAAGCATACTCTAAGCACAGTCCTAGCTTTTTTGGTAACTTGGAATCAGATCTGCATCAAAATGAAAGCAGGAATGGGGAAGATGACAGCTAGTTTTAGAAGTTTTAAGGACACTGAACATTTAATGTTGTGAGGACTTATCTGTTAGAGTTAATGAAGCTTGAACATTAAAAAAAAAAGAGTTTAAGTACAGCCAGCAACTCAGGAGACTAACATTTAAGATTTGGTTTAATCAAAGTGCTATAGAGAGTGTGTGTACGTTTGTGAGCGTGAGATAGAAAGATTTAGTTATCATTCCTAATGTACTGTTGCATCTGCAGCTTGACTCTGGTAATGAGTATTATGTACTCTTGCTTAAATTAATAAAAGTCCAGTTACCAAAAAACTTACATGAAGTATACCCTCTTAGATGTTGTAAAATGCTGTACTGAGCTTTAAATTAACATGTTTTAGTGATTAGATTTGCACCATTGTTTGAAGAAATATGAAGTAGTATCAATGGGAAATTTGATGTAAAGCAATTTTTTTTGGTGATTCAAAATTGCCTCAATTTAAATCAATCCACCCTACTCAAAAGTGTAGTTTCAGTAAAAAAACTGTTCAATGACTCCCTACCTTATATTATTGCCACCACTGTAATATCTGTGCACCTCACTGTCATGCATTTATCACACTAGCGAGGTAAAGCCATCAAAAAGCTAGGAAATTGAGGCATAGAAATTTGTCCATGGTTACAAAAGGAGTCTGGGGAAACAGAGCTCAGCTCTCTGATGGTCTAGACTAGTGCTTTATACATTGCACCATCCTTCCCCTACTCTCTTCAGAACTTAGCCTATATAACCCTTGAATGTAATCAACACTACATGACTCTAGTGACTGACCATTTTCCATCTGTCAATCTAGCACCATTCACAGTTGTTATTTTGCATTATTATAGTGCCTGAGCCTCAGCTGAGATTAGGGCCCCATAATACAGTGCATTGTATCAAAATAACTATATAGTCCTACAAAGCTAATGTTCACAAGAAAGGCAGAGGAAAGCGGGGGAGAGATAAAATGAGCATATCAGGGGTTAGGATCCATAAGAGTGGCGGGAAGGGGAGAGGAGTAGCTGAGAGTAGCACTTAAATGTGCACACATGTATCTTAAGTACTACTCTCAGCATATTATTATTGGTCCCCAATCTTCTACCAGCATTGCATTTCTAAACAGCTCTTGTTTTTACAGCACAGCCCAGAGCACTTTAAAATAATTAGACTATGTCCCTGTCCCACGATCATTTACCAGGAGACCCACCAATCCCTCAGGCACCCAGGAATTAGTTACCTCTCACAAGGAGGTGGGAGTCCATAGACCAGTCCTCGCCATCGTGGCACAGAATTTACAGAGATGCTGATAAAAAAGCACCAGACTGTCCCCAAAATCCTTGCAGAGCAAGCCATTTCAGAGGAGAAATTGAAGTGACTGCTCTTCTACTTAATTATTAGATTATTTGTACCAGATCCTATCCACCTGTGCAAAGGTCAGTGGTGCAAAGTCTGCATTATATAAGGGCCAGAATTTGATTTCAAGAGGTGTGGCTACTTCTACAATCTTTGTAGTAGCTTCACCTTGGACACGCAGAGTCTGAAAATCCTGTCTTCTTTAATACTAACTCATCAATAACAGCTCAAACCTCTGGTAAGAGTTGGGAAAGGAAGGAAGCAACTTAAAGAAGGAAACTCAGCAACAGAATATACATAGCCACGTCTACTGTATATTACAGAAAAAGGCAGTATGAAGGAACCTGTCCACCAAACCCCAACATCAGGCACCTCATGAGGGAACAGAAGATACCAGAAAATGAAAAAAGCAGGGATGGGAACCTTTGAGAAACTCAATCCCCATGGAGGAAGGCTACCAGACATATGCCTCTGTAAATCATTAATGATTGTGACCCAAGATTTTTTTTAAAGGTAACTGACAAGTGTGGTAGTTCAGGAGTCACCAGTTTGGTGTCCTGACAGGTCTCTTTCTCTGTCAGGGATAACCATTTGGCTGCGTGCATGTTCGCATGCTCCTTCTGTATGTTGTACTGGCTTTGTGCAAGTAGCCAACACAGAAGACTCTGGGACAGCCCCCAGGGACTAAGAATCAGATAAGATATGAAAGCATCTGAGTGATTTATTGTAAACAAAGCACAGTAATAACTTCCCCAGATCAGATGTCTATAGGTAGGCTGAGAATGTGTGCCCATAACAATAGACACGGATCAGTCGATTGCCCGAGGCTGGACAAAGAGGTAAACTGAGGTTAGGATTGTAAAATCCCAGTTAAATTTTAACATTTCAGAGGTCAACAGATTGACGGGTTAACACAGGGCTACTCAACTTTGGAAGCCCCGGGGTCCACCATGACACAGCACATGCCAAGGACCGCAACTTAAGTGCGATTGCATGTACATGCAAATTATATGCAAATAGCTTATTTCACGCTGATGGGTACGAATACAAAGATTAAGGCAAAACTACACAACATGCAGGGCCCATTGAAGTCAGTTCTGCTGATATTAATAAAGCGCAATATTTATTCAATTTCTACCCATATGACAGCACTTTTAACAAGTAATGACAGTCCAGGAATTTAACTACTAAAACGCATATTACAGAAGACCGTGGAGCGTGTTCCCAGTGGAGACCATGTTCAAAGGATCCCATCCGTGGGCTGCATGTTGAACCTGCATAAACCCAAACTGCACTATGGGCCAGAAACAAACAGGCCGTGTGTTGAGTAGCCCTGGTTTAACCAATTAAACAGGCACATAGAAATTTAAAAGACTGGGACTTTTCAGCTTAGAAAAGAGGAGACTAAGGGATGTTATGACAGAGCTCTATAAAATCATGACTGGTGATGGGAAAGTTACAGGAAACCCCCAAGTTGTGACCACCCGAGTTGCGACCCCCCACACTTACAACTTTTTAAAGTGCGGAAGGGACCGAAAACCCCCGACTTACGTCCCCGGCCTGTATTTATGATGGCACACAGTGCCTATTGTCAATGAGGGTTTGAATTACGATGCTCCTGACTTGTGACGCTTACCTGGGAACCAATCGTGTCGCATGTTGGGGGTTGCCTGTAATAGGAAAAGTTATTTACTTGTTCTCATAAGAACTAGTGGTCACCAAACAAAATTAATGAGTAGAAGGTTTAAAACAAACAAAAGGAAGTATTTTTTCAAGCAACACACAGTCAACCTGTGGAACAACATGCCAGAGGACATTGTGAAGGCCAGAACTTTAACAGGGTTCAAAAAGAACTAAATAAATTCATGGACGATGGGTCCATCAGTGGGTATTACCTAGGATGGGTAGGAATGGTGCTCCTAGCCTCTGTCTGTCAGAGGCTGGGAATGGGCGACAGGGGAGGGATTCCTTGATGATCCTGTTCGTTCCCTCTGGGGCACCTGTCTTCAACAGTGGCCAATGCCAGAATACTGGGTTAGATGAACCTTTGGTCTGACCCAGTGTGGCCATTCTTATGTTCTTACGCTCCAATCCTGCTCCTACTAGTGGACACCGTAGTAGGGATATTAACTATCGGTTATTTTACTAGTCGAGTAGTCGATGGAATTTCCATCGACTATTCAACGAGTCAATAGGCACTTCTGCATTCCTCCTTTGAGATGTACAAGAGCCCAAATGCAGCCGGGGCCAGCGGGAAATCCTGCTAACTCCTGGCTGCACACGGCATGTCAACTTTGAAATGTACAAGAGTCCCTAGCAGGGCCTCCGTATAACATTTCAAAGTGGCAACATGACCACAAGCTCCATGCTGCACTGCCACTTTGAAATGCCATGCGGAGCGTGGTCAGTTGGGAACTCCCTAGATGACCGTGGTTCTGCGTGTCACTTCCCCAGAACCTGGGGTCAGCTGGGGACTCCCCAGCTGATCTCGGGTTCAGCGGAAATGCTGCACTGGAGCCTGGGATCAGCCGGAGAGTCCCTAACTGACCCCAGGCTCCATGTGCAACAGCGCCACACAGTTGATCCCGGGCTCAGTTGTGTGGCACCGCCGCTTTGAAACGGCAAGGCAGTATTTCAAAGGGACGGTGCCACACAGCTGAGCCAGGAATCAGCTGTGTAGCACTGCCCCTTTAAAGTACCCCCTCTTTTCCCACCTTTGCTGCCTCTTTTCCCAACTTTGGGGAGAGGGGAAGAGAAAGAATTGACTAGTCAACTGACTGGAAAAGATTGATATCTTTGGCATAATTAGAGTCCAAAAATCCGCAGATACCCAGAGGTATTTGCAGATGCCGATTTAGACAGCTCATTTTTGCAGATGCGGATCGTGTTTTACCTGCTGGCTGAGAATCACATCTGACTGCAGAAGGGGGTGCAGGGTCCAGTGACCCCTACACACCTCAGTGATAGTTGTAGACCCAGTACAAGGCAGATATATTCCCCAAAATGGCACTGATTCCACAACTGGTCAGTTACACACTCTATGTCACCACTCTAATGGCTGACCCCTTCATAAAAATATCTTCCTAAAGAATAAAGTCATCCTCAGACCACATCCTAAATTCCTCTCCAAAGTCTTATCATTTCTTCTTAATTAACCCATCTACTTACCTGTATTCTATCCAAAACACCACACAGATACCAACTTTTATCATCGTCACACTCTGGATGTGCACAGAGCACTCGCATTTTACCTAGAAAAGACAAAACTATTCAGAAAATCATCTTCAAAGTTTCTTTCCATCGTGGAGCATGCTAAAGGACAAGCCATCACCAATCAGAGACTCTCTATGTGAATATCACTGCATCCATCTCTGCTATACAGGCAGTCCCTGGGTTACATGGATCCGACTTACATCGGATCCCTACTTACAAACGAGGTGAGGCAAGCCCGCACTAGCTGCTTCCCCCCAGCAGACCAGGGAGACGCAAAGCTAGCGCCCCCCCGCAGCAGACCAAGGAGACGCAGAGCGGCTTTTCTCAGCAGACACCTAAGCTTGAGAATAAAGGACTGAGGGAAGTGAGGTGTGGGAGAATAAAACTGAGCTCTGGAGAAATGTTTGGCTAGAGTTTCCCCTACAATATGTACCAGTTCCGACTTACATACAAATTCAACTTAAGAACAAACCTACAGTCCCTATCTTGTACGTAACCCGGGGACTGCCTGTACTCAGAACAATATTCCTCCTTCTCCCTCCACATGCACACAGTCCATTAAAAAAGTAGCCACCTCTATGGCATTTTTATAAAATATGCCCATTTCTCACATGTATAGGGTAGTCATGCGAGCTTCCGCACACATATTCACTAAGCACTATACCATAGAAATTTAACCAGGAATTCAACCAGGCCATACTCTCTAACATTATGCACAACTTCTGAAGTCCCTCCTTCCATAGAAAGGTACTACTCCATAGTCACCTAGAGTGGAGCACCCACAGGGACAACCATCTTGAAGGTCAGTTACTGCACAGGGTGTCCTCATCCCAGCCTCATGAGACCTAAATCATGAGTTGGACACCAAAAAGTCTGTGGTTTTGTTTTAAATATCTGTATTAAGTCTGTTAAGAGGTGGGTAACTGGCAATTTGTCCCAATTAGTCAATAAGGGAAGGCACACTGTCCCGCCTCACACTGAGTCCGGGAGCTACTCCCACTGTAGCTATGCATTTTAAATGTAGTAATAGCTGGGCAGCTCTTACTACATTTAAAATGCAGAGCTGCAGCAGTCCTAGACCTGCGTCAGCCATAAACACAGGCTACTCCAGCAGCAGCCCCTCCCAGTGGTGGCTGGGGCTGATGGCGAAGAGAGGCTGCTTTGGCAGCAGCTCCTACTCACGGGGGTCTTTGCTGGGATCCCCTGTAGATAGGGGCTGCTCCGTGGGATGTGGAGCAACCTCTGCTTGTGGCAAGCTGGGGCCCGCCACAGGAAGAGGCTGCTTCACAGCAGGCAACACTGTGGAGATGGTGCTGGGGGGAACCAGCTTTTAAGGCAGCTCCCCCCAACTCCAGCTCCTTGTCCCTCCAACCGCTGCAGCTGATACAGAGGCAGCAAGGAGGGAAGAATGCAAGTAGTCGACTAGACTTATCAGGTAGTTGACTATTTGAATAGTCGTTTACATCCCTAATCTGTATTACCTTGGAGTGTTTTGGATCTGCCTTTTGTTTTTTAAATTCTCCTTATCCATCCTCAGTACAGGTAAGAATGAGGCAGAATTATTGTTGCCCTTTCCCCAAATCTACTGAGTGAGGTGATTCTGGGCCCCGTAGCAGAAGTTCTTATCCTTCATTTATTAATTGCCAACTTTGTAACTGTACAAAAGGAAGTTCTCTCTTGCCCCACTCCCTTCCTCAAGGCCCTGCTGTTTTGGATACCCTGCCTCCACTCCCTCCAGCCACGCTCTTTCCATTGCTCAGTCTCCCCCACTCTCAACTAGGCTGGAATAGGAGGTTGGTGTGCAGGAAATAGGGATGTGAATGGTTAACAGCTAAGGTGATGCTTATTGGTTAGAGTTAACTGGTGCCACTGGTGAGGGAACTGCTTCAGCCCAGCTAGCACACCATGCTGTGGGACCCTCTCCAACCTGTCCAGTCTGCCCCAATTTAAGTGGTTGACCAGGATTTTACATCCCTAGTTGGAGAGGGCCCAGGGCTTGAATCATAGAACACTAGAACTGGAAGGGACTTCGAGAGGTCATCGAGTACAGTCCCCTACTCTCACAGCAGGACCCAGTACAATCTAGACCATCCCTGACAGATGTCTATCTAACTCGCTCTTAACTATGTCCTGGCCATGGGTGGGAGGAGGGGCCAGAGTCCCTGGGCAGTCAGAGACTTAATGGGAGGGGCCTCATGCCTGCATCAGGAGCCCAGCCCCCACAACACTCACCAGTGGCAGCAGCAGCAGCAGCAACTCTGCTCTCCCAGCTGCACTGCTCAAAGGAGGAGCATGCCTGCCCCCTGCATTCACCAGTGGGAAATAGAGCAAGCTAGGGCTGCATTGCTGTGCTTCCCCCATCACAGCTGGTCAGTAAAGAGGGATCAGACCTGCTAGCCCAGGGATGGGCAAAAGGGGCTCCAGGGGCTGGATCTAGCCTGCCAAGCAGCTGGATCCTGCCCGTGGAGGACCTGCTTCTCCCTCACCCCCAGGCCGATCAGGGCCTGGGGAACTGCGTGAAGTTTCCTTCGCCCTGCCCCAGCCCTGAGAGGAGCCTGTGGTGCTACCAGAGCCTCGCAGGGCCAGAGGAGACTTCCCATTCTCCCCCGCCCCCAGACCCTGATTGGCCTAGGGGTGGAGGAGCGTGCCAAGCCTCTTCCAGGGCATGGGTGCCTAGAGGGAAAGGGGGGCAAAGGGGCTCCCCCACCACCAGACCAATCATTGTCTGGTGGCGGGGTAGGCCCGCCCCTTCCTGTTTAGGCCCCGCCTCTTCCAGGTAGGGTTGCCAGATGGATGAAAGAAAAATACCGAACCTCTCCCCCCCACCCCTGCCCAAAAAAAACCACCGGAGGGGGGAACCCTCCGCTGGATCACTGCTAGCGGTTACAAGGTAATCATTTTAAAACAAAAACAAAAAAACCCACATGCTTCATGGGGGGGAGACCAGGAAAGGAGCGCTGCTGGCCAGGAAGGGGGGGGGGTGCCTGGAAACAGCTAATGGGGGTGGGGGGGTGGCAACGGGACTGGCCAGGGGAGATGGGAGGGCCAACGGGAAGAAAGGCTGGTCGGGTGGGAGTAAGGGGGGGGGGAAGCACAGCTGAGGCAGATCAGGGGCTGCAAGGGAGGCCGGGAGGAAGGGCGAGTGGGAAGCAGAGCTGGCGTAGGGCGGCGGGGGGGGGAGGGAGTGCAGCGGCGCTGGCCAGGAGGAAGGGGGAGCAGGAAGCAGAGCTGGCGTAGGGCGGCGGGGGGGGGAGGGAGTGCAGCGGCGCTGGCCAGGAGGAAGGGGGAGCAGGAAGCAGAGCTGGCGTAGGGCGGCGGGGGGGGGGGGGGGAGTGCAGCGGCGCTGGCCAGGAGGAAGGGGGAGCAGGAAGCAGAGCTGGCGTAGGGCGGCGGGGGGGGGGAGGGAGTGCAGCGGCGCTGGCCAGGAGGAAGGGGGAGCAGGAAGCAGAGCTGGCGTAGGGCGGCGGGGGGGGGAGGGAGTGCAGCGGCGCTGGCCAGGAGGAAGGGGGAGCAGGAAGCAGAGCTGGCGTAGGGGGCGGGGGGGGGAGGGAGTGCAGCGGCGCTGGCCAGGAGGAAGGGGGAGCAGGAAGCAGAGCTGGCGTAGGGTGGCGGGGGGGGGAGGGAGTGCAGCGGCGCTGGCCAGGAGGAAGGGGGAGCAGGAAGCAGAGCTGGCGTAGGGCGGCGGGGGGGGGGAGGGAGTGCAGCGGCGCTGGCCAGGAGGAAGGGGGAGCAGGAAGCAGAGCTGGCGTAGGGCGGCGGGGGGGGGAGGGAGTGCAGCGGCGCTGGCCAGGAGGAAGGGGGAGCAGGAAGCAGAGCTGGCGGGGGCGAGGGGGAGGGTGCAGCGGCGCTGGCCAGGGGAATCAAGGAAGAGGAACAGACCGGTGGGAAGCAGAGCTGGGGGGACTGCAGGGGGGCTGGCCGGGGAAGATCAGGAGGGGAAGCGGGGGAGAACCAGCCGGCCGGGAAGGGGGAGGTGAGCAAATTGGCGGGCGGGGAGCAGGACTGACCTGGGCACTTGCTGCCTGTCCCGTGCAGGCTCCCAGGGACGCACAAGCGAGCGAGGAGGCTTCTCCTCCTCCTCACACTCAACCAATTGAGGGCTCCCAGCAGCAATCGCGCCCCGCCTCCCAGCTGGGATGCCCAGCTGCTCCCCGTCCCCGCCAGGCTTCCGTCCTGTGTGCAGCTGGAAAAATCAGAAAATACCGGACACTGCAGGTCTGGTATTCTGATTATTTTTTTACCGGACATAGCGCAAATACCAGACTGTCTGGTACAATACCGGACACCTGGCAAGCCTACTTCCAGGTGGCCCGGGGCTACTTCAAATATTTTTTAAGTGGCCCCCGGGCAAAAATTATTGCCCACCCCTGCGCTAGCCCCAGAGGCCTCATGGCTTGAGGCGGGGGTAGGAGAAAGGGTGGGGTCTCCCCGCCCTTCCCCAGGCCGGAGGTGTCACAGCCCATCACCAGTTGCCCCTGGAGAAGGGGGTTGGGTTGCAGGCTCTAGCTGGGCAGCAGTTCCCTCAGGTAGCTTAGGCCAGTGAAGCAGGCTCTGCCGCACAGCCAGCGTCTGTCCCTATGCCAGGGTGCAGCCAGGCACCTCTGCTCAGGGCCTGCTGCCCACGCCCGAGCCCCACAGGCCGTGGCTCCCACCAAAGGGGGATGTGAACCAGGGAACCGCGCACTGCCCCTGCGCCCTGGGGAGGCCTCTCCCAGGGACCTGCAGAGCCCCAAGCCACGGCACCCAGACCCAACAGCCCCAGCGTGAGCCCAGGCCAGCCCAGCAACTAAGGCAGCCCCCCCCGCCTACCTCCTGCCCCATTGCCCCCCCGCCTTCCTCCTGCCCCCCCGCCTCATTGCCCCCCGCCCCCTTCCCCCCGCCTTCCTCCCGCCCCATTGCCCCCCCGCCTTCCTCCTGCCCCCCCGCCCCATTGCCCCCCCGCCTTCCTCCCGCCCCATTGCCCCCCCCCGCCTTCCTCCTGCCCCCCCGCCCCATTGCCCCCCCGCCTTCCTCCCGCCCCCCTCACCCCATTGCCCCCCCTGCCCCATTGCCCCCCCGCCTTCCTCCCGCCCCGCCCCATTGCCCCCCCCGCCTTCCTCCCGCCCCCCTCACCCCACTGCCCCCCCGCCCCCCCCGCCTCCTCCCGCCTTCCCCCCCGCCCCTCCCCCCCGCCCCATTGTCCCCCTCGGCCCGGCCCCATTGCGCCCCCCGCCTTCCTCCCGCGCCCCTCTCCCGCCCCCCCGGCCCCATTGCCCCCCTCCCGCCCCCCTCCCGCCCCCGGCAGCCCCGCCCCGCGTTCCCTCAGCCCCCCCCCAGGAGCTCTCCACGCCCCGCTTGCGGGAGGGGGGCGCTTACGGGCTCCCGCGAGCCTCGGGCCCCGCCCATCGCAGGGGCGGCAGCGGCGCCACCTTCTCGCGCTTGCTGCCGCGCGGGAAACGAGGCTCCTCTTCGCCCCCCCCCCCCCGCCCCCACGGCAAAGGAGAACGCGCTCTACCTGGCAGCTCTTATTGGTTATTCGTGCAGGGCAGCTAGCCAATCACAGCGTGGCTAGCCCCAGCAGGCTGGTGGGGG
Organism: Pelodiscus sinensis; assembly: GCF_052426305.1. NCBI lineage: Eukaryota > Metazoa > Chordata > Testudines > Trionychidae > Pelodiscus > Pelodiscus sinensis. The sequence goes on from NC_143076.1 coordinate 21,307,041, forward strand.
CAGAGTCGTGTTGCCAGCTGGTTGAAACAAGAATACCCTGCCCCTCCCCCCAGCAAACACACACCAGGAAAAAAATTCTGTTGAAAGGAAAAAAGGGGGGTGGGGAGAGGAGAGCAAAGCGTGTCCATGGCCGTGCGGACGCTTCGCAAGGACGCTCTGATGGCCATTGTAGCCATAGGGGTTTCTTGCGCAAGAAGGCCCCATTGCCTGCCCACACGACCTTCTTGCCAAGCAGCCCTCTGTTCTGCCACTGTACTGTAAATGCAGAAAAGCGCATGCAGTGTAGACGCTCCGCAAGTTTTTGTGCAAGAACAGCTGTTCTTGCAATGTAGATGTAGCCACAAATTATACAAGATAGGGATAGATTCAAGAGTGGGGGGATTATTACTGAAGAACTCCTGAGAAACAGGGACTACACTGTAATACCCAGGGAAGAGGATGACTGTTGCCTTATGGAAAAGTGAGAATAGGTACAAAACTGACCACCAAGAGGTTACATTCAATTAACATGTTTCCCTTTTCCTGTACAAGCAAGTCAACAGCTATCTTCCCTAAGTAGGGTTGCCTAATGGTTTAACCAAAAATACCAATTCTCCCCCCCCCAAAAAAAAACCACACACACACACACACACACACACACTTCTTTTTCTTCAAAAAGAAATAACAAAATGTTTTTTAAGTACATTAGAAGCAGGAAGCCTGCTAAAAAGCCTGTGGGTCCCCTAGATGATCGAGCTATAAAAGGAGCAATCAAGGACGATAAAGCCATTGCGGAGAAACTAAATGATTTCTTTGCTTCAGTCTTCACTGCTGAGGATGTTGGGGAGATTCCTGAATCTGCACCGTCCTTTGTGGGTGATGAATCTGAGGAACTGTCCCGGATTGAAGTGTCATTAGAGGAGGTTTTGGAACAAATAGAAAAACTTAATGTTAACAAATCTCCGGGACCGGATGGCATTCATCCAAGGGTTCTAAAAACTTAAATGGGAAATTGCTGAGCTATTATCTGTGGTTTGTAACCTATCCTTTAAATCGGCTTCCGTACCTAATGACTGGAAGGTAGCCAACGTGACACCAATATTTAAAAAGGGCTCTAGAGGCGATCCTGGCAATTACAGACCGGTAAGTCTAACTTCAGTACCGGGCAAATTAGTCAAAACAATAGTAAAGAATAAAATTGTGAATCATGTAGAAGATCATAATTTGTTGGACAAAAGTCAACATGGTTTCTGTAAAGGGAAATCCTGTCTTACTAATCTATTAGAGTTCTTTGAAGGGGTTAACAAACATGCGAACAAGGGGGATCCAGTAGATATAGTATACTTGGATTTTCAGAAAGCCTTTGACAAGGTCCCTCACCAAAGGCTCTTGTGTAAATTACATGGCCATGGGATAAGAGGGAAGGTCCTTTCTTGGATTGAGAACTGGCTAAAAGACAGGAAACAAAGGGTAGGAATAAATGGTAAATTTTCAGATTGGAGAGGGGTAACTAGTGGTGTACCCCAAAGGTCAGTCCTGGGACCAATCCTTTTCAACTTATTCATAAATGATCTGGAGAAAGGGGTAAGCAGTGACGTAGTAAAGTTTGCAGATGATACCAAACTGTTTAGGATAGTCAAGACAGAAGCAGACTGTGAGGGACTCCAAGAAGATCTCACCAAACTGAGTGATTGGGCAACAAAATGGCAAATGAAATTTAATGTGGATAAGTGTAAACTAATGCACATCGGGAAAAATAACCCCAACTATACGTATAGTATGATGGGGGCTAATTTGGCTACGACAAATCAGGAAAGATCTTGGAGTTATCGTGGACAGTTCTCTGAAAACTTCCACACAGTGTGCAGCGGCGGTCAAAAAGGCAAATAGGATGCTAGTAATTATTAGGAAAGGGATAGAAAATAAGACCCAGAACATCTTACTGCCCCTGTATAAAACTATGGTACACCCACATCTTGAATACTGTGTACAGATGTGGTCTCCTCACCTCAAAAAAGATATTTTGGCCTTGGAAAGGGTTCAGAAAAGGGCAACTAAAATGATTAGGGGTTTGGAACGGGTCCATATGAGGAGAGGCTAAAGAGACTGGGACTTTTCAGTTTAGAAAAGAGGAGACTGAGGGGGGATATGATAGAGGTCTATAAAATCATGAGTGGTGTGGAGAGGGCTGATAAAGAAAAGTTATTTATTAGTCCCCATAATAGAAGAACTAGAGGACACCAAATGAAATTAATGGGGAGCAGGTTTAAAACTAATAAAACAAAGTTCTTCTTCACACAGCATGTTGTCAACCTGTGGAACTCCTTGCCAGAGGAGGCGGTGAAGGCTAGGACTATAATAGAGTTTAAAGAGAAGCTGGATAAATTCATGGAGGTTAGGTCCATAAAAGGCTATTAGCCAGGGGATAAAATGGTGTCCTTGGCCTCTGTTTGTCAGAGGCTGGAGAGGGATGGCAGGAGACAAATCGCTTGATCACTGTATTCGGTCCATCCTCTCTGGGGCACCTGGTGCTGGCCACTGTCGGCAGACAGGATACTGGGCTAGATGGACCTTTGGTCTGACCCAGTACGGCCGTTCTTATGTGTGTACACACACACACACACACACCCCCACCCCCTACCCGTTGAGGAAAATAAGCGGGAGGAGGAAGAGAAGAGACCAAAGTTGTTGAGCAAAGAAAAAAAAGAGGGAGCCAGAGAGTTAAGCAAAAAAATTTTTTTTTAAATTAAAAAAAAAAGAGCATGGCCCCCTTTAATAAATGCTTTTGAGGCTTTTTGGCCCTAACAGGTTGCAGGCAACCATCTGCCATCTTGTCTCCCAGCTCCGGGTCAGATAGCTCACCTGCAGAACCAGGTAAGCACTCAGGATTTTCACCTCCTAGCGGGGGGGGAGTGGGGGTTCAGAAAATACTGGAAATTTTAGGTGTGTGGTATTTTCTGAATTCCCCCCCCCTCCCCCAGCCAGCAGGTGAAAATACTGGACTGTCTGGGTCAGTAGCGAACACCTGGCAACCCTATTCCTAAGTCTCTGGACCACGATTCCTCCTTAGGTTAGAATTCTCTTCTCTTTATAATTTAAGAACAAGCTATTTTATTTGCCTTTGTGTGTAAAAGATAACTAGAACACTTTATAGATGGGCAAATGATTTCATTCTAAGGGTTGGCAATTTCTTTTTTTTATCCTGGATTGACAAATCATTTCTAAACTAGCAGAGGTAAGTGATCTTAACCAAGTCCTATTAAACTGAATTAAATATTTAGATTCAGTTACTTAGAAGCCTTTTAAGAGTTACTCATCTAAAGTAACATCTCTTATAAACACACCTCACTTTCAGGACCACTCCTTAAATTCAATTAATTTCCTTGTTTTAAGATCCCTAATATTCAAAGTGCCATTATTTTTGTTTATTGTTCAGATTAAAGCTAATTAGGCTAGGGTTAACTGAAATTGTTGCAACAAGTACTGACATTCAATTTGGCTGCGTCTAGACTGGCATGATTTTCCGCAAATGCTTTTAACGGAAAAGTTTTTCCATTAAAAGCATTTGCAGAAAAGAGCATCTAGATTGGCATGGATGCTTTTGCGCAAAAGCACTTTTTGCGGAAAAGCATCCATGCCAATCTAGACCCGGTTTTGTGCAAGAAATCCCCGATCGCCATTTTCGCCATCGGGGCATTTTTGCACAAAACAGTCCTCCCCTGTCTACACTGGCCCTCTTGCACAAATATGTTTGTGCAAGAGGGCTTATCCCTGAGCGGGAGCATCACCGTATTTGCACAAGAACACTGACAATCTTACATTAGATCATCAGTGTTCTTGCGCAAATTCAAGCGGCCAGTGTAGACAGCTGGCAAGTTTTTCCACAAAAGCAGCCGCTTTTGCGGAAAAACTTGCCAGTCTAGATCCAGCCTTTCAGTATACCATCCATATCACAAAAGCAATCCCAAGAAATTAAACTGTTCTTGTAGTAAACATCTCACCAAAGATGTTATTGCCTTGGTGGAGTCATCACATTGCAGCAGCAGCACTGGAATAAGCTGATTCTTGGTGTAAAATGGCTTGCTTACCTTTCGTCTGGGGATGAGGAACAGGCTGAAATGAGAGAGTTTAGTTGGTGTCTCTGATCAGAGATATACACTTCTTCCATAGTGTAAATCAGTGGTTCCCAAACTTTTCAGCCCCTTTTTGATTTGAGAAACCATCACGCACTCCGCCCCCTCCAAATAGTAACAAAACTTGAGCAAAAAATAAGGGGGGGGGGGGAAGAGGGCTGACTGGGGCCGAAAAACAAAAATAGCAACAAAACATGTTGAGGAAAAAAAAGGAACTAAGGCCAAAAAAAAAAAAAAAAAAAGCCGAGCAGGCATTGCCCTTTTAAGGCAGCCATTCTGAAGTCTGCCCAGGACACTCCATCCTTCCCCCTACCCCAGCCAGCCTGAGCTGCATGTGTTCCAGTGGACACCCGAGCCAGGAAAAACAGAAAGTACCAGACATTTCACATGGTATTTTCTGAATTTTACCAGATGGACTGGGCTCTCTTGGAGGAGGAATTGATGGGGAGCTGGGTTGCCTCATGCCTCCCAGTTTGGGAACCTATGGTCTAACTGAAGGAGGAAGACCCCTCTTTCAAGGGCTCAGCAGGATCCTAATACAGCAATTCCTCATTTAACACTATAGATATGTTTCAGAAAATGATTGTGTTAAGTGAAAACATTATATGGAGTCAATTTTCCCATTGAAAATAATGGAAAAGGTGGGAGTTGAATTTCAAGCAGTGGTGTTTGTTGGGACTAGGACATAAGGTTGGGGGAGAAAGGGGACTGGGTTTACAGCAGGGAGGGGAGGTGTTTGGCTCTGGGGAAAGGAAGGAGAGGGGAGGGGGACTGGGTTGGGAATAACCCCTTGATGGGTCTTCTGGGACCCGCACTGCGTCCGGCAAGTGGGGGGGGGGGGGTCGCCAGGGAACGGCATGGCAAGTGGCAACCCCTCTGCCGCTTTGCAGAGAGGTGGGGGAAGCCCCGCGCAGCCGCCAGTGACAGGCCAGGTGGGAAAACCCAGCCGCTGGCCTGCAAGCGGGAGCGGAGGAGAGGGGGCAAGGCAGCCAGCAAGGGGGAGTCTGCAGGGAACGGCCTGGTGAGCAGCAAACCCTCCACCACTTTTCAGAGAGGCGGGGGAAGTCCCGCACAGCCACCAGCAACGGGCCAGCTGGGGAAATAGTGTTATTCTGGGACAGTTGTGTAATTAAAAAAATGTTCCCTAAAAAAAATTGTGCTATAGTGAAAACGTGTTAAGCGGGCACCTGTTAAATGAGGAATTACTGTATCAGCTACTGTCACTTACTGGCTCAACACCTTATAGGATAGTCCTATTAGAATCTTCAGTTTATGCATTAACAGGTTGTATATTTATGCACAGCAAAGCTGTAAATCTTCAACATCCTGTTCATACTGCTTGTCTCCCTGACAGAAAACAGTGCCATTTTACAGTCAGCTGTTAAGTTCTTTTGGAGATATTCATCAAGGTTTAATAACTGAATTAGTTTCAGATTACACCAAACTTTTCTATTTAACATTTGCTCAGCTTTTAAATAGTCTGGTTAAAAAAATCTTTGGTAATTATTAATTTAAGTATTTAGACTGTACTGCCTTTGACCATTTAAGATGTGGTTCTTTTCTCTGAAGTTAAGCATTGCGATACCCACTTAATGCCTCCCATTATATAAACTTTCTAGTCAAATTAATTAGTAACCAGTTATCACAAGGTCACATTTTATATTCACATGTGAGTAGTAAGATGTTACATGTCAGTGGTATAAAAAAATATTGCATTAGATATTTCCATATAGATATAAGTGACCATCACAAATGTGCTCATCTCAAGCATTAAGGAATAAGGGGTTCTCATCATAGTGGAAACGTACTGTAGAAGTAAACATTTCCCATTTTTATAAATGGGAGATAAGATTTGAATTTCTATTACAATACTTTTCCTCTAGAGTATTTCTAGCATTCATTACGTGATATTAAAACTGAAGTGTCTTTCTGGAGAAAGGGGTAATGATTCCTTGCTTAGCTTTTGTGGTCTTGAATGCTCATATCCCGTAAAGAGAGGTGTCCCACTTTAGAAGGCACTTCTGTTGGCTCTGACTTTTAACCAAAACATTTCAAGGTTTGTAACCTACAGTAGCTTCATCCTCAATTCGAAAATGAAAAATTACTAAATGCTATATTTATATTGGTAGAAAGCTATGTTAAAACAAAAACTATGTACAGTATTTCAGCAAGCCAGAAGGAGGTAAAGGCAAAGTGTTATTTGAAAATAGTCCTAAAACACTGCTCTTCTGTAGCAAAACGGACACAGCAATTCCCAGCCTACAGAGCTTCCACATTACAATGGAAAGAACTATTCCTTTGAGAGAAGATACTGGTCAGACTCCTTTCACAGAAATAAGGTTTGACGGATCTGGTTTCTATTCCCAGATCAGCCAGTGGCTGCTGGGTGACCTTGAGCAAATTATTTTACCTCTGTGCCTCAGTTGCCTTATCAAGGGGGGAATAAAGGTACTGCTATCCTCTGTAAAGGGCTTGGAAATCTACTGATAAAAGCCTTATGTAGGAGCTAGGGCTTATACACCCTATAATTACTCAATTAGTACAGTCACAGCAGCGAATATCCATTTGATAAATGCTTCAGCAAACAACTGAGGAGAATGGTGGTACGGCTAGCCTGAAAACAAAGGTGCAGCATATTTCATTAATTATTCAAATAAAATTGGCATTTGCAGATGTACTGGTTAGCAATTTCTGTGGGGGCAGATCCTTTGGAAGGGAATATACCCTCCTGCTGAGGACTGTTAGGAAGAGTGCGCTCTCACCCCCTCATGGAGCTGTGAATACATTAAAATCCTAACTTGCAACAGTCTGTAGTCCCAGCCCTATGCCCCTCCTAAACAGCCTGTTGATTGTAAAGTCATTTTGCAATATGCAAAAAAAACCCACAGAGCAGTGCAGAAACAAGACTTTTCCCTCTGATTTAAGCTAAACAGCCAGCTTAACAGGTATGGCAGAAACTGAACATTTCACAGGAATGTATTGCCATTAGTTTCAGAAGGCTAGTTAAAGTTTAAGTTTGTTGTGCAAGGTCCTCATTAAAACTACTGGCCCATTAAAGTCTGCATGTGTTTTGGCAGAGCAACTCAGGTGTCCTGCAGCGTAGGTGCTATTGCCGTCCAGCCTTGCACTTTCAAACAGAAGCTAATTTGGACAAAAGACAGCCCTGCTATCCATTATCTTACAGGTGGTACTGTTTTGCTCTTTGCTTCAGCTGTAATACTGCTTCTAAAAATGCAGAATGCTTCTGCTATACAGAAAGATTGACACCCCTTTCTGCAACTGATGCTTTTTCTCTCTCAGGGTGTGAAGTGCACACACTCACAGCAACAGCATGTATGCAGGATTTGGATGAAGAAAATAGGCACGACACTTCCTTGCACAGTCACACAGAAGATACTTATCTGAAGGGTAATAGGAAATTGATACCAAGACAAATCTGGAGTTCCAGTGAGCTTTTATTGAGCTTAATCAACAAAATCAGGATTTTACCATTTGTGTTTTCTGTACTCTGAACTCAAGTGAAAATTTTCACAGAGTTGCAGCCTTCCATCATACACATGTACACAGATATACACATTCCCAAGGAAAACTCAGCTCCACTGGACAGTTTGCCAATTTAACAAAAAGCCAATTTTCCCTCCCTCCCTTGAATGTTCCAAGTTATAGATCACCCTGTTCACTTATCAGTGGAACACAGCCCTTTTGACAGGGGACCAATGGATTATAAACTGACTTGAGTTGCAAACAAAAAACCTTTTAAGTTCTAGTTTGTTTCAATAAAGGGAACAGTGACTATTTTTCTCCAGACACCCCTTCCCCACAATTAATGGTTAAAATACAGCAAGCCTGTATCTTAGTATACCCTATCCCTCCCCCCGCCCATTCCCAATCTTGTCTACACAAGACTTTAACAATGCTTCAAATGTGAAATGCTTTTATGTGCAGAAAAAGTGGAAAGAGCAAAGCTATAAGGCATGCTATCCTCCTCATGTACCAACTTTTTCATCTGGCATACTTTTCACTGCAGAGACCATGCATTTATTATAAAGAGAAGCGCACTGGTTTAAAATTGGATTATAAGGGTCATGGCATCCAAATATTTTTGGCTTGGACTAATTTTATCAAATTTTTGCAGTGCAAGAAATGCTATTCTAGTCCCTGACAGCAGAGTTCACTCTGTTCCTGTGAAGCAATATGGTCCTTGGCACCGGCAGCATCATCAAGTCCATTGCTGGCAATGTATAGTTCACCAATAGAATTGGACTCCCGGCACAGACAAAAAATTCATGTGATTTGTTAAAAAAAACCACACACACCACAAACAAAACTGGAACAGTGCTTTAAACACAGACTGAATGATGGTCTCTGCGTCAGCATGTCAGTCGCTGATGGAATACAACCATCTGAAGCATTTCTAAATCCTTGATGCAGACACCCTCCCCCTCCCACCACTAAAACAAAGTTAGTCAGAATGAGATGATTTTATGCCATCATGTATGCAAGATCTTTGTGTCAAGCTTTCATGTTCTCACCCAACTTCATATAAACAGACACAAAGCAGAAGGCAAAGGAAAGATGCTCCCATCTCATTCTGGAAATGAAAATATTTAAGACCAACCCACCCCCCTCCCCTTGGAAAACCCTCCAGCTACAGTAGTGCATTTGTACAATACACTTTGGAGAAGCCAGTTTAGATAGATAGTTGCAATTTAACTAGTTACAGACTTGTGCCCCCACTTCACTACCACCTCCTTCCACTTGTGGGGTTTAAGATACAGGGTCTATATCAGATTTAAAGGCGTACAATGTAATTTTTAGCCTTCTGGGGGAAAATATGGTAAAGCATGTAAAATTCTCAATATCCTATTAAGAACTTCACCACACAACAAGTGTTCGATTTGGGGATTATTAAAAGCAGGTACTTGCTCTGAATAAACAAGTACATGGAAATGTTGGCAAGTAGTCTGTAAAAATTAAGAAGCCAGAAGAAACTTAACAGCCATGTTTTACACATTCCGTAACGAGGGAGGAAATAAAGACTAGGATTTGCCTAGTTATTTGGAGCATCTTTCCTTTTGCAAGTTCATATACCTTTTAGAGATAGCCTATTAGCACCAGAATCAGACTGCCTCCTTCCTCTCGAGAAAGCTACCTAAAAATGGTGCCCCTGATAGTCTAGGTAAGTGCCAATCTTCAGAGGCTAATACTTTCAATTTAAAATTTCTGTGCTTAGAGGGACCATCAGAACATGGCACCAGGCTAACACACCACAAATTCACACAGAGCATGCACTTTTGACTTTCAGCAAGGCTATCTTTGCTTTGTTGCACGTGCATGCTCTGTCACAAGATATTGTATTTACACTTTTCCTTGTTGCACTAAAATGATCCCCCTCTCTCTGAAAAAAAAAAAAATTATAGCTGGCTGCAATACAAGAGCAAGATTTTACTTTTGGTCAAAATTTACCACCCACAAACTCCCTCCCCCAAAAGCACCCCAAAACTACTTGTTTACATTTGGTACCTGCCAGCTGGATGTAGCTAAGAGGTTCACAGAGCGCCTGTGACCAAGCTCTTGAATTTGTACTTTAGTGCAGCTTTTGCTACAGTTAAAGTCACTGTAGATTGAAAAAAAAAAATCCCACACTTTTCACCTTGAAAGTTGTCACCAGGAGGCACCTGGCTTTTTCTGATCCTTAAGAAGTTGGATGGATAAATCTGCCTCCCTACCACCTCCCAAAAAACTCAAATAACTTCACTTTTTAAAGTCAAAAAGGGGGAGAAATTATTAGTTCCCATGTTCATATTCAGGTAAGCAAGCACTGTGTGAGTACAGCATAGGTATATGCGAAGTACAACTGACCAAAAGGGATTTGCTTTCATCCAGGTGCCTCCTGATGCACTATAGTTGAACAGGCTAAAAGGGAATTTAAAAAAAGTTTACTGGTTTTGATTTGTCTCACTCCTTTTGCCTGCAGATCAGGCCAAACATCAAGCATGTTGGGAGGGGCACAATTTAAAGCAACACTACTTGACCATAAAAACATTCTGCAGCAATGAACAATGCAGAAGGACAGACTGCAATTCATGCCAGAACACAGAAGATGGCATGCAGCTTTCTGCGGCTTCAAAGTTAAAGGATTTGCCTTTTTCTGCTCAAGTCTATATAAAGGTAGTTTTGGGCAGAGTATGCACAATGCTGCAGAAGATTCATTATCCAACAGAGCTCCAGAACTGTCAGTTTATTCACGTAACTTTGTTTGCTATGGTTTCTTTTAAATCCAAATTCACACTTCCTATGTTTTGCTCAGCTACACTGCTAGCTGCTAGATTTCCCTCATACCAAGACGGAACACAGATTTTTGCCCCCTTCAGAGCTCGCAGAGTTCTTGGAATTAAGAGGGACATCAAAGAGTACCCCAAACAAGTGAAGCTGTGGATTGAGGCCTTTCCAACTGAACAATAATATCTTCCACAAAGAGCAGCAAGGACAATACTGCAAGCACCAGAGCAAATCCACCCTGACAAAAGACATTTGTCTAGGCCTGCTCTTCATAGAAATCAGAGCACTTTTCAGGTGTTTACTGTTGCAGTAAACTGAGCCCCTCTCATCTTTAGCTGCTCCCATAATCAGTCTAATCCCTTTAACCCCAGCAACTTTCATTAAAAAAAAAGTTATATATTGAACCCAAAACAGAAAAAACGTATTTACAAGTTTGTACAAGTATACACATCCAATTCAATGGGACACTGCGCCAGAAGAAAGAGGGCCATGGCTCGGAAATAAGTCTACATATCAAGTGCTGTAACTACTAATGGAGACTTATGGAAACCAGTCTTTAGTGTTCTGCTAGAGCATACAAACTTTTCATATGGCTCCAGCAAAAGATGATAGGCTGCTCTTCCTTTCTAGAGCTACGATGTTGCACCTAATCAGCCCAGATTCATAGTTGTTTTGTTAAATACATGTATTTACAGTGTGGGTGAACTGCAGTTGCATGTCAACTCCTCCAATTTAAAAAAAGTTAAACAAAAAGTGTTACATTACTGATAGTTTCATCTCGCAGCCCTGGGCTTGAATATTGTTGAGGGGAAGCCAAGAGACAGGTTGGGGACTTTTGACCTGGAAAGAAAAAAGCTGTTGATTCCATGGGCTGAATCTGAAAAGTGATATTCAGAATGGTCTCATAGCATAAGGCACTTTGCACGAATAAGTAACAAGCTGTTTAGCTTAACAGATGAGTAACCAGGGAGAAGTTGAAATGCACTCAGTCGGCTGTTGGAGAATTTGAAATTGTAGACAAGCCTCTGTTCATCAGGTTTCTTCTCTTTTCAGGGTTTCTCTTCCCTTGCTGCCACTGTCTTCCTCCCCCTCCCCCCCAAAGAAAAAAAAAAATTTAAAACCAGCAGTTTAGTGCAACTAATGTTCGATCAGCACACAGTGCAAACAAGTGAAAAAAAACAAAAAAAAAAGTATTCCTTCTGTTCTCTTTTCTTCCTTACTGCCAAATTTAAAAAAGAAAAATACATGTCTGAGCTCTTTAGTCTTCATAGTTCCAAAATGAAAAGATGAAGAAAAACCCAAAAAGAGAAGGGTATCCCCAAAGAAACGATGTGTCACAGATCTGGATCAAAGGGCTTCAGCTTCTGGAGTTTGTAATCAAAGCCTAAAAAACAAACAAACAACCTACAGTTAGTTCTCTTGAATTGTTTTCAAAAAACAAGGAATACACAAAAAAGAATTAAGTTTTATGGTTTAGCAGCTCTACCAAACCTAACTGAAGCACTGGTTCTGGTTACTTTGACCAATTACAGAAGTCTGATGTTCATTATTAAATGAAAGAATATAGCATGGCTATTATTTAAAAAAAACAAACAAAAAAAACCTATGAAGCTGCCACTCATACTGGGTGATAGAAAGGAAACACAGTCCAAGAGATGAGTGCATGGAAAAAGGATCTTTTCTTTAAAAATACAGCCGGTCCCCAAGTTATGAACGGGTTACGGATCAAACACCTGGCTGTAACTCAAAATGTTCATAAGTCAAACCCCATTGAGTTACATAGCAACCGTGCTTTTTGTAAGCGCAGGTCACGTTCATAACTCAGGGACCGCCTTTGAGACTGCTTAAATGCTGTGAAAACTCTTTAAATGAGTTTTCACAGCAATTTATTTACTTACAACTTTGAAAGGTTCCTATATTACAAGCATGGAAATCACAAGTGCAAGCTACGCTTCCATGCCTTAGACTCCCGGAATACTGGCTGTTCACTGTCAATGGCTCTCAATGGTAACTTTAAGAGGCATATTAGCAGCACTCTAAAATTTTTTAACCAAATTTAGTGGATTAACTTTTTAGTTACAGTATTACAATTAGGCACCAACTTATCCTTACCCATCTGTCAAACCCAGGATGGGTACTAGTTAGCCTGTCCTGACCAAAATTATTCGTTTCCCCCTTCCATATTTCCACTGAGAAAACAAATGATGATTTTTTTCTGGGTATAATTTAATGAGGTTAGTCTTCTCCTATAACTAGGAATCTTAATGGATCTCTGAAACAATATCCTGCTTCCAGAAACAAAAGCATTTATTTTCCCTTTTTCTTTTATATAGCTAGTAAAATGAATGAGGCTGAGAAGTGTCCACAAAGTCTCTGGAGCTCTAGGCTACAGAAGTCTAACCTTGGGATACACTAACTACAGTCAACTTCTGATAATCCGGCACCTTTAGGACTCAGGGGGTGCCGGATTATCAAATATGCCAGACTATCAGAAGGGGGGGCTATGAGGGGCCTGGGGTGGGGTGGGGGGATGCCACCCCAGACTCCTCATAGTCCCCCCCTTCCAATAGTCCGGCTCTGCCCCCAGACGTCCCTGATTCAGCCGCTGCTGGTCAGTTTCAGCAGCGGCTGAATCAGGGATGCCTACAGCAGAGCAGCTGGAGCGCTGCCTGGTTGGTCCCATAGCGCCGACCCTTGGCGCTGCATGACCAACCCGGCAGCCCCCCATCTGCTCTGCCCCAGGTGTCCCCAAGTCAGCCGCTGCTGATACTGATCAGCGGCTAACTCCAGGAAGCCGGAGGCAGAGCAGCTCTGCCTCGGGCTTCCTGGAGTCAGCCGCTGGCCAGTTTCAGCAGCAGCTGAATCCGGGACAGCTGGGGTGCTGCCGGGTTGGTCCCGCAGCCCCGAGGGGCAGCGCTACGGGACCTACCCAGCAGCACTCCAGCTGCTCTACCCCCGGCTTCCCCGATTCAGCCGCTGGTCAGCTTTAGCAGCGGCTGAGTTGAGGAAGCCGGGGGCAGAGCAGCTCCAATGGTCCGGCTGCCCGGAGCACTGCCGGGTTCCTGATGGTGCCGGACCATCAGGAGTGCCGGACCATCAGATGCCAGACCATCGGCGTTTTACTGTACCGCTACAATTCCAGACGAACATACTCGGGGGATTTATACCTCAACTGCAAATATTGTTGCTCAGTGGGCTGAGGCATAAGAAGGAGAAACTGGCTCAGCACAGAGACCGATCTGTGTTTGGGTGTTTGTTTTTTTTTAAAAACACCTTTGACAGAATAGTAATAGAGATGTAGCCGTGTTAGTCTAGTCTAGCTGAAACAAAAAACAGGACCATGTAGCACTTTTAAAGACTAACAAGATGGTTTATTAGGTGATGAGCTTTCTTGGGCCAGACCCACCTTTGAGAGAGACATCTAATTAAAGAAACATCATCCTTCATACATACAGCTTTTATACACACTCCTTCAAGGAGACTACACAAGAAAATGCTGCATATCCCATAGATCAGGAAATGGAAAGACTGTAGGCTCCTGGGAGCTTGAATCAGTTCATTTTAATAGGTGAAGTGCTTGGCCCATTGTCACCCAAACAGAATAGATCTTTTGTCAACATTCCCCGCTTTCTCACTGCAGACATCACCCATCCTTCCTATTATTCCAGAACCAAAGGATCATCTTTGGCACATCCCTCTTGCCACAAACATCCCAGGCAACATCTTAATTCTGCCATTTTTTCATTCATAGCAATGCTAGAACTCTAGTTCAAACCCTAATTTCCCATCTTGAGTATTCCAACTTCTTTGACCTTATTAATTCACTCACTGCTTCTCCGAAATACATTCAAAACAACTGTTCATTCATTCTTACCTATCTTACTCCTTTTGAAACCCTGAGCTAGTACTCCATTTCATACAAAGTTCCAGCTCTTTGTCCTCACTCTCAAGGCCCTTCACAACTCTGCCTCCCCTCCCCCGTTCATTCTATCAGTCTCTACATTTTTCACTTGTATAATACTAGCCGCATCCACTTGAGTCAGCTTCTCCCATCATCATCTTCATTTGAAGTGGGTTGTGCCCACGAAAGTGAGATACAGCTACTTTTTTTTTTTTTTAAAGTCTAAGGTGCTGCAAAACCATTCATGTTTACATGTTTTCAGTTACCGACTAACAAAGCTACCCCTCAGACTTCTCCCATAGCCAGTCTACACTTTCTTCCTTGCTGAACCTCATATACCAGGGACAGGCAATATCCAGCCCATGGCCCAGGTCACAACCCCATTCCAGAACCTGCACCTCCCCCTCCAGGGTCAAGCTATCAGTGTAGGTCACAACTCCTTCCTGGACCACACCCCTCTTTCTGCACCTCAATCCCATACCCAGAGTTTCCTTCTGCACTCAACCTTCATCCTAGACCCTGTACGTGCTCTATTAATATCATGGAAGTACATGGCCCTTGGCCCCTTAAGCTCTTGTAGTGGTCCCCTAAATACAAAATTATTGCCCACTCCTGTCATACATTTAATAACCTTTAAATAAATGAATGGAGATGCCTATCTCCTAGAACGGGAAGGGACCTTGAAAGATCATCAAGTCCAGTCCCCTGCCTTCACAGCAGGACCAAGTACCATCCCTGACAGATTTTGCCCCAGATCCCTAAATGGCTTCCTCAAGGATTGAACTCACAACCCTGGGTTTAGCAGGCCAATGCTCAAACAACTGAGCAACCTCAAATTGATCCATGAGACTGCTACCCACTGACCCTCTCCCTCATGGCCCACCTCTGCTGTAACCCTTATAAGAAATCAGGTCATCAACAGGGCTATCAGCTGGGAAGAGCCAGTTTCTAAGTTTCTGCAATAGCAAGGCTATACATTATAGTGTATTTTTCCATGCCCTCAGTCCTTAGTCACTGCTGCAAAAAGCTCACAATCTTAATGTATTGCCTATACCAGTGTTTAACCTGTACTCCACAGAACCCTGGGAAGTTCACAGAATATAGCCTAGATTTCTGAAGTAGTCTGGCACCTCTATTTGAATTTATGCAATTAAAAAATATTTAAATCAGTGGTCTGTATAAAACCTAACATAGCAGTGTCTTGATTAGGGTCTCTGGGTGTTACCAATACTCATTTATGAAGGTAAGAGTCCAAAATCCAGCAGAAATCCATGTTTAGTGCCTCTTCTGAGTTTGTGACCAGGCAATCAACTTTTATATTAGACTGAAAAATATGTAAGTCAAACCTCTCAAATGAGGAAAGATTCTGCTTTATACATTACAAAATCATAAGCATGCTATGTCCATTCATTAACGAGTTTGTTGAGTTCACAGCCTCCCGCCATGCATATAGGCACGGCATTACTAAACGTGAAGGTATGCAAGAGGAGGACTGAATCAAGTATCAAAACTCTAACAGCTAGCCTGAAGGTTACCACCTTATTTACTGCAGCTCATGCAGATGAGCTCACCATGAAGAATGGAATGAGCAAAAACAAAAAAAATCATAAAAGGTGAAGGAATGGTAAGAAGTGACATGATCCATACAAATCAACTTGCTTTGCCTGCCTCAATTTTATTTCCCATTGCTACCCACCCAGCCTTGAATTCAGGGACCTTTTGAGCAATCACATACGTACATGGTTAAGGTTTCTCATCATCTACAGGTTCAGTGTGGTATTCTGCCACATACAGGCTCTTGTCAATGTTGCTTGGGATGGGTTTAATTTCAGTTCCCAACTGCTCCTCAATACTTTTCAGGTTGAATCGATCATCATAGGTGATCAAATTAATGGCCAGACCAAGGTGACCAAAGCGACCTTCAAAAAGACAAAGTAGTGACAGCTTTATCACACAAGTCTATACATTATCAAGTGACTGACGACACTTTATGATCATGCAGTAATAAAACAAGACTGACCAATCCAAACCCTTAAACACATCAGTAGCTATTTCAAGTTTCATATCCCCACTTTTTACTGTTTAGTATAGCTCCAGAAAAGAAAAAAAAAAGTGACCCTTCCGCTCCTCACAGGGGAAACGCCTATGTTAAACTAAACCACTTAAACTCTGCGCTCTCAGTCTCCTTGCAGATCATCATCCCCCGTCTGGTGTTTTCAATAGATTTTATCATTGGGCAAAGTTAAGCCAATAATTACGGGCAGCATTTTAAAAACAGTGGGTGGAGGGGGAGGTACAATATTCAGTTTTCTATTCTTCCTCATCCTTGAGGACTTCAAATACAGCTGAACTCAAATTTTACAGATTGAGTCTATTGTGCACTTTTGTCAGCAATGAATAATTTTAGATTTTAGATTTGAATCCACTGACATTCAGACATATGAAGACAATCTTTGGGAGTACACACAGAAGTATCATGGCTACAAGTGTATGCTTACCAGAGGTTAATAACTGAACCACCTCATTTTTCCTCTACTTAGCTTTCCTGTGTACTCTCTTGAAACTTCCTTCTCAGAACAGCCCCTCCCACACATTCAGCTTCTCCCCTCAAGACCCCAGAAGTATGAATAATTACAAGATATACAGGCATACCAAGCTAAAGTTATTTATTAGCACAGATTCCCTGAAGAACATTTCTATTCCCTCACCTGATCTGCCAATACGATGGAGATACGTCTCTGCCAGCTTTGGAAAATCAAAGTTTATCACCACATTCACAGCTTGGATATCAATACCTCGGGTAAACAGATCTGAAACAGAATTACATTTAAATGGATTTAGCTTCACCAAACCATCACACTAGTAGTAATAAGGAAGTACAACAGAACTGGAAAGGGGGACAGCCTAACCAGTATGGAGAGATACTTGAATATAACACCTTAAAACATGGTTACTATATTTAAGAAACTGGATAGTCAACTGCTTATTTTGTACTAAAATTGTTAAAAATGTTCCCCTCCCTGATTTTGGGTAAGGATTAAGAACCAAGACACAAGGTTTCCAGACTTGGTACTGAGGATCCTACATATGAGGAACAGTCACTCTAGCATTTTTCAGATTTGCTTACTTTTGAGCATTCATTTCGCAACACCCTTACCCCTTGAAAGGAAAGCACACCATTTTCAGTTGAGTCTCAAAGGCATATAGAAGTTGTTTTCCTGCTAACTTTACTGTTTTGCTTTACTTCTGATTAGGGATGTAAGCAAGTAGTTGAGTATTCAACTACTCCTGCTTCCCTCCTTCCCCCGCTACTTCTGAATTCAGGAAGGAGGGGGAATAGAAACTAATGTTTGGGGAAGCCAGCTCTCCGCAGTGCTGCCTTCTCCTACCCCCGCTGCCACTCCCCAGGAAGCTGCCACGAAACAGACCCTGTTCACAGGGTCTGGCTGCAGACAGAGGCTGCTCCTGGAACAGCCCCTATCTGCAGTCAGCCCATGCTGCTGTGAACAGGGGCTGCTTGAGCCAGTGTAAACCAGGACCGAGCAAACTTGGCTCATGCTGGTCCAGAACCATTGTGGCTCTGGAACCGCTGCAGCTCTGCAGAGCTGGCGTGAGCCAGGACTGCTTAGTCCTGGCTCACGCTGGCTCCAGGAGCTACCCCCACTGCAGCTAAGCAGAATGCTTTCCCCTTATCGACTAATTGTCTAGCTGATACAAACTGTAAGGACACCTTTCTGGGAAAGTTACAATTCTTCAAATACAAGCTTCATCAATTCAGTTCATGACTGCCAGTCAGCAACACCACTGATCAGCTACCTGTGAAGTAGTACTATCAACAATGAGGTTGGGTAGTGGGGAATCCTGGTAGCAGGCTGAATGAAGGAAGGAGGAGTGCACAGTTTTACACACAGCTCCTTAGGTGTGTGTTACATTTGTGGGTTTTTCATATCAGCACAATTTAAGGTAAATTATGTTAGATGTTTTTCAAAATAACTTTAAAAACTGTTTTTTAAACAATTTGGTACTCTATTCACATGACATACATTTTACATAAGTGTTAAAAACCTCTACAGTTGTGGCAAAAACTAAAATAAGGATTCATTGGCAAGCTTGATCCTCAAGAGTATGAGAACAATGTAAAAATAAGCTGTACCTCTATGTAGAAATTAAGTTTTTAGTATTAAGTTAATCATGACTCATGCACCCTAGTAGTAATTATCCTATCAAATAAGGAAACCAGTTTATGAAGAAGTAAAATAATGGCTGCTACATACAAAAAACATGGGGATCTTCTGCAGAATATTAGGGGCTTGGCCAGACTATATAATTTATTAAGTAAGAATTCCTAAAGAAAGATGTTTGTTATTAAAAGATTAAACAACTTTACCTTTTCATGCTTTAGATGCTTCTAAAATTATCTTATGTGTAGTGCATAACTAGCTTAAGTAGTCCATGTGTTGAATGCAATCAAAGGGTACCCTTATAAAATTACTCTTATAAGTAGTTAGGTGGGACACGAGTGAACCTCAGCAAAAGAGTGATATCCTTCATGGAATTTGGGGATGTTTTAGGATATTACGAATGTTAATATTGTAGAATGGCAGTGAGTTGCGCTAGATATGCCATGTACAATACCTGCAAACTATTTGTATCTCTGTATTTTGAAAAAACACAACAAATGGTCTGGTAGCACTTTATAGACTAATAAAACATGTAGATGGTATCATGAGCTTTCGTGGGCACAGCCCACTTCTTCAGATGACCGGAGTTATGAGTAGGGGATATGAAAACTCACTACTCATAACTCCGGTCATCTGAAGAAGTAGGCTGTGCCCACAAAAGCTCATACCACCATCTACACGTTTTGTTGGTCTGGTAGCACTTTATAGACTATTTGTTTTTTCCTGTAACAGACTAACTCAGCTATCCCCTGAAACTTTTGTATTTTGGGTTATGGATACATATTTAAGTTTGTATTGCAAAACTTGTGCTATATTTCTGGAGGACACCCACAGACATTAATACACTCTCTAGCCTGCTTTATGGTTCATCAAAAGGATCATCAGCTATTCAACTGATCCACTGACAGAAGGCAAGGGATACAGCTTATGATTTAGCAAGGCATGCAGGGTCATGCTATGGACAGAACTTCTAAGGCTTCCAGGCCACATACTAGGCAGCTTGGGACAAAGTGGAAGCCACACTGCAAAACATAAAAAAAGGCCGCTGCATGTTCTCCAAATTGTCTTCATGTCTGCTGCTCACCTCTCAAATAACCTTTCTACAAAGTTGTAAAAAGAGGATTGAATAACCCATACCAGCTGTAGATGTATTCCAGAGGAACTTGCAAGCCAGCCAGTTCACCAGCACTGCTAGTAACTTGATAGACTTTGAATTCTTTGTACGTGTGACTGCTTTACCATTTAACATCTCTTGTTTTTTATTTCATATAATTTAGACACTAATAGATTGGCTGGCATTGTGGTATTTTGGGCAAGGGCCAAATACGGTAATAAGAGTTGACTTTTGGGGGTCAGAAGCAACATTCCCTCTAATTTTTCCATCCACATACAGAATAAATTGTTACATGCATTGAGGCATGTACAAATGTGCACTACCAGTAGAAACACATGCTATTGGCTGTGGGCATTCTGCTAATCAGCTGGGTGACACCTGAATCTCTCCTGTGCAGTCGCTCAAGCTTTCAGGGAACACTGATCAGAAGAACATTTTGTATGTGAGCAGAGTCTTAAAGTAACATCTCACTTTACTGGACATAGGTGCTGATTCGAAGCCAGAAAACTAGAATGAAATAAAGGAGGCTGTGTGATTTCTATTGTGCTTGACAGCCAGCATGAGGAATCAAACTCAGTTTGTGACTGGTTGGGAAGTTTAACTTAATTGTTACCCACTAGACTAGTGGGTATTAGAGATGTTAAAATGCATTAAGCAACTGTGTAACCACTGAAATTTTCAGTGGTTACGCACGGGAAGGCAGTCAGCCCCCTGACAGCCAGTGAGCATGGGCAACTGGTATTTAAGCTGGCTTCCTGTGCTACCAGGAGCCTGCATGTAACCATGATTGTTAACCATATACACGGTTACACTTTGAATCTCTAGTTAGTATCTGCTCACCCTTTCACAGCCTTCTCTCACTTTAGATATGCCAATGTGTGCTGCTCCAGACACCACAGGTCAAACAGGAAGGATGTTACATGGCTTGAGATAATATGCAAATAATAAATACTTCAAATATTTCAAATCAGTGTTGGGGGAAGAGGGCGGGAAAATTTAGTATTTGTCTTTTGTGCTTATTTAGCCACAGTCCTATATATGCTTGAAATCTAATGTTAGGAGTTCACACAATCTTAGCGTAATACATAACATTACAGTTAAATAACAGATACTTTAACAAGTTAGCAAACAATTAATTTGTAAGCCCCTAAAGAATCAGTATTAAGAAATAGCCAGCATGAACTTGTCAACAAATCACATCAAACTAGCATAAATGTTTGTCCAGATTACTGGCCTTGATTTTAATAAGACTTAAAATACAGTTCCACATGGTTCTCATAAGCAAATTAGGGAAATGTGATCTACACTGAATTATCATGAGGGCGGGCGTAACTGGCTGAAAGAAATTGTACTTGGAGTACTTCAATGGTTCACTGTCAATCTAGCAGGATCTCATGGGTTAGTCCTAAATCTGGTACCGTTAAATAGTTTTATTAAATACTTGGATAATGATGAGGAGAATAAGCGTATAAAATATGTAGAGGATACTGAGCTCAGAGGGGTTGCAAGCACTTTGGAGACAAGATTAGAATTGAACATCACTACCTTGAAAATTAGGAGAATTGTTCTGAAATAAAAAAATTAAATTCAATAAGGTAACTATTACACTTACCAAGGAAGCATCAAATGCACAGCTACAAAATAGGAAATAATTGGGTACATGGCAGTACCGCTGAAAAGGATTTGTTAATTATAGCTAATGTGAGGCAACTGTGAAAAAGGCTAATTACGTGTATTAACAGGGGCCCACATGTATTAAGACATGAGAGGCAATCTCTCTTCCATTGCTTTGCACTGATGAGCCATCAGCTGGAGATCAGTGTCCAATTCTGGAGACCAAACTTTGAGAGAGATGTGAGCAAACTGGACAAAGTCCAGAGGACAGCATAAAAAAAGTCTTAGAAAACCTTTCCTCAAAGATCAGGTTAAGACAACTAAACATTTAATCTTGATAAAAGAGGACTGAACGAGGATTTCATAAGTGTCATGGTCTACGTTAAGGGCTGTTATGAAGGTCAGTAATCAACTGTTATCCATGTCCACTGAAGGCAGGACAAGTAGTAACAGGCTTAATCTGCAGCAACAGAGATTTAGGTAAGTTATCAGGAAAAACATTCTAATTATAAAGGAAGGGGAACTCTGAAAGACTCCAGCATCCTGTTTAGTGAAGAGTTTTAAGAACAGGCTGGAGAAACACCCGTCAAAGATGATCTAGGTTTATTTGGTCCTGGCTTCAACATTAGGTAGTAGGACTACAGCCCTGCCAATCCATTAACAGTCATTTTGTATCCATAGCTCATTTTTGTATCTGTGCAGGGCTCTATACGTGATCCCTCAAAGATTCTTCTAACCAAGGATTTATAATAATCTTGAAAGATTCTGATCACTGAAGGCAAGTATTAGTTGTCTTCATTATGATAAAAACAGGTGAATTGACTCTGTACACAGTTTGGTTAGAGTTGTAACAGTAGAAGAAAGAGCCTGTTATCTGCTACTATCACCTTCAGAAACAAAGAATTAAGCAAAGAGAGAAAGGAAACACTTACCAGTGCAAACAAGATTCCGGCATAAGCCATTTCGGAAATCGTGGAACACACGATTACGGTGTTCCTGGTAAAAACAGAAAATAGTTTTCATAAATTCATGGATCCCACAACTCCTCCCCTTGCATGGAACATACAAAGCATGTTCAATTTTGCATACTGTGCTTTTATCTATTTATGCTTCATATAAAAAAAAAAAAAAAAAAAAAAAAAAAAAAAAAAAGAGGCCTGTGGAACAACTTTAGGATATTGATATCTACCTAAACTGGCAAGAAAATGATGTAGTTTTAATTGATGCAATTCCCATGGATGGACAATCTGTTTAAGAGTACTTTTTAAAGTAAAGATAACAAAGTATTCTAACTAAAGAATAGAGGAGTCCTGTGGCACCTTATAGACTAACCCCTCTGATACTTAACTAAAGAATGTTTACCCCAAGGGCTTGTATGAACGTCTGAAGCACACAGATTAAAAAAAGTCACAATAAATCAAATGAAATTAGCCAAATCAAGTCTTCTGATAGTCAAAATATCAGGAACAAAAATAAGTTGCTTTGATTTCCTTTAGGATGGCTGTAATCGAAGTGCACTGCATATCAGGACTTTCAAGACTTATCCGCTGAGTAAATTGTATTTTATTCAATGTATGAAAAGTCAGTCCGTGCGCCAGCTCATCTTCACTCACTTTATATTCTTCAATTAATGTACCAGGGCAGTACTGAAAACATTCCAAGAGTATCAATCACAGGCAACAAGTTTAACAATAGGCCTGAGATGCATAAACAAATACGCACTCCACTGTGCTGTGAAAGTCAACTAGTCAGTGGCAAAAAAACAGCCAGAACACACCATATAGTAGAAGAGAGTATTCGGATTATTTGTTTTAACAGTAGCAGCAGCTAAAGAATTCAAAAATTAGTTTTAAGAAACTGGAATAAAGAAATTGTAAGTAAATTTCATTTTAAAAAATGGCATTTGAGCCTACTACTACTACTACTAGTTTGCAAATCTAGTGAGAAATAACATTCACTACCAACAGATGAACAGAATTGAAGTCTGGGGTTAAACCATGGTGAGAACTGACCTAAAATCATGAAAATGGTATCTTGGGAGTCACGTAAGACAAATTTAGCTAAAACCAATTTTGATACATGTTTTACATTTAGGTAAATCTGACCATGTGACTGAGTTGCTGTACTAAGAAATATGGATCAAGACTTCTTTAATGAAACCTGTTCATTTTGAGACATAACTGGCAATGTGACAATAGTACCTCACCACAGTTATAGTTCCTGAAGGACTAACAGAATCCAGACTAAATATTATTCTAATGTGCACCTGTATTCAGTTGCTTTCAAAGTAACCAGGATAGCTTCATACTCACCTGCCTCATTTTAGCATGGATATAGAAGCAGGAATAGCCCAGCTGGGAGATCTTCTTGGCTAGCAGTTCAACCCGTTGTGAGGAGTTGCAGAAAATGATTGACTGGTTAATCTGGAGCTGGAGAGAGAGGGAAGGGAGTGTTAAACAGCAGCAGCATTTTACTTACACAGCTTTGAAATTGAAGAGAATGAATACTTTTCAAGAATGAAAAAAATGCCAGATTCCAGCTAGAAGTCATTAGCTCTTCTAGCTACAAAGAAAAGATTTGACTGTTCTCCCAACAGGAGTCCTGCAGTTTAATGGTACAGAAAGATAAATGTGTGTTTTCAGACGATATCTTGGTCATCACATTTCAAAGCTACAGCATGAAACTGACAAAGTGTCATTGTTCATTTAAAGAAAGCCACTTTTTAAACAATATATTAAGTTAAGGAAATCTCTTTTCTTGCCAGAATGCATATCTTTGGCATTAAATTATGCTCTAAAAGATAAAGGAAGTGGTTCAGACTAGTGTTCTAGTTGCACCACATTGCCTGGTAGAATACTTACCCTGGAGAACAATGTATTGAGGCAGTGTACTTTCTGCCTTTCAGTTACATAGGCATAGTATTGGGTAACTCCCTTCAAAGTCAGTTCCTCCATCAGGTTAATCTCATAGGGTTTCTGCAAATGGGAATTCTGAAATAAAGATGTGTTTCAAATTAGATTACAGTAGAAAATACATGCCTATCTACCCTCAAAAATTAAGTACTCTCATACCTAACTTACTATCTTACCATTAGAGATGCATCGCATTCTTCACAAGGATGCATCACCTATCATCTTAGTTACACTAGCATAGGGGTCTCAAACTCCCATCCCATGGGCCTTTTGTTGGTTGGAGCCTGTAATCTGGCCTGGGGAGAAAGGGCTGCGTCCCCAAACTCATCATCCAAACCTCTCACCCTGCCATGGCACCCCTTCCCCAAGGGACCTGACCACAGGGATTACTGGGCAGCAGCAGCTGAGTCCCCTTGCAGTTCCCATGGCACCAGGAGCCACAGGGAAGCAGAGTGTACTAGGTGGGCACACTTGCTCTGCTTTCCAGTGGTGATATCTGATCACTGCTGCCATCCTGCACCTGCGGCAGAGTCTCTAGGGGGATAGGGTGGAGCAGCGGTGGGAAGAGGGTAGGGCTTGGACCCCCCCCCCCAAATTGCCAATAACTCCTACTCCGGACTGGAGTGTAAGTAGTGAAGATGATAAAACCTATGCTAGTGCAGGGGTCTCATACAAGAGTGAGGATCTTAAAACAGCAGTTGGTAAGATCTTTATTAATAATGGCCATATACAATTAATGCTTATTTAAAAGTATTCCAATTTAATGTTTCCTGGGATAGAAAATTGAACCCAGAACACAACTTGGAATACCCATGCATAAATCAGAGGAAAAAAAGAGACTTGTTTGAATGATGCACATTTATGTGCATGATGAAAAATTTACACATTCATGTCCAAATGGGCATAAAGAGGCCACTTACCATGAACTTCTGTACACTAAGAGGGAAAGTGGCTGAGTAGAGCAAAATCTGCCTGTTTTTAGGTAGCGTAAGAATAATGTCCTCCATTATTTGAACAAAATCCTGAGACAGCAACTTATCTGCCTGCAATGAGAGGAAAAAAAAAATATAAAATAGTGGCTGCAAATTCTAATAAAAATATCCAGAAGATCATGCAATAACTAATGTCCTCAAAATGTAGGCTACAAAGCTTACTTTGGAGTATAATGCCTCATTTCCAGGTACTAGGGAAAAATCTTTAATTCAATTTATCCAGACCTACTTCAAAAGCCTTCAATTTAAGAACTGTAATAGACTTAGGAAGGAGGAGCACAAGACATTTCCCATTCCTTAAATGGATTTCATAGATTCTAAAGCCAGAAGGGAGCCATGTGATCATGGATGTCAACTCAGGCCATGAACTTCTGCAAAATAATTCATACTTTTTTATATATATCTTTTAGAAAATATTTTTTCTTGATTTAAGAATGGTCCATGATTGAGAATCTATCCGTATCTTTGGTCAATCATTCAAACGGTTCATTAGGCATCGATTGACAGTGATTGGGCAACAAAATGGCAAATAATATTTAATGTGGATAAGTATAAGTAATGCACATCAGGAAAAATAACCCCAACTATGTGTACAGTATGATGGGGGCTAATTTGGCTACAAGAAATCAGGAAAGAGATCTTGGTGTTATTGTGGATAGTTCTCGAAAACTTTCACACAATGTGAAGCGGCGGTCAAAACGGCAAATAGGATGCTAGGAATTATTAAGAAAGGGAGAGAAAATAAGAACCAGAATATCTTACTGCCCCTGTATAAAACTATGGTACGCCCATATCTTGAATACTGTGTACAGATGTGGTCTCCTCACCTCAAAAAAAAGATTTTGGCCTTGGAAAGGGTTTAGAAAAGGGCAACTAAAATGATTAGGGGTTTGGAACGGGTCCCATATGAAGAGAGGTTAAAGCGACTGGGACTTTTTAGTTTAGAAAAGAGGAGACTGAGGGGGGATATGATAGAGGTGTGGAGTGGGCGGATAAAGAAAGTTCCCATAATAGAAGAACTAGAGGACACCAAATGAAATTAATGGGTAGCAGGTTTAAAACTAATAAAAGAAAGTTCTTCACACAGCATGTAGTCAACCTGTGGAACTCCTTGCCAAAGGAGGTTGTGAAGGCTAGGACTATAACAGAGTTTAAAGAGAAGCTAGATAATTTCATGGAGGTTAGGTCCATAAAAGGCTATTAGCCAGGGGATAGAAATGGTGCCCCTGGCCTCTGTTCGTCAGAGGCTGGAGAAGGATGGCAGGAGACAAATCGCTTGATCATTGTCTTCGGTCCACCCTCTCTGGGGCACCTGGTGCTGGCCACTGTCGGCAGACAGGCTACTGGGCTAGATGGACCTTTGGTCTGACCCAGTACGGCCATTCTTATGTTATGTTCTTATTGTTTAACATGTACACCTTATTCCTAATCTGATCTTGACATGCTTCAGCTTCCATCCACTGGATCATGTTATATCGTTCTCTGCAGACATGAAGACATTTAACATTTGTTCTCCATGTATGTACAAAAGTCAACTTACAAACAGGTTATATTCCAAAGATTTCATTTGTAAGTTGGTTGTTTGGAACTCTGAACGCAGGGGTGGCTATGTAGCCAGTGGCTGCAGAGAAGTGGCTATTTCCCCTTCAAAGCACCACTTCTCTCCAACTGCTGGCTGCACAACCCTTCCCCCTACCACCACCTGTGCAGCTTGTTCCCATCAGGTGGCAGGTGAGCCTTTTTGTATGTGTGGGCATTTGTAGGTAAGGAGTTTGTAACATTGGGAGTGCCTGTACTTACAGACTGATCAATTCCCCACCTTAGGAAAAAAAGCAGACATACTACACCAGATACTGGTCTTTTTACCCCAGTATTCTGTCTGAGACAGCAGACAATACCAGATGCTTCAGAGGGAATGAAGACAGCAAGGCTATTTCACTGATCCATCCCTTGTTGTCCAGTCCCAGCTTCAGACTGTTGAAGGTCTAAGGACACCCAGAACACAGGGCTGTGATTGTGACCATCTTGTCTAACAGCAACTGATGGACTTATTTCATCTCCGTGAACATATCTAAATCCTTTCTGAATCCAGTTATACTTTTGGCCTTCACAATATTCCATGACAAGTTACACAGATTGACTGCATATTGTGTGAAACACTTGTTTTAAACCCTGCTGCCTATTATTGTAGTATCCTGGCACAGGATGAAACTTTTCAACCTTTCCTTATGGGTTCTAACACTGTCAACTTTTTCAAATGTCACTGTCTATTGGGTAGATGTTTTCAGAAATGTATCCACAAAAACTCCAAAGTCTGAGTGCTAGCAACTATTTTAGACCCTATAATTTTGTATGTATAGTTAAATTAATGTTTTTCAATGTGCAATACTTAGAAATTCTACATTGATAAATCTATTATTTTGTAGCCCAACCACCAAGATTTGAGAGACCTCTTTGTAACTCTTTGCAGTCAGCTACTTGTTAAACTAAACAGATTGAAATGCTCAAGTTTATCACAAGGTAGGTTTTCTAACCCTTTATTAAATTCTCACAGCTCTTCTCTGAGCTCTCCCCAAATTTTCAATGTCTTTCTTGACTTGACACCAGAAAAGGCAGATTTTTTCCACCAGCCGTCACACCAAGGCCAGAACAGAGGTAAAATAACCTCTTCTTAAGATTCCCCTGTTCATGCATTCAAGAATCTCACTACCCTTTTTGAGCACCACATCAAACTAGGATCTCAGGTTCAGCTGATTATCTAGAATTAACCCCAAAATTATGTCTATCAGATGTAGCAAGCTATTTCTCACATCTCTACTTTCCCAGCCTCTCACTCAGATTGAGGTGTCAAGAAAGGCTAATAGGACCATTGTTTTACTCTATTAGGGAATATTTAATAAATGACTAGCAGAAAAAAGGTAAATCATGACGCAATGGCTATAAAATGGACAAACTGAGACTTGGAATTATGCATAATTTTTAAATGCTCAGACTAACCATAACAATTTACCAAAGATGATAGTGGATTTTAAAATTATGATCAGGTATTTTCTAAAAAATATATGCTCTAGGAATTATTTTGGGGGCGTCCCATGGTGTTGTACAGGAGATCAGACTGGTTGTAATATAAAATAGATTTATAAATTTGAAAGTCAGTTTATACTGACTGTTAGAATACAAACAACTCATTTTAAACTCAAGTCACACGCGCGCACGCCCCCCCCAAAAAAGCGTAACTACCACCCATTTCAGAAGAGAATATTAACCTAATGCTTAGTGATCCTACAAAATAAGGGGAAGTTAACTTTTCCTATGAATTTGGTTGTAAGTCTTAGAAAAGTACATGTCAATAATTCTTTACTTGCAGAGTACCAAAGCTGCAGAAATGGATCAACCTCAGCTTTATAGTATTACAAAAAGTGAAAAATTTATTGGCTAGTAATGTTCAATGAGCAGGCCTGCAGAGTTAACGAGGTTAAAACACTGGCGCAACTATCTGCAAAACATGAAAAGATATTAAGATAGTGACTTGCCTCATCCAGTACTATCATCTGGACATGTTCAACCTTTGCTACTCCTTTCTTGATGAGATCCAGAATTCTCCCAGGAGTTGCTATCACCACATGCACTGTACATTTTAAAAACATACTTAAGTTAATTTTTGCTTAGATAAGCAAAAAAAACCACAACATTGGTTTGGCTGACAATTATACCAAGTCAACTTTAAGGATTTGTCTGTACAAATAACTTGCGGAAAAACTGGGATGTAAATGTACCTCACAGTAGCCTGACATGCATTTACATATGTTGATCCTGTTTCCAGACACTATAAATTCTGTAGTATACGGAGATAATCCTGTTTCAAATTGGTGTAGACCCAAATGCACGACAGAAGTTACAAAAATTTTAAATAATTAATAGTCTTGAAGCATCTTAGACACCAACAAAAAAAGTAGATGGCATCATGAGCTTTTGTAGGCACAACCTACCTCTTCAGATGTAACAATTTACAGTGCACTGCTGCAGGCTCCACATGGAAAGCAAGAACATGGTATATTTACACTCCAGTCTGTTGCAAGTTAGACATTTGCATAGACCACCCCCTTAGACACATGTAAAATGGATGCACAAAACAGCCTGGCTCATAAAAGGCCAGTGCTAGATAGTATTAGTAGCTGAAAGTTTTTAGTCTTGCACAGTATTGCAAAGTGTAAGCCACTGAGGCACAACAATCTTAATCAGGCAGTGTCCTAACCTGTATCATCAAGCCTCATTATGTCATCACGCAGATTGGTGCCTCCTGTTGTTGCCATCACTTTGGCACCTCCCATGTGTTTGCTAACCTGGATACAGATCTGACTGACTTGCAGTGCTAGTTCTCGAGTGGGAACGATCACCATTGCTGAAAAAGATACACAAATCCTCAGCACAGGCTTTTATATTGCATTTTATCTTGTAATACCATCTTCCTCCAAATACAGAAATGCACAAAAGAATGCATTTATCCTTATGAACGGGGCTTGCCAAACCGTGGCGAGCCCTGCTCGCCAGCCGCACTGTCTGGCGTTCTGCACATGTGCAGATCGCCCAAACCCGGCTCTTCCGGGTTACAATCTACTCGCCACGGGCGAGTAGATTGTATTATTTGTCAAGCCCTGCTTATGAAAGCATGCATTCAAACTATGATGGCTAAACTTAAGAATTTTCATAGACCTTCTTAAACTTACTAATGAATCACCATGGAAACTGCATGGGTATTCTTCATGGCAAGAAGAAGCATAAGCTAACTGGCATTCCTTGTGTGGTATTGAACAGTGCCAGCCACAACTTATATCCCAGCTACCTGAATACTACACTTCTTTTTAGGGTGTAAGTAAAGATTGAGAAATTGAGATTTTCAAAAGTCTTGGGTTATTTTTTTTGTAATTCAAAAGTGTGTCCAAATTCCCAGGTTGCTTTCAAAAGTTAAGCCACCAATTTTAGGTATAAATCTGCAGGCAATGAAGCTACATGGACACCTATAATCTTTTAATGTCCCATCCATCCCACAAATAAGTAGCGCTGCTGCAGCATACATGTCAGTTCCTAGATGGAGCTTCATGCAAACCCGTCTTCAACTTACCTTGTATATTGTCCTTCTTTAAGTCTAGCCGTTCAAGTAAGGGAATGAGGTAGGCTCCGCTCTTGCCCGTTCCATTTTTAGCTCTAGCCAAGATATCCCTACCAGACAAAGCAATGGGAATACTCTCCTCCTGAAAAGCAAGCATAGGACAATGCAACAGTAAAACCTCAAATACAAACTTAAAAAAATAAAATAGGCTATTTAACACAGACCCCGATTAGAGACAGGTTAACTTTTCAATGCAACACGAAGTTATATAAGACCATATATAACTAAGGGCACATCTAAACAAAGATTTTTCGAAAGACGATATGCAAATTCCATGGGAATTTGCATCTCTTCTGAACACATTTTTGAAAAAGGATCTTTCAAAAGTGAAAGTGTATGCTTTTTGGGGGGAGGGGAACCCCTTTAGAAAAAAACGTTCTTCCTAAAAAAAGGTTTACATGGTTTTTTGAAAAAGGGGCTCCCCCCCCCCCCCCGGGAAAAGAAAAAGTGTCCAGACTTTCACTTTCAAAAGAACTTTTCAAAAATGCGATCAGAAGAGATGTAAATTCCCGCAAAATTTGCATAGCCTTTCAAAAAATCTTTCGAGTTTAGATGTGCCCTAGGTATGGTCCTTGCCAGACTCATCAGAATGAAGACAAATTCAGCAATCCACTTATGAAAACTCTGCTCCCAGGATCCCATTTATCAATACCCCATTAGTCTAGCTTGGTCATAGACAGAGTGAATGGAACAGCTATCACAGGAACGATCCCAACATAGACATACATGTATAGAAACAAAAGAAGGTGAAAGGTGCTACCAAACTATCGCATGGGGAGAGAATGTTACGCCACCCTTTTCCCGACACCTATTAGGCCAGAGAACGAAAGAGGGAAAACTGCCTGCGTGACTTGAAAATCAGGCACCTATTCTAAACATTTAGGGTTGCCAGATATTTTCACAAAAAATCCCGAACATGGCAGGGAAAAAATTGGTTGATCAATTACCAGACTGTCCTGGCAAAAACCAAACACCTAGCAACCCTATAAACATTACATTGTTAAAACAAAGGGTTTTGTAGCATTTTAAATTTAAAATATTCTCTATGGAGACAGACTCAAGGACCCAAAGTATGTTTATTTTCTGTTGTTCAGTAAGAGTATTAAACTATTCTTTAACACTTAAGAAAAAAAGGACAGTTAGAGCCTGGGTGAAGAGAAATGTTCAGAATGCTTTGTATCATATACCCCACTGATGAGCTGAAACAGCCCATGTGTGTGTAATCTTTCTCCATAGTCCAATTAAAAAAAAACACTACTAAAAAGAATTTTCAGATCACTTTCCATCAAAATGCATTTCAGTCACTTTTTGCCCCACCACTCCTGAGAGGTGCGTAATTAGGTTGGCACAGTGTTGCAATTAAGGAGTAAGATGAACTGCTATAAGGTTCTACAGAGACTTTTTGAGATGATTACATGGCATGTAGTCAACCTGTGGAACTCCTTGCCAGAGGAGGCTGTGAAGGCTAGGACTATAACAGAGTTTAAAGAGAAGCTAGATAATTTCATGGAGGTTAGGTCCATAAAAGGCTATTAGCCAGGGGATAAAAATGGTGTCCCTGGCCTCTGTTTGTCAGAGGCTGGAGAAGGATGGCAGGAGACAAATCGCTTGATCATTGTATTCGGTCCATCCTCTCTGGGGCACCTGGTGCTGGCCACTGTTGGCAGACAGGCTACTGGGCTAGATAGACCTTTGGTCTGACCCAGTACAGCTGTTCTTATGTTATGATCAACTCAGAGCTATTAAGTTTGTCCATTAAAAGTGAAGAGACAAGATTGCTGAAATCAATGGGACAACTCTCACACTTGAAATCTCTTAGCAAATTGGGACTACAGCCCCCTTAGCTTCTCTGTTGAGAATCATGGGATCAAGCTTTTAAAAAAGTAAAAAGCGCCTAATTTTTGTTATAAGTAGTTTAGAATGAATTAAGTTTCAGAAATTACATGGTCAAAGCCCTAGTGTCAAAACCTCAAGGAAGCTCAAAAGCTTTACATGACTGACTAGGAGATACATGTCAGCACGTGGTACAAATAGTCTGCTCTGTACTAACCTGAATAGGAGATGGCTTTTCCCAGCCCATTTCAAAAATTCCCATCAGCAACTCCCTTTTCAGACAGTAATCTTCAAACTCATTTCCTTTTGTGGAGGTCACATCCTGAGTTATCAAGAAAACAGAACAGTAAGACCAAGTCATATAAACTATCCCCATACATTGGTTTGACTGAATAACCTACAGAGACTATAAATCCAGGACAAAGACGAGCTGGCTAAATGGATTAATAAACGCTTTCCTACCCTGTATCATTGTACAATTGACAAAAATTTATGTAATTCAACCACGAATAATTACATAGTATTGGTTACTGGAGGCCAAAGTAACCTGCATACACACTTAAAAACTGACTTGCAGAAAGCATTAAAAATAAGACTTCACCCTGTAGTATTCTTAAAAGTAAAAACATATCCTCTGAGTCTCAACATAACTGAGAAGAGAAACATTTACCAAGTAATATATATATCCTTAGAGATATTCTCTCCTTTTAATTAAGTTTTAAAAAGTAGATCAGTAATGAAGTCTCGAACTGTTACAACACAGCAGGACACTGTCACGGCCATTTCTCACACCCTCAATCCCATGCCTGTAGTTACCTTTAAAACATTCTTACCGAAGTTTTGATTCTCAGATCCTTTGGAGGGAGTTTTAAAGTCTTCTTCCAGTCATCACCAGGTCTGCAATATAAAAACTCTAGTTAATATTCCTATTCTGTGTTAGTAACAATTAGTATTTTGTGCAAATTAACAAAACCTCAACCCTCTAGTGAGGTAACATTTCTTCAGTTTTACAAATGTGGAAACTGAAGTAGAGAACTTAACAAGGAGGACTATGACAAAACAAGAATTAGAACTCAAATTCCTGAAGTCAAGTCTCAAACTTAGAACACTATACTGCTCTCTAAATGTCACGATGTAGATGCATCAAAAAAGCTGCCATAATTAGGTAAGTCAGAAATGCTGTGTTTTTCTTAGACTATTTTAAGAGGAGAGTTTCTCAAGAACTGATTAGCTACTCACTCTTATAGCTACTAGCAAATATGACCAGCAACTATTCACTTCAGGAAGTTCCTCTCACTATTTCAAATCCTAGCCAAGTTTCTCCTAGCCAATCTTATAATCCTATCTTTTTTCCAAAGATAAGAACTGTCATATGACAACACAGCACTGCTTCATGATAAACTGTATCTGCTCTCAGTGTCAAATGCTCATATCTAATACCTTGAAATACAGTAAGAACACAATTCAGTTGTCTAATCTGTACAATTTCAACCACGAGGAAAAAGGAGAAAAGTTTTCTTCCCATCCCCAACTGATGTCCTGTTAGCCAGATTCTCAATAACTTAAGGCTTTGGACTAAAGCCATACTATATTTTGGACCACTTCCGTGAATTCCATTCTCTTCATCTGGCAAGCAGTTTCTTCAAAATTACTAAAGCAGTTGAAAAAGCATAAAGAGGAAAATATATGACATTTATGCAGCATAAAAAGTTCACTTTACACATGTCTCAAGTAACAGACCAAAATTTGAAGCTGGATATGGGCATAGTTCTTCCCTCCAATTTCTAAGTCCTGAACCCATAGTTTATAATGCTTTTTTAGAAACTCCTAATTTGGGGGGAGAGGAAGGAACTGAGGAGTTTAGTGTTACAATTGTTCCATATACACTTTATTCAAACCTGGACTAGTATAAAAATTAAATTTAAATATAGGGATTACACATTTTAAAAGTCATGTTTTGTGAATCATCTAGGAAAGAAAATGAGCAATTTGGGTCAATGAAAAACTGGAATTTCCAGTTTTAAAATATTACTCTCTGGTTCTAGCATTTAATGAGAAATATCTAAAAAACTCATGTAATTGACCTGTGTGTGGGTAGAATAGGAGACAAGGAAACAAGACAATACACAAAGTGACTGAGGTCCATTATGTCACAATTTACAACTTGTATTAAGCTATGGTCATATACACTTGTATTAAACTACAGGGACTCCCTATTTTCCCCTCACCATTAGTACTGATGCTCAACAAGTGATCAGAATGAAAAGATGTTTCTCAGGGATGAGTAATCAAGGAAGGAAGAAAAGCAATTATGGTAAGCCATCAACCTTGGCTTTGCAATAATATACACCTTAACAACATGCCTTAACTTAATTCTCACAACTGATAAATAACCAGGATCTGCCAGAGAGTATATTAATTTCACATTAATCTTCTGAATTATCAGTAGTGCATATTCTCATCTGACAGCATATTTTGCATTTTAAAGTAGCAATAGGACAACACAAGAAATTTTACTCTCCAATGCCTAGCAACTCAACACTTAAGACACTACTTAACATTTATGCAAATACTTACTTAATAGCGGTGGTCATACTCTGCGCTTGCTGTTGAGTTCCATTATTGATTGCATTGGTGTTCTTCAGCTGGTTCATCTGTTGCTGAGTCTGTGTCCCCGCACTTCCTGGGACTGCACTTGGTTTTACAGGGCCTCTAAGCTGCCCATTCTGACTGGATAGACCCATTATAACAGGGTTCTCTGTTCTGGCCGTGCTCATGTTTGTTTGTAAGGATGTCTTTTTAGACGTCAAAACTTTGAAAGTCAGTACAGAAACTGTAATAACAGTTTATTAGACTCTCCAAAATGAAGAGATAAATAAGTCTTGCTCAATATATGAGTCCTTTATTGCAATGCAGGCAAGCACCTGTAAGTCTCTCAACAGTAAAGTAGTAACTTGCTCTGATGCACTTGTGGAACAACTTTTTTTAAAAAAGCCCTCTAACAAAGTTGAATTCCATCTGAATTCACTCACATCAATCTGAAAAAGATGCAGAAAAAACAATTAATACACGAATTGACTGTGTACAAATATATCACATTACTGTGATTACAAACTATTATGCTATATGAACTGAAGCATCACCACAAGCATCCAAATCCTCAGCACTTTGTCTTAAAAGACAGTATCATAAATAAGTTAGCTTCCATATGATTATGTCCTCATTTTTAAATCTTATGCCATAATGTGGAACTCTGTAAAAATGTGTACTCCTCGCATTTTTATGTGATTAAGTATTTTACAAATATTAACTTCACCTCAGTAACATAGGTATGAGTCACAGAGATATTTCACCCACATTTGAAGTGCAGCCATCTCCGGGTTAGAACACAGCAACTGTTTATCACCATAAAGTAATGGCTACATATTAATTAAGAATAGGAGATGCAGTCCTCTAAATTAGAAGGGGGGGAGGAGAAGAGAGTATTTATGCAGTTACTTTACTTGCTCTTTTCCTCTCTCAATTGGAGTAGCAGCAGAAAAGAAGAGCACATTAATATAGCAAGTAAGGCTGAAAAAACATCTGAAATAACCTGAACAATACTGGAAATCTGAAAGTCGTTTAGTTTTAACTGCTGATTTAATGGGTAAGCTGTACAATTAAAAAAAAACACAACAATTTCAACTTCCAATAGTGAACACAAGTCCTTCACTCAGTGAATCAAAACAACTTCCTGTTTTATTTCATTCAAGAAAGGTAAACAACTACTTACAATACTTCAGTTTTCTTATCTGAGACAGCAAATCTGACAAGTCTTAGAGACTCCCTTCTTAATGTTTTAATTGTGCTAACACCTTGAGATAAATTCAAAAAAGTTTTCCTCACTAAAACGCCTGCCTGTTGCCCTCAGAAAATAAGTACATACAAAACCAATTCAAAATTTAGTAAAAAAACATCAAATGGTCTGGTAGCATTTTATAGATTAACAAAACATGTAGATGGTATTATGAGCTTTCGTGGGCACAAACCACGTCTTCAGATGACTGGGGTGGAGAAGTGATGACTGAAGAAGTGGACTGTGCCCATGAAAGCTCATACCACCATCTACATGTTTTGTTAGTCTATAAAGTGCTACCACAGACCATTTCTTGGTGTTTTTTTCCCCCTGTACAGACTAACTCAGCTACCCCCTGAAGCTTCAAAATTTAGTGACAATATTGGGAAAGTATTATAATGGTTTGATATTTTGTTTGCTAAACACAATGACTTGTACTCTTCATAGAAAATTACTGAAGTGCAACTACAAGATAAGTTACTGTGAAGTAACCCTAGAACTGTTACTAACAAGTCTACCTCCCTCACAAGGAAGGGGGAAAGGATTTACAGGCTTGACTTACAGTATCACCACTACAAAGAACTGCACTGTATAAAATAAATGCAAAACAAAAGGTGGCATTAGCTGATCACTGAACTCTTATAAAGAAGTTGTTTACCTGATACCTTGTCCATACCAAGGTTAAAAAAAAATCACCTATATAATTCAAATACTAACATTCCTTAAAGGGACATTATCTAGTCACTTTCAAGAGCAATTCTAAGTAGTTTTAAGTACAACAACTTGCTTCTGAGTCTGACAATGTCTATTGTTTTACAACCAAGTTGTCTTTTTTTTAAATCAGCCCTCAGTTCCTTTACTTGTATTTCACAGTAAAGACAAAGCAAGTGACTATGGAAGGGAAACCGTTAAAATTAGTATGTGAAGTACTGCTAACTGCACAAAACCATGTTTAAATACCTCCTCCAATATCTGTCAAGTCATTTTACATGGCACACCTTTTGAGGTGAAATATTTTGACACAGATCATTTTCAAGTACCTTTAATTTACAGGGACACTTATACATCCAAAAATCATTTTAATGAAATGCTTTAAGTATTAGAATGTTTAAGAAGTCAAGAGAAACACTATTTGGATTTAGACATTTCCCTTCTATGTTACTACTAAAAAAAAAATTGAAACATATAGCTAGTCCAGAAGCAGCAAACATATAAACAGGGAGTTACAGCAAGAAGTAAATTCAATTTTGAATTTTTTAAGGCTCTGTTTAATAACCTACTTTCATGCTATTTTACCTGACAACATGCCTTTGCACTCCTTAACACTCACAGGAAAAACATTAGATTATGTTATAGAGTAAAACAATATTTAATAAATCTGAACAAACCTAAAACTTCAGGGACAGCTTAAAAAATTAGTGCTCTTTACTAGCAAACCTCAACATTCCCCCTCCCCCTTTTCTAAGCATTTCCTTTCTTCATTTTGACCACGTATGCAGGACTCTGGAAGCCGCTGCCACTAACTATATTATTTCCACTCCCCTTTCTGCAGTGAACATCCTCCTTTTCCCTGGGAGCTTTGATTTTTGCCTAAAGATAGCACATAACGCTACAAGAAAAAACAAGACTGGGAGGGGACACTTTTTAAGAGATCCCAGGAATCACTCTTTCGTTGTTTATAAAAACTACTCCCTTGCATCTTAGCAAAGACCTCATTAGTAGGCGGAGGTGAGCTGCCCCAGAACCGACCTACATCTCCTCTAACCATAAAAGCCCTCACTGAAGCTCCAATCAGTTCAGAAATGTCAGCCATAGTCTCATCCTTCTACACACCAGAAAAAGGTCTCGTTTTCCGAACCAAACAATGGAGCGCAGCAGCTTAAGCATTTATTGCTTCCCTCCCACTTCGCCATGGGGCTCAGCCCGGGACTGACAGCGCTTCACCACCAAGCTTTGGTGTGAGTCCGATGCAGTTTCTGCAGTGCTTAGGAAAGGGGGCGATTCCGAAAGGCGGGCGCCCGGCCTAACAGCAAACGTCCATAAACCCTAGAAATGTATCTGCGCAACATCAGCGGGCACCATCCGTCGGGCAAACAAAAGACACCCCCGGCCGCTCGGGCCCCAGACCCCGCGGGGGCGGTGCTCCCCTGACGCCCAACCCGCCCCCCGGGCAGGGCCCCTAAAAGATACAACAGCGCCGCCCCCCCCCGCCCTCAAGGTCAGGCTGCCAGATACAAGCCTCCCCCCCACATGACCCCCGCACACACCGCAGCGCCGCCCCCCGCAGCAGCGATCGCCCGCGCCCTGGGTAACACGCCCCTCCGGGGCAGCGAACACACCGGTCTCCATGCGGGGGGGGTGAGACCCGCCAGACCCCTCCCCGCACTGCGCCCCCCGCCGCCTCCGGGCTCGAGTGGCCGCCCGCAAGGCCAGGCCCAGCCCCTAGTGCGGGGCAAGGCCGCAGGCCTCACCAAAGAAGCGGCCGCCCAGGCCCGCGCGGCCCCATGCCCTGTCCCCAAAGCCGCTCCTCGGGAGCCTGCTCCCCGCCGCCGGCTGGGCTGCCCGCTCTCCCAGCGCTAAGGAACCGCTCACTTGCCCGCTTGGTGCCTTGTTATGGCGATTCGACGCTCCAAGATGGCGGCTTCCTTCTTCCTCCCGTGCGCCCTCCCCCTCCCGGCCGGGCCGCGGCCAGGCCCCGCCCCCCGTTACCTCAGCGCTGCTGCGAGCCGCCGGGACGCCTCGCGCCGTCACCCCGCCCCCGCCGTCACCTGCACTCAGCCGCTCCCGCGAGGAGCCGCAGCGCCGGCCGGCCATGCCCGCCTGGTCAGGCGGAAGGGAGGGGGCTGCCGCAGGGCTCGACCCGCCTCCGCT
Source organism: Pelodiscus sinensis (assembly GCF_052426305.1). Classification (NCBI taxonomy): domain Eukaryota; kingdom Metazoa; phylum Chordata; order Testudines; family Trionychidae; genus Pelodiscus; species Pelodiscus sinensis. The sequence goes on from NC_143076.1 coordinate 21,345,858, forward strand.
CAGCCGCGGCCGTTTCCCTGCCGCGCTCTTCGCCGCCCGCTTCTTCTACAGGGGCCCCCAGCACCGCCTCCTTCCTCCGCGTCACAGAAGCTGCCGCGCGCTTCGCGGCCTCCCGCCCTCCGCTTCCCCCCGGCTGCGCGCGCGGCTCCCTCGTGGGCTCCGTCTAACTGAGGCGCAGCTCGCGCCGTGGCCCCGGCTCCCGTGAGCGGCTGAACACCCGCCTCAGGCTGCCCGCGGCCCTGCGACGCTCACAGCAAAGTCGGTCCCGAGAGAGACTCGAGCCTCGTCTAGGGACCCTGGGTGAGACGGTGCCGACTGGACACGCAGGGGTTGTTCCCCTCCCCCGGGAGGAAAGTGTCAAAATTAGCGACTGCCGGGAATAACTTTCTGAACAACCCTTCGACTTAGTAATTTAGGGAGTCTCAGCCAGCACGCGAGGAGGAGCTGACAGCGTGCTCTTTCTGTTCTTCATTACAAACGAACAGTTGTGGCGGCAAATAGGTTTTACAAATGATATTTCAAGTTTTGCTGCCCTCATAATATAACACTGTATTAAATCTCTGCTGGAAAAAATATTGAACATCAATGGCAAAAAATAATATGGAAACAGTTGAAGGTGAATGAAAAAAAGTTTTAAATCAGATTATTTTAAAAAGAAAATTGAGTTTTTTAACAACACACATCTGCATAATAGAAAATGGTAATTTAGTAGACAAAAGCTTGAATATATTCCCGAAGTAATTATCCTTTATACTCAAATTTGTATGTCCATCTCTCTCATATCTGTATTTATTCTTACATGGGTTAGCACTTAGCTGTTCTGCTCAAGGGAAACATTTTCTCCATGCCTTCCTTTTATGCTCTCTCACTTAACCAAATAGTATTTTGTTAATTATTTAGCTGCACTGTTCCTTTTAAACCATTATTTACTAAGATACCCTCGCATCATTAATAAAGTACCAAACAATTTAACAGTCAAACGATTTTTAATTTTGCATGACAGGGCCCCAGAAGAAGCTTCTGAAGACAGCAGGGAATACAGGAAAAGCAAGTTTGTAAGTACAGTCAGGGCTTAATTTAGAATCAGGTGACCTAGGTAACTTCCAGGGGGGCCGGGTGCTTTTTTTTGTTGTTAGTTGCAAAAGGGAAAATAGAATGCTAAACACAGGTACTCTGTATGTGGATTCATTTTTTTTACTAACCTCCTAGAATGTTCTGGATCTTTTGTAGAATCTTGTTTTAACCTTCCAGACTTTCTGATAACTGCATTTTCCTCAAACCTCCTAGAAGTTGTCAGACATGCCCTTATGGGTGTATATAAGGGGCAGGGCATTGCCAGTCAACCTTATATGACCAATAAAGCACACGTGCCACCCATGCTCCGAAGTTGTGAAGTGGGGTACAAATGCAAAAAAAAAAAGTTTAACGATTGGAAAGGGGCACTAAAGACATCCCTTGTTTGGGGTGCCATTTCGTCAAAGACTGGCACTGCGTACTGCTGTGGTCACCAACCCGTCAATCGCAATTGACTGGTCAATTGGGAGGGCTCAACCAGTTGATCACAAGGCGTTCAGGGGGGCCCCCCATTTCACTCCACCCCCAAGAAGCCCCACTACCTTCCTCTAGTAACAATGGAGGTAGTTCCGGCTTCCTGTGGGGTGGAAGGAAGTCCAGCAGCTGTGCGCCACTTCAGGATTTCAGGAAGTGCGCTGGCTGCTCCCTCTCCCCCAAACAGCCGGCGTGGCACCACAACCCAGGTCTGTGGTGTGCCAAGGACTTGCTGGGGGGAAATCCCCAGAGGAGGTGCATGCCGGGGCTTCCCTCCTCTTTGAGGGGGAGGAGTCCCCAGAGGAGGCACGCGCCGGAGCTTTCCTCCTCTGTAGGAGTGGGGAGGAGTCCTGGGAGGAGGCGCCTGCTGGAGCTTCCCTCCTCTTCTGGGGGGTGGGGGGTAGGAGTCCATTCCCAGAGGAGGTGCACCGGGCAGGGGGAGAGGGGATAGGAGTCCCAGGGGGAGGCATGTGTCGCAGACTCCCTGCCCCCACTGGCACTCTGCCTCAGCACCCACTAGCACCTTTCCCCAGTACCATGTCCCCTGCTCCCACCAGCACAGTTGGAGCCATATTAGTGAGGCTTGGGGAGGGTTTTGGAGGAATTTTTTTTTTGCATCTCACTTGTGGCCCCAACTGACTTTTCTGTGGGTCACTGATCCCTGACTCAAAACAGGTTCCCTGCCCTTCTCATAAATAAAGACAATGCTGAAACTTTTTTGTGTTTGACATAATATTTTATTTAAAAATGAAGCCTGGCCAACAACCCTCCAATTGTGGCCAAGCCCCCATTTGGCCACAGCATCATAACACTCCTGCACCTCCACCCCACCCCAGACCCTAGATCTGAGCCTATCATATACTGGAGCTCCCTGTCCTGAGCCTCTCACATCCCCAAACTCCTGCACCCCCACATCCTCAGTCTTCCGCCACGACACTTCTGCACCATCCACACACTGCAAATCTGTGTCCTGGTGCCATCATACTCCCAACCTCCCTGCCCTGAGCCCCTCACATACCTCAACCCAAACTCCTGTACCCTCACATCCACAAGCCTATGGCTAGCTCAGTACCCCAACCATCCACCTGACCCAAAAACTTCCCAACCTGGAGCCAGCATCCCCATCTCCACCTCCTCCTGCATATAAATTACCTCCCAGAGCTTGCACGTCTCACCCCTTCCCACACCCAAATCCCTCATTCCCACCCTAGAGCCCACACATCCTGTCAACCCAGTGAGGGTACAGCTAGACTGCCGGAGTTTTTCTGGGACTCCAGAGGTATCCCGGAAAAAACTCTTCCGCATCCGGGGACGCATTTGTTCTTCCACTTTTTTTAGTGGAAGAGCAACCATGCTCTTTCGGTAACCCCTTTATTCCTCATTCCACAAGGATATTTGGCCCAATCTAGATAGCAAAATGTTGGAAAAACCTCTTCATACAGAAGAATTTAAAAAAACAAAGCAGCAGTGTAGCCATACCCTGAGTGTGTATAAGGGCTGGGGATAGCAAGTGATGGAGAGGAGAACAGAGAGGGCGGGGCTTTAAGGAAGGGGTGGGGGTCTTGGGAGAAGGATGGGGCGGTAGATCTTGGCTTGTTCTGACATTTAAAAAGTGATCTTGGGGGGTAAAAAGGTTGGAGACCACTGGTTTACTGTATCTGAAATTTTCACCCATAGAGTTTTGTTAAGGGTGAACCTCCAGCATAAGTTCAGTAGGTGCTGTTGGACCTTGCAGTTCTATACCAGTGATGTGCTGGAGAAAACTTTTAGGATCTCTTTCTATTATTCTGACACCAAAGGGCAAGGAGAATTGATTTTCTTGCCTTGGAGGGCATTACCCTCTCTCTGGATATTGTTAACATATTCCCACACTAGGTATAATTTATTAGTGCAGTAGGGATGTTAAAATGTGTTTATTTAAGTAAAATGTAACAGGTGAAAGTTTCAACAGTTACTTGTGGGGGGAGAGGTAGCTTCCGCCTCCCCCCACACTGCTGCCAAGAGGGTTTTTCTAGCACAAGAAGGGGCAGTGTAGACAGCTCCTTGTGGTGCAAGAGCCTCTCCTGCAAAATTGGTGGCTTATTAGGTATGCAAATGAGGCTCGGGGATATTCCACACAGCCTCATTTGCATATTTCTCACGCAAGAAGCCGCGAGTGTAGACATAGCCCTGGAGGAAGTAAATGAAGTTCTTTTGAGGAAGTAAATGAAGATGTAATGATAATCTCTGGTGTATGCCAGAGGTACAGCCACCTGGGATCTTCCTATATAGGCTCCCGTTCCTAGCAGATAAAAAAGAGGAACGGACTGGTCAGACCATTAATCCAACTCTGTTCACCAGAACTACATTTCCCTCTCTGGCCACCATCACTCTAATTTCCAAAACTGTAATGGAGTCTTTTTCTAAATGTATAGGTTTTCTAAGTTGATGTGGAGCCCAAATACTGGGATTTAGAATAAACAGACTTTTTGTTCTTATTGAAATAAAGTTGCTGTTTCAGTTATCTTTTAAATGTGCAGTTCATGATATCATGATATCTCAATTAGAATTCTTACAATGTGAAGAGCTTATTAATATTTACAGGTGTTACAAGTCACAGTCTATACTCTCAAAGGCAAAATGGAAAAACTGACTAAATAGCACTTGGGAGTTTCCATTTGTAATGTATATGGTATCAAAAATACACTGAATTTATTATCTACTTAATTTATGATTTGGGGATTTCACAATTTTAGGCTTCCACTGCAATTTTTATTTTAATTAGCTTACAGGTTGAGTATCTCTAGTCCAGCACTCTCTGATCCGGCAACATCCATGTTAACTAGATGTTATCATGGGTGTTATCAAGTTTCCCACAGTCTCAAAGTTTACAGCCACCAGTCCTGGCTAAGTGTTCTGTGCTATTATTTACCCCTAAATATCTTCTAAGAGCCCAGTAAGCGGTGGAAGTTTTGATAATGCTGCTAGACAATATTTACCTCCTGTGATCTGGCTAATTCTTTGGTTTGGCACCAGTCAGGTCCCTAGGGTTCCAGGCTAGAGAGGTCCAACCTGTACTTCATACAGTCCACAATTTTTCATACTTTTTAGGTTTGCAACATGCTGTTCCCCATTAGTACAGTATAACTTCCATTTATCCATGCTGACAGTGGCAGGGCTCCCATTCTCAGTTTCGTGTACTAATGACTAATATAGGTGCAGCAAAATGTCTGGTTATCCAAAAAAATTAGGAGATATGAACTTAAAAGAAATGGTGAAGAAGGTAGGACTGCATTTCAGTGTAAAGAAATTTAATGGAGAGATGGATTTCAACATCAAAATTGATGGATAGCCAGAGAAGGTAGATAGATTCAGATCTTGGAAGCACAGTAAGCCAAGATGGTACATATTCTGAGGAAATAAGAATACACATCAGCAAAGTGAAGGCAGCCTTTAATAAATTTAGGAACATTTGGAAACTTAATACCGTATCTGAAACATACAAAACTAAGCATCTACTCAGCCGTCCTTATATCCACAGCAACCTACAGCAGGAAGACATGGCAACTTTAGAAAACAGATGCTCAGAAGCTAGATGTGTTTGATTGTAAGTGCTTGTGGAGAATATTAGGAGTAAGCTGTCAGAAAATGATGAGGTCAGAAAAATGGCTAAAGCAAGGTCTCTATCACAAATACTTTTAAGAGAAGACAGCAGTGGCTAGGCACATTGCAAAGGAATCATAACCAACTACAAATTATGGCTTTTAGTTAGACGTCAGAAAATCCGACAAGGAAGAGGGTACACCTAGGATGACTTCGAAGCATATAATTATCAAGGACATAGACATTTTTTTTGTAAAATGGAAGGACTTAGGTCACATGGCAGCTAATCAAACATTGAGAATGTGGGTAGTCCAATGTCCTGAAAAATGTGATGGACTAAGATCATAGAACACTAGAACTGGAAGGGACCTCAAGAGGTCATCAAGTCCAGGCCCCTGCCCTCGTGGCAGGGCCCAGTACCATAGATCATCCCTGATAGATGCCTGTCTAACCTGCTCTTAAATATCTCCAGAGATATTCCACAAACTCCCTAGGCAACTTATTCCAGTGTTTAACCACCCTGACAGGAAGTTTTTCCTAATGTCCAACTGTCATGGGGGCTCTGGTGCCCAGGGCTCCCCTAGTTGTTCCCTGTGGGGTACAGTCCCTAATGTCAGGGCTGGCTCAGCCTTTTAGGCTTCGTGCCCGAATCAGATTAACCCTCTATTAGGGTCAATTCGGCCCCTGCGGCCTAGTCCCAAACCTAGTCCACCCCTCATAGGGTAATTACAGCCCCTAAAGCCTAGTCACAAGGCTAGTGCACCCCTAGTATGCTATTTACAGTCCCCTAGGGTCTAGTCACAATCACAGCCCCACTCCCGCAGGTTGGAGACAGTTTTCTGGCCTGGTTCATGAGTAAGCTCCCCCCCCAAAAAAATCTAGGGAGCTAGATTATGGTGAGGCATGAAGGTAGGGGGCCCCAGATCCTCCTATTCCACTGGGTCCTGGCGGCAGTGAATGTTCTCACTGCCTGCTTGGCAGGGAGGCCTGCTAGAACATACCGAGCTCCCAGAGGACAATCCTCCACGCTGGGCCACTTCCTGCCACCACCGGTGCACTGCATTGTCCTCTGCATGTGGCTCCGGTGGTCAGTCCCAGTCTGGCAACTTCCTTGCCCGTTGGTGTCACTGCAGCTGCTACAATAGCTGGTGCTGCTCCGGGGGCGGCTGTGGCTGTAGCTGCGACTGCTGTGGCGGCCAGTGCTGCTGCAGAGGCGCCTGCTCCTGTTGCAGGGGCTGTTCAGGAGTTCCTGCCTGAGCTCCCCCAGCAATATCCATGCCCCAGATGGCCCCGGGCCTCATACACAGGTGGGGGGTCCTAGCACCCAATCCCACCTACCCCGAACAAGTTCTGTCCGGTCCCAAGAAACCAGCCACAGGTCCCTGGTCAATTTGCCCTCTGGACCTTACCCACAAATCATGCTGGGCCAGTCCTTTAGCATCTAACATCTAAAGGTTTATTATTACAATAAAGAAAAGCATGAGAGTCAGGTTGTTAAAGGATAGTACGTTACATGCACCGAATCCCCCAGTTCTCGATGCAGGCTCTAGCAGAGATGTCACAGCTGCTGGTTTAAAAGTCCTTGTTGCACAGCCTAGAATCAGGATGGGTCCACAGGTCTTTCCGGCTCTTCGATCCCTGCATTGCTGCCTCTGGGATGAAGTGCTGAGCTGAGAACAAGATGGAGACCACCACATGGCCTATTTATCCCTCCTTCCTGGTCTCTTCTTGGCTATAGCAGGTCACCTGGTCCACCTTATTCCTGTGCTGCCTGCTGGTAGGCCTTAGGTATGAGTCACCCTCATTCTTTAGGTGTGTCCTTGGCCCATTGAGTGCCATTGTCCCACAGGGCCTTGCTGATTAGCATGCCCATAGGCCGGGCTCTGCCCACTGCTCAACCATATGCAGAGAAATATTCAGTATTCATACAGATTATAGATTCCTAACTACACACACAAACACTATACAAACACATGAACAGCTTACATAGGATTATCAGATAATAAGCTTCTATTCAGCACTCCACATGGCCCCCTTTTATACCATTTTCTCGGGCCAACACCGCCACCTAAGGGTGCAGCAGTGACCTGGCTGCTTCCCTTGAATTCAGTAACGTGACAGGTGGTGGCAATAGGGGTTAACTCCCCTTTTTGCCTGCTGCAGGGGTGGGAGTGGGGTTTGATTTCAATTTCCCTTACTCCTTGTAAAATGAGGGTTACCGGGAGTTAGAGTAAGACGTCATCCAGCTCACCATTATTTCAAAATAATGCCTTGCAGTGTAGCCATGCTCTTTCTTATTTTGGAATAACATCAGTTATTCAGAAATAATGCTGCTGTGTAGACCTACCCTGAGAACGGTTGATTTAAGTCCCCTTTTTGCCTGCTGTGGGGGTGGGAGTTTGATGATGGAGCTCCTGCCTGACTTACACGATATGCAGTTAATTGGTAGATATTAGAATAACCAAGTCTCACTTTGCTATGAAATGGGCTTAGTAAAAAGAATTTATGGGAGGGAGTGAATTGATTGGCCCACATGTCTTGCTCGTTGTAACTAGAAGTAATAGACCCCTTCACACCAGTGACCCAATGCATAGTGTTCCGACGCGTGGGAATCAAAGGAACCATGACCTCCTGTCTCGTACGAGTAGCATACAGGTGAAGTGTAAGTGAACTAGGCTTAATTATTGTATTATAATAATCTATTAGTTACTTTTGCATTGCTTTGTACTGTATTAAGTGCTTTACAATTTAAACATTGAATATTATACATTTTATAGTAATTGTTTTTAAGGCATTTGTGATGGACACTCCCTCGTGGACATGAATTTACATAACTCAAAGGTGCTTTGGAGCGAAGTATTTCATGTAACCCACCAATCTTCATGGCATGATCTGCTGGTTCTGTTTATCTTACTTTGGTGTATGTATCATTTTTGGGTGTAAAATCAGACATATGGAGTGGGGAATACTTTGTGGGTTTCAATGTATGAATGAGGGTATGTCTACACTACAGCACTAATTCGAAGTAACTTAATTCGAATTAGTTAATTCGAACTAAGCTAATTCGAATTAGTGCATCTAGACCTAAAAACTAGTTCGAATTAGCATTTTGCTAATTCGAACTAGCATGTCCACATTGAGTGGACCCTGAACCGAGGTTAAGGATGGCCAGAAGCAGTGCCGGCAGGGCATCAGATTAGGACTTAGAGCGTGGAGCTGCTGTCTCAGGCTAGCCGAGGGCTGTGTTTAAAGGGACCCGACCCCCACCCCAGACAGACAGTTCTCAGGAGTTCCCCACTTGCAAAGCAGTCCTGGCCTGGAGTGCCCTGAGTGCCCACACTTGGCACATCACAGCACTCAGCCATCAGCCTGACTGCACTTGCCGCAGGCTGCCATCCAGGGGAGGGTCAATCGGGGCTGCAGGAGAGCTTCCACCCCAAGGAGCCCGCAGAGCCACCCCAGTACTCCCCATTGGGGGCTCGTACCCCATTCCTCCCTCACCTCCTTCCACTTACCCCCCCCCCAGCCCTCCCTTCCTGATGTACAAAATAAAGGACACGTGTGTTCAAAAATAGAAACTTTCTTTATTGAACAAAACTCGGGGAGACTGGGAAAAGGAGGTGGGAGAGGGGAAGAGAGAGGCTGGGAGAGGGGAAGGGCAACTAAAATGATGAGGGGTTGGGAACAGGTCCCATATGAAGAGAGGCTAAAGAGACTGGGACTTCTCAGCTTAGAAAAGAGGAGACGGAGGGGGGACAGGATAGAGGTCTCTAAAAGCAGGAGTTGGGTGGAGAGGGTGCATACAGAAAAGTTCTTCATTAGTTCCCATAAAGAAGGACTAGAGGACACCAAAGGAAAGGAATGGGTAGCAGGCTTCAAACTAGTAACAGAAAGTTGTTCTTCACAAAGCAAAGTGTCAACCTGTGGAACTCCTTGCTGCAGGAGGCTGTGAAGGCTACAACTAGAACAGAGTTTAAAGGGAAGTGAGATCAAGTCATGGAGGCTGGATCCATGGAGTGGTATTAGCCAGGGGGTAGGAGTGGTGTCCCTGCCCAAGGTTTGTGGAAGGCTGTAGAGGGATGGCACGAGACAAATGGCGTGGTCACTGTCTTCGGTCCATCCCCTCCAGGGTCCCTAGGGTTGGCCGCTGTCGGCAGACAGGCTACTAGGCTAGATGGACCTTTGGTCTGATCCAGGACGGCCATTCTAAGCTCAGGGTCGGGGGTCTCACTGGACCCCCTTGATTTTCATGCACACCTGCTCCTGGGTGGCCAGGCTGGCAGCTCTCCTGCCCTAGCCGGCCACTTTCCTGTGCCTAGTGCGGAGATCGTGGACGAGGTCCACGATGTCTGCACTAGCCCATGCGGGTGCCTGCCTCTTGCAGTCCCGGGCAAGCTCCCGGGAGCCGCCAGCCTGGTCCCGGGAAGAGGGGGAGGGCTGGGGGGCATCGGGTGGGTGGCTCGAGCCGTGCCAGGTGCAGAGTCTGCTGGCTGGGTGCTGGCAGGCTTGCATCTGGCACGGGCACCGTAGCCAGCCCGTGCCCCTTTAAGGGGTCCGGATCCGGGAGGGGGGCAGACGAGTTTCCCTGGTGTTGGCCAGAGTGGCCACCAGGGAAAGCTGGGGAGGGCTAGCCTCCCACTAGTTCGAATTAAGGGTCTACGCAGCCCTTAATTTGAACTAGTAAATTTGAACTAGGCTTAATCTTCGTGGAATGATGATTTCCTAGTTCGAACTAAGCGCTCCATTAGTTCCAATTAAATTCGAACTAACGGCGCGCTAGTGTAGCGCCTATCAAAGTTAGTTCGAACTAACATCCGTTAGTTCGAACTAACTTTGTAGTGTAGACATACCCTGAGGCACACACATGGGGTTACCATAGGACAGTAGAAGTCACATGCAACATAACAGAGTGAATACAATCCTCACTAAATCACACTCCTGCACACTCCCCCTTACATCACCCAGACCTATGCCTCCAGCCCCCTGTCCTGAGCCCCTTATCATACCCCAACAACCTTGACTCACACTCCCTCCCCCGCACCTTCAGCCTTCTGCCCTGAACTCCTCACCCCCAAGCTCCTGCCACCCCCACAACCTCTGCCCTAAGCCCCCCCACACTTAAATTTCTTATGTATTGCCACATCACACCCACCCATCTCCCTGCCCTGAACCCCTCCAGAAGAGTGCAACACAACAATATCTGTAAGAAGCTTAAGTTACTTTCACCCTTGTTACTCAGTAAATAAAGTCAGTGCCTTCCTTCTCATAAGCCTTTGTGTAACTGGTTACATATCACTAGCTCCACCTTCTGGCATAGCTTGTGTTACAAGCACGAAAAGCAGTTTCCTGACATATTAGCAATGTTGTGATTGATCCACTGCTAATACATCACCTCTGATGCTTGTTGTTTGCACTTCCAAATTCCTAAATGGATCTTTGGTAGCATTTCTTTCCAGAGGCTTACTGGTATACAGTCTTGCTGTCCTTGAAAAATTACCCCATCTATCCCAGTAAGTTCTTTGGATAGTATCCCCCTAGGTGCTCCACCTTTAGTGTCTGGGGTGCTTCCTATTCAGAGAATTTAGGAAGCAGTGCCCTCTGTAGGCTGTGCACTCGGGACAGTCAGCACACGCTGTGCAGCTACTCCATATGTGCAGCCAACTGTCCCTTCCATTCCTTCTCTGCTGCCGCTGGCTTCAGTCAGAACCGAGAGCTGCCCTCCGAATAATTTGAAAATTTTCTTAAATAAATAGCATGGTTAATTTTTGTCACAATAATTGTTAGTTTGTTCAATAGCTATAGTTTAAACATTTTTTCCCTTTTCTGTTGGCCTTTTTTTTCTCTCCCTGGGATGCCTAGTTCATGAGGTTTCAAGTGTCAGAGGGGTAGTCGTGTTAGTATGAATCTGCATGCATCTGATAAAGTGGGTCTTTGCCCACAAAAGCTTATGCTCCAATAAATCTGTTAGTCTATAAGGTTCCACAGGACTCCTCGTTGCTTTTGCAGGCTTCAAGTGTTACTTGTCCTGCAGACTTCCAATACCTGTTTCAGATGGCCATTCATAGTGCATTCAGTGCCTGGGACAAGCTCATGCTACTTCCTCGTGCAATCACTGAGAGCAACTCACAGCATGTACAAGGAAGTCTGGGGAACTTCAGCTGAAGTTGCTCCTGTTAGAAAACACCGTGTGCCCGGCATCAGACCCTGATCACTCAACACCGCTGAGGCAACCATTCCATGGCAATGTCGGACAAAGCTGCCCCTTCAGGCTCCATCACCAAGGATTCTGCCTCAGACCAGTAGTCCAGGAAGCAAGCCCACTCAGCGGCCAGAGTTGATGCTCCTTCAGAGAAACAGGCACCACCTCACAGAATGCCTCTGGTACTGGCTGCATCTAAGGTGCCAGAGAGAGAGGCATCGACTGTCAAGCACTGATGTGTCTGGAGGGTCTTAGGACCTCATTAAGGCCAGTTCCAAGAGGCTGAGAAAATCCAAATCTAAGTTAGCATTACCAGCGCTGTCTGACTCCAAGTCGGCACAAAAAAAGCCACGATCCACCTCTGCACTGAATGCATCCATGCTGCCCCTGGCACCGAAGAAGCATAAACACTTGGTGTCGCCGCCGGCACCAGCTGCAGCACCGCCTTCAGCACCAACAGCTTTGGCACCACAACTCTTCACCACTAGTGAGGAACTACGAGTCACCTCGATACCGAGAAACTCGCTGTTCAGTACTGACAAAACATCTACCTCCGCTAGATTCAGCCTCTGCACTCCTACAGGTTCGGCTCATCTACTCTGCTCTCCCAAGCAATCCCAACCACCTCCTCAATGGCAGCCACCACAATGGCTGCCGCCCCTGTTACCAGTGCCTACTAAGGTTGCATCTACATTGCAACCTTAACTCAAAATAAGCAATGCAATTTGAGCTATGCAAATTGCATAGCTTATTTAAAATTTCAAAATAAACAACTATTCTGAAATGTCCTGTAATCCTCATGGAACAAAGTTTACAGGGACCCTAACCCTAACCCTCAACTTCCCTATCTTCAAGTTCAAAACAAATGTTTTGAAGGTCAGATCAAGGGTATTATAACCCACTTACCTGTAAGGCAGCTAGACAGACTGTCTACATTCCATAATTATCTGACTCCCTTTTGCCTCAATTGGAGTTCCATCATCGAAGTCAGATGGGTACTGAACATTGTCAAGAATGGTTATTGCCTCCCTTTTTCGTTTATTCCTCCAATCCACTCCACCTCCCCGTCCCTCTTCAGGGACCCATCTCACGAGAACATCCTAATCCAGGAACTCACCCATCTGCTCCAACTGAGAGCAATAGAACCTGTGCCCCAATGTCACAGAGGGAAGGGATTCTATTCCCACTATTTCCTTACAACAAAGAAAACAGGAGGATGGAGGCTAATTCTCAATTTAAAAAGGCTCAATTGTTACGTACATTCTCAATGGTTCAAGACGGTCACCTGATCAACAATAATCCCTGCCTTTGAGAAAAGAAATTGGTTATTGACCTTCGACCTGCAAGACGCATACTTTCGTGTGTCAATTGACCCAGCACACAGAAAGTACCTTCAATTCACGGTGAACAGTGGACATTTTCAATACAAGGTGCTGCCCTTCAGACTCTCCACAGCTCCAAGAGTCTTTTCCAAAGTGCTTGCCATGGTGGCCACATATCTCCGCAGGCGGGAAGTCACCATACTTCCATATCTCATTGACTTCCTGTTAAAAGCACAGACGTATCAGGAGGCAGAAGACACAATTACCTTGACTATGTCATCATTTCAGAGCTTAGGTTTGCAAATACATCTACAAAAATGCAAGCTCCCACTAACACAAAAATTAGAGTTCATAGGAGCTCACCTGGACTGCACAGTGGCAGTAGCCTTTCTTCCACAACAAAGATTCCAGACAATCACGGAGCTGGTGGGTATTGCACAAAACAGTTCCCAGGTCACTGCAAAGTTATGCCTTCAACTTTTGGGTCACATGGTGGCAGCTGCCTCTGTGGTATAACACTCCAGATTATACATGCGACCCATACAGCTGTGGCTAAAACAGTCTACAAGGGCAGTCTACAGTCTTCCATAGCATCAACAAAGCCATCTCAATTCCTATAAAAGTGAAACAGTCCTTAACTTAGTGGATAAACCCACTCAACACGTGCAAAGGAGTACCTTTCCACCCACAACCACCATCCATAACCATCACCACAGATGCATTTCTCTTGGGTTGGGGTATGCACACTGGCAAACACAAGGTGCAGGGTTAGTGGCCTTCAGAGGAATTCAAGATGCACATAAACATCCTGGAGCTTAGGACTGTAAGGAATTCTCACCAACACTTTTTACATCTAATTTTCAACAAAACCGTACAATTTTTCATGGATAATCAGACAACCATGTACTTTGTAAACTGCCAGGTTGGAGCCAGGTTATACCACCTCTATATGGAAGTGGGCCAGCTATGGAAATTGTATATTCCATACAGCATACACCTTCAAGCCAAGCAAGCACAGACACCCTCAGCAGGAACTTCAACTCGAATCACAAATGGGAGATAGATACCAATCTCCTATCACAGGTATTCAGTCAGTAGGGATTCCCTGTGGTGGACTTGTTTGCAGCCAGTGCGGACAAGAAGTGTCCACAGTACCGTTCTCATGTGGGCATTGGAACACACTCTCTAGAGGGGATGCATTCACAATAACATGGATTGTACCACTATCGTATGTGTTCTCACTAATCCCGCTTCTCCATTGAGTAACCAACAAGATAAAGCAGGACAAGGCCACAGTAATGCTAATTGCACCGTGTTGGCCTAGACAGACATGGTATCCTTAACTGATGCATATTTCCACAAAGAAGCCAGGGTGCCTCCTGATGCTCCCGCATCTTCTTACCCTGAACGGTGGTCATGTATACTGTCCATGTGTTCAAACTCTCCATCTGGAGGCATGGTTTCTGACCGGCTTAAATAGAGGCAACCTGTCCTGGGCTGGTGCAAGAGATTCTTCTCAATAGTCACAGACTAACTATGATAAAATCATACCAGTATAAATAGTGAAGATATTCCATGTGGTGTCAACTGAAGCAAACAGCTTCTGTGACTGCCTCCCTACCTTTGGTCCTAGAGTATTTATTATCTCTCAAAAACCTCGGGGCTCTCCATCAGCTCCCTAAAGGTTCACTTGGCTGCAATAACCGCATTTCATCTTCCAATAGACAATAAATCTATTTTTACCCACTCCATCGCTAAACGTTTTTTGAAGGGAATCCAAAATACCCACCCACAAAGAGACCAACCCCACCTTGGAACCTGAGTTTAGTACTTAAGGTGCTGACCTGCAAGGCCTTCAAACCTCTGGCTACCTGTTTGATGATACACCTGTCTATGAAGATGGACTTTTTAATTGCCATCACCTCTGCCAGAAGAGTAAGAGAAATCGGTGCGCAAATAGCGGATCCATCTTTCACAGTATTCCACAAGGACAAAGTTATTACACCCAAAATTCCTTCCAAAGGTCCCAACTCCTTTTCATTGTAATGAACCCGTCTACTTACTCGTCGTCTTCTCAAAACCCCATGCAGATACCAGAGAGGCTGCATGACATACAGTTGACGTCCACAGAGCAGTCATGTTTTATTTGGACAGAACTAGATACTCAAATCACCAAGATTATGTGTGTCAACTATAGAAAGATCCTTGGGCATGCTAATTTCCAAATAGACACTATCCAGAAGGATTGTAAGCCAATAGGCTTACCATCTCTTCAGGCAGGACTCTCCACGGCAGCTTTGTGCTCATTCGACAAGAGCAATGGAGACTTCTATAGCTTACCTAAATAACATACTTCTGAAGGACTGTGACTGGGCTAACCTGCCCCGCACTGAGCAGGAGGGAGAGGAACCCGTTTATTGGGTAGAGCACGCCCCTCTCCCACAGCCCTACTGGGCATGCTCGAAGTGCAGCCTCACTATAAAAGACTGGGGCGGGGAGGGAGGAGCTCCGGCCCAAGCGGCAGGCCTGCTGCTGGACCTGCCGTCAGAGTCAGAGCCGGAAGGACCGCCGCTATTGCTACTACCATCCCCGGGGCGAGCACGCCCCCGACGCCGGGGGGCCGCCCGCCCCGCTGCCGGAGACACCCCCTGCGCTGCGGCCCCAGAGACGGGACCAGCTGACGTGGCCGCCGCCGCCAGCCCAGCATCGCCAGGTGGGACCTCCGTCGGCCACAAGGCTGGGGTAGGAAGCAACCCAGGGCAAGGGGCAGGGAAAGCCTCAGTGGGCTCAGCACATTCGGGGAGGACCCCCCCGCTGAGCCAGTGGTGGGAACCACCCACCACCATTAGGGCCCTGGGTTGGGGTCCAGTGGAGAGGGAGGGCCCGGACCCCCCTACCCCAACCCCTCAGGGTGTGGACTAGGCCTCAGGGCCTGCCGTGACTGTGGACTAGGCCTCTGGGCCTGTTGCGGAGGCTGGACTAGGCCTCCGGGCCGGTGGCTAGCGCTTTAATCACGGGGAGAAGGGAAAGGGGCGGAGAGGACCCCGCCACAAGGACATTTGTAGATCTTCCACTTGGTCCTCGGCACATACATTTACCAAGCACTATACACTTGAAACTTACCTGTCTCATGGCACTCACTTTGGCAAGACAATATTAGCTGTCATGATCAACCGAAGCTCCCTTTTCTGGGAACAAGTACTTCATAGTCACTTAAGGTAGAGCACCCACAGGGACACTCTTTGAAGATGAAGGAGAAGGAAGTTACTCACCTGGTGCAGTAAGTGAAGTTTGTCTTGATGGTTGTCCCTGGGGGTGCTCCACCACCTGCTCTTCTTCCCCTCTGCTTTGGAACCACCCTTTTCTGGGGCAGAGAAGGAACTGAAGGGATGGTTGGCTGTTCATGTGGAGTAGCTGCACTGGCATGTGCCAACTTTCCCCATGTGTGCAGCCTACTGAGGGCACTGCTGCATAAATTCTCCGACTAGAGGTGCACTGGCGCTCTAGACACCTAAGGTGGACACCCACAAGAACAACTATCTCGAAGAACCTGTCACTGCGCACAGTGAGTAACCCTCTATTCATGTCTGCAATTCTAATAGTTTCTTATACTTGGACAGTAACTACTTATTTCTTCAGGCCACCTTTAATTATCACTTCTTTAAAGATCCCCAGTAATTCCTCTCTCTCTCTTGTTTGCCCTCTCATTTGTTGCAATATTTTTAAGCTATGGGAATTGAGTTTGCACTCACATTTACTTAGGCTTGCATCTCTCTCTCTAGTTTCATAGCTGGAATCACCACTCTAGATAGTGCATCTGCAATACACACCCAGTAAATTAAAGTTTAAGTCACAACCAAATCATACTTCTGCAGTTTTATCATAATTATTTGAATCCTTTAAGGTACAGGCATTTAGCAGTCATATCCACTTTCTGTCCATAAATATACTGATTTGAGTGTCTCACATCCAAAGTCTCTTATTTCCAAAAAGAGTGACATAAAAACGGCCATACTGGGTCAGACTAAAGGTCCATCTAGCCCAGTATCCTGTCTGCCGACAGTGGCCAGTACCAGATGCTCCAGAGGGAGAGATCACAACAGGTAATCTTTACGTGATCCCTCCCCTGTCACCCACCTCCAGAGAAACAGAGGCTAGGGACACCATTCCTACCTATCCTGGTGACCTAACCTCCACGAATCTATCTATCTCCTTTTTGAACCCTGTTAAAGTTCTAGCCTTCACCGTGTCCTTTGGCAAGGAGTTCCACAGGTTTACTGTGTGCTGAGTGAAGAAAAACTTCATTTTGTTTGTTTTAAACCTGCTTCCTATTAATTTCATTTGGTGACCCCTAGTTCTTTTATTGTGGGAATAAGTAAATAATTTTTCTTTATTCACTTTTTCCATACTAGTCATAATTTTATAAACCTCTATCATATCCCCCGTAGTCTCTTCTTTTCTAAGTTGAAAAGTTCAAGTCTTTCTTCATATGGCACCCATTCCAAACCCCTAATCATTTTTGTTGCCCTTTTCTGAACCTTTTCCAACGCCAATATATCTTTTTTGAGATGAGACAACCACATCTGTACGCAGTATTCAAGATGTGGGTGTACCATGGTTTTATATAGAGTCAATAAGATATTTTCTCTCTTATTCTCTGTCCCTTTTTTATTGACTCCTAACATTCTATTTGCTTTTTTGACTGCCGCTGCACACTAAGGGGTTGTTTTCAGAGAACTCTCCACAATGACTCCAAGATCTCTCTCTTGAGTAGTTGTAGCCAATTCAGTCCTCATCATATTGTATGTATAGTTGGGATTATGTTTTCCAATGTGCATTACTTTACATTTATCAACATTAAATTTCATTTACCATTTTGTTGCCCAATCACTTAGTTTGGTGAGATCTTTTTGAAGCTCTTCACAGTCTGCTTTCGTCTTAACTATCTTGAGCAGTTTGGTATCATCTGCAAATTTTGCCACCTCACTGTTTACCCCTTTCTCTATATCAATTATAAATAAGTTGAATAGGATGGGTCCCAGGACAGACCATTGGGGGACCCCACTAGTTACCTCTCTCCATTCAGAAAACTTACCATTTTATTTATTCCTACCCTTTGTTTCCTGTCTTTTAACTAGTTATCAGTCCACAAAAGGACCTTCCCTCTTATCCCATGACAACTTACTTTACTTACGAGCCTTTGGTGAGGGACTTTGTCAAAGGCTTTCTGGAAATCTAAGTATGCTATATCCACTAGATCCCCCTTGTTCACATATTTGTTGACCCCCGCAGAGAACTCTAGCAGATGAGTAAGGCATGATTTCTCTTACAGAAACCATGTTGACTTTCCCCCAACAAATTATATTCATCCATGTGTCTGATAATTTTATTCTTTACTATAGTTTCAACTAATTTGCCTGTTACTGACGTTAGACTTATCAGTCTGTAATTGCCAGAATCACCTCTAGAGTCCTTTTAAAATATTGGCGTCACATTAGCTATCTTCCAATCATTAGGCACGGAAGCCGATTTAA
The DNA here is from genome assembly GCF_052426305.1 of Pelodiscus sinensis. Lineage (NCBI taxonomy): Eukaryota > Metazoa > Chordata > Testudines > Trionychidae > Pelodiscus > Pelodiscus sinensis. The sequence goes on from NC_143076.1 coordinate 21,364,043, forward strand.
AGGATAGGTTACAAACCACAGTTAATAGTTCTGCAATTTCCCATTTAACTTCTTTCAGAACTCTTGGGTGAATGCCATGTTGTCCCGGTGACTTGTTACTGTTACGTTTATCAATTTGTTCCAAAACCTCCTCTAATGACATCTCAATCTGGGACAATTCCTCAGATTTGTCACCTAAAAAGAATGGCTCAGGTTTGGGAATCTCCCCAATATCCTCAGCTGTGAATACTGAAGCAAATAATTAATTTAGCTTCTCTGCTATGACTTTATCATCTTTGAGGGCTCTTTTAGCATCTCGATCATCCAAGGGCCCCACTGGATGTTTAGCCGGCTTCCTGCTTCTGATGTACTTAAACATTTTACTATTACTTTTTGAGTTTTTGGCTAGCTGTTCTTCAAACTCCTTTTTGGCTTTTCTTATTATATTTTTACACTTAATTTGACAAAGTTGATGTTCCTTTCTATTTTCCTCACTAGAAAATAGAGGATACCATAACATCCTCTGGAAGAAGGGTCCCAACTATGGGATCATTTCCTTCTGTTCCAGTTGAATGTTCTCCTTTCCTGAGCATTTCATCCTCGTTAACAACACAGGGGGGTGTCTGACTGGAGGTTGGACAATTCTACAGTGTCCTGGAAAGCCTCATCTATGTACCTCTCGGCCTCCCTTATCTCCTCCAATTCAGCCGCCCTGGCCTCTGCCCGTAGGCGGTCTCTGAGGGCCAGTAGCTCCTTGCACTGAATGCACACATACGCCACCTGCCCACAGGGCAGGTAATCATACATGCTACATTGAGTGCAATAATCAGGATAGCCTCCACCCTGCTGCTAGGCTTCTGCCTGCATTCTCTCCTACAGCTGCTTAGATTATTGATAGGGTTAAATCAGGAAGTTTTGTTTTTAGTTTAGTTAAAAAGTTTTAAAGAATGGCAAATATACCTCAACCCCTTCAGAACTCCCTCTCTAAACTCCCTGTTAGCTGCCCCTGGTCGCTTACAGGCCTTATAAAGCCCTGGCCCTCCTGATAGCCCCAACCCCTGGCTAAGGCTCAACCAATGAACAGAGGGTTCTAGATTTCAAATCCTTGTTAAGAAGCTCACAGCTTCCAACTGCCAGCCACAGCACATGGTCCTTCAAACAAACAGCTCAGCACCTGAATCTCCAAACAAACAGACGGACAAACACAAGCTCAGCACACAGTTTCTTTCAGGCAACTAGTAAGTAACTCACAAACACACACTACGAAAAGCCACTTACCTCAAGGGTCCCGTATTCGCTCCTCCTTCACCTGGAGAACTCCCTCTCGAAGCTCCCTGTTAGCTGCCCCTGTTTGCAAAGCTCCAATGAATAGTGTTGTGGCACATATATATATATTTATTAATCTCTCAGGTGCCGCAAGATTACTTGTTTTTAAAATTACAGACTAACATAGCTGCCTCTCTGAGACTTCCAAAAAGGTCACTCAGTCTGTGCATATTTGGTTTCTAGATCACTCAGTGGTTTGGATGTATATTCCAGTGGCTGCCAGCAATCATTGTGTTTCTGTAAAATCATTGAACATTCAGATTGTGAAGCATCTGCTGAAAATTTTAATTCACCTGTTTGGTGCGTATTACTTCAACATTGGCTTTTCTATCAGTTGTGATTTTAAATTTTCCCATGATTCCCTTCTTTTCTGCACCCCAGCAGCATTAATTGTTTCTTTCTAGGAGTTTCCTGAACACAACTACTTTTGTAGGCAGATTAGATGTTAATTTTCCAAGTTTAACTATTCCCAGTAACCCATGGACATCTTTCAGGAGCTTCAGGGGGTAGCTGAGTTAGTCTGTACAGAAAAAAAAACAACAAATGGTCTGATTGCACTTTATAGACTAACAAAACGTAGATTGTATCATGAGCTTTTGTGGGCACAGCCCACTTCTTCAGATGACCGGAGTTTTGAATTTAGGACGTGCAGACCCAAAATAAATAGGAAAGAAGGAGGTAGGTAGATAGTGTCCCAACCATCCTTCTTCACTATTGAGTCCATTAGCATGAGAATTGAATTTGCGGATGAACTCTAATTCCAATGCTTCTCTGTGTATCTGGCTAGTAGAATTGGTTTGTGACAAGACAGCCACTTGAAGATCTTTTAAACAGTGATTAGGAAGATTAAAGTGTTCCCCAATAGGTTTCTGTATGTTTCCTTTACATATATCTGATTTGTGTCCATTGATTCTTTCCCGCAGAGACTGTCCAATTTGTCCAATATATATAGTAGTGGAGCATTGCTGGAATTTGATGGCATAGATCAAATTACTGGATGTGCAGTCAAATGACCTTTTGATTTTGTAGCTTATGTTGTTGGCTCCAGTGATGAATTCACAGGTATAGATATGTGGGCAGAGTTGGCATCGTGTTTGGTTGTAGGGCTGCGTTCCTGGATGCTTATGATGTGGTTGTGTGGCATGGTTACAAGAATTTGTTTCAGGTTGGGGGGTTGTCTGTAAGAAAGAATAGGCTTTTCTCCCAAGGCCTCTGAGCATGAGGGATCATTTTCCAAGATGGGTTGTAGATTGTGTCTAATGCGCTGGAGGGATCTGAGTTGTGGACTATAGGTAATAACAAGTGGAGTTTTGTTATTTTCTCTTTTGGCTCTGTCTTGAAGTAGTTCATGTCTGGGTACTTTTTTGGCTCTGTCAATTTGTTTTTTCACTTCTCCAGGCGGGTATGTCAGTTTTAGGAATGCTCTGTAAAGGTCCTTTAGGTGATTGTCTCTGTCTGTGGGATCGGAGCAAATCCGGTTGTATCTACCTAATAGTCAATGAAGGTGCAAACAGCTCTTGGTGTAGATTCCTGTGTCAGGAAGGATGCTATCAATTGACTTTGATTCTTGATTCTTATCTGCTTCATTTTAACTTTCCAATCTTCAGATACTTACTGATTCCCTCTACCCTCTGCCCTCCTTCCCCCGCCATTTATTTTGGGTCTGCACATCCTAAACTCGAAACTCTGGTCATCTGAAGAAGTGGGCTGTGCCCACGAAAACTCATGATACCATATCTACATGTTTTGTTAGTCCAGTGGTCCCCAATGCAGTGCCCGCGGGTGCCATGGCCTCATAACCGGGTTTATTAGTATGATCTTATAGTAACAAAATCTGTTTTACCAGATTGAGTTTTTCACAGACTGCCAATGAATACCAATCTCCTTTGGCACTACAATGGTTTTCTAAACCTTTATCATTTTTGTCGCACTCTTCTGGACTCTCTCCATTTTGACTACATCTTTCCTAAAGTGTGGTGTCTACAATTGGACACAGCACTCCTGCTGATGCTTCACTAGTGCTGAGTAGGGTGGGACAATTACCCTTAGTCTCTCACATGCAGTGGTCCTATTAATATGTCCGAGGATATACTTTTTCGCAACTGCATCTAGTTGCTGACTCATATTCAATTTGTGGCCCACTATAACCCCCTGATTCTTTTCAGCAGTACTACCATCTAGCTAGTTATTCCCCATTTTGCAGTTTTGCGTTTGATTTTTCCTTCCTAAGTGCAGTACTCCATAGTTCTCTTTATTGAATTTAATATTATTGCTTTTAGACCATTTCTCCAATTTGTCAAGGTCACTTTGAATTCTAATCCTGTTCTCCAAAGTGCTTGCAACCAGTATTCTCTGTAAACCGTGTTCTTTGGCGCCTGTTCCAGAGAGATTCAAATGCTGTTCTGCTTATTAGCAGACCTGCACAGCTAGGTTTTTTGTTTCTAATGGTGGTGCACATGGCTCAGAATGCATAAAAAATTATTCTGCACACGGGTGGAAAAGAGTAGAGGGAACATTGCTTGCAATCCCTTCATAGTTGGCATCATCTGCAATTTTTATAAGTGCATTCTCCACTCCATTGTCCAAGTCTTTAATGAAAATATGTAATAGCATTGGACCCAGGATTGAAATCTACAGCACCTACTAGATATACTCTTCCAGTTTGAAAGCAAGCTGTTGATATCTATGCTTAAGAGTATAGTCTTTCAATAGTTTATGTCGGATGATAATTTAATTTAGACCACATTCTCCTAGTTTGTTTATGAGCATGTCAGGGGAGACTGTATCAAATGTCTTACTAAAATCAAGATCACATTTTGTTCTCCCCATCCACTAGTCCAGGGCTGGGCAAGATGCGGCCCAGGGGCTGGATGTGGCCTGCCTAATGCTGTGATCCAGCCCGCGGACTACATCTGGCTGCTCTCCATTCATATCCTGTTTCCTGTGCCATCGAGTTTCCAGGCAGCTGGATCCTATTTAAATGGCTCACTGCTACCAGTTGTGCTACTACGCTAACAGGGGCTGGAGCTGGGAGCCCTTTAAATAGCCTCAGCAACCATGAGCGGTTTCTAGGCAACATAGCAGAAGCAGAGCTACGAGCCCTTTGCTGTGTTTTTAATTCAAAGCCTCTGGCCCCAGACAACTCTGGGAGGAGGTTAGTTCCCAGATCTACCCCAGACCCCATCCCTTCTGGGGGAGAGGCTGAGCCAGCCCCTGACCATGTACCAAAATTCATTAAGTGCCCCCCCGTGAAAATTATTGTTAACCCCTGCTAGGGATGTGAAGAACTAGTCGACTATCCAATAAGCAAATGCTTATCGGATAGTCATCTAGTCACTCCCCCCCCCCCTTGCTGCTTCTATCAAATAGAGGCAGCAAGGGGGAGAAGAAGAGAGGGGTACTTCAAAGTGGCAGCGCTGCACAGAGCCCAGGGTCAGCTGTTCCATGCGGTGCTGGCGGTTTGAATGCTATGGGAAGCCTGGTGTCAGACTCCGCACAGAATTTCAAAGCAGCAGCGCCATGTGGAGCCAGGGATCAGCTGGGGACTCCAGGGATGTAGAGCCAGGGATCAGCTGACCTGGGGGCTTCAGTGCTTTAGCCTTTGAAATGTTGCAACAGCTGAAGGGCTGTTGCTACACTTCAAAGTCAGAAGCGCCCTATCGACTAATCAAATAGCAAAAATTAGGGCTGTCAATTGACATGCGTTAATGCCTGTAATTAATGCAGTCCAGGATTAATGTGTTACATTTTTTAACGCATTAATCATAGGCATTAATGCTGCGCTGCCCCTTTGAAGTGCCACTGCGGCACTTCAAAGGTGCAGCACAGTGCGGACCTTAGGCTCCAGGGCTGCCCCTTTAAAATGCTGTCTCCACGCATGTTTCAAAGGAGCAGCCCTGGAGCCTGGGGTCAGCTGGGGACTCCCAAGCTGATCCTAGGCTCTGCACAACATTTCCCCAGAACCCGGGGTCAGCTGGGAAGTCCGCAGCTGACACCAGATTCCACTGCCGTGCGGAACCCAAGATCACCTAGGGAGTCCCCAGCTGACCCCAGATTCTACGGCTGCCCCTTTGAAATGCCGCCTTGGGGTTTCAAAGTGGCAGCGCTGCACAGTTGAGCAAAGGGGGCGGGGGAAATCGACTAGTCTTTAACTTCCCTACTGGGGATCAGCTGGACACTCCAGCTGATCCCGGGCTCCTAATGTGCTGCCCCTTTGAGGCTCTGGGACAGTGTTTCCAAGGGGCAGCGCAACGTGGAGCCCGGGATCAGCTGGGCACTCCAGCTGATCCTGGGCTCCATGTTGTGCTGCCTCTCTGATGCACCACCATGGTGCTTCAAAGGAGCAACGCTGCATGGAGCCCAGGGTCAGCTGAGGACTTGAGCTGATCCTGGGCTCCATGCAGCGTTGCCCCATTGAAACATCACGGCGGCATTTCAAAGGGGAGGCGAATGCGATTAATCACCATTAATTTTTGTAATAGCTTGACAGCCCTAGCAAAAATACATTGACTATTCAGTTAGTCAGTTACCCAATACTTACCACCCTTAACCCCTGCTCTAGCCAGTAACCCCATCAAAGAAGGAAATGAAGTTGGTTTGTCATGATTTGATTTTTACAAACCCATTCTGGTTATTCTGTATAATCCTGATAGCCTCTAGGTACTTACAAATTTATTGTTTGATAATTTGTTCCATATCTTTCAGGTATCAAAGGTTATGCTGACAGCTCTACAATTCTTTGGGACCTCTTTGTTTCCCTTTTAAAAGATAGCTACTAACTTTGTCCTCTTCTAGTTCTCTGAACTTACCTGTCCCCCATGAATTCTCAAAGATAATTGCATACAGTTCTGAGATTGCTTCAGCTCATTCCTAAAGTACCATAAAGTGAATTTCATTGGGCCTAGCCAACTTGAATACATCTAACTTATCTAAATATTCTGTAACCCATTCTTCTCCTTCGAATGGTGTCCCTGAGGGAGCTCCACTCAGGTGTCAGTGCATCCTCGCGCTGGTGATCGGAGATTTTTAACTTAGCAGTGCTTTCCCGCATCACACATGTGCAACAGCCATCTTGTGCTGCTTTCATCCATTAGCTGCATGTGTGGCACAAGTCTCCCTCAGTTCCGTTTCCACTGTCATTGGCAGAAAATGGAGTTTCGAGCAGTGCTCTCCTCACTGAGAAAAACACAGAAAAATTTATTTGTTCATAGGTTTTAGGGTCTTTAGTGGTTAATTGTTTTGTTTTTTTTTCCTCCAGGAAACACAAACTAACAAAAGAAAATGTTACTCCCCTTTTTTTCCCCCCTTTCTTTTTTTCCCCCCTCGATCCAAGTTCGTTGTCTCTCTTCAACATTATGCCAGGTTCCTCTGGTTTTAAAAAATGTGACTTCTCCAGAGATTCAGTGCCCACCTCAGACTGGCACGCCACATGTATGAAGTGCCTAGGTGAAGGCCATGTGATGCAGAAGTGCCCACATTGCCAAAGCATGACTGTCAGGGCCAGAAAGGACCAGGAGTTGAGGCTTAAAAACCTGCTGGCAGAAATCCCTTCAGCTGCCAGAAGCAAAGATGACTTCCCTCTTGGAACCAGTAACACCAAGAAAAAGGGCCAATTCATTGTCCATACAGCACTTGCCTAAGTCCTGGACATCTCTGTGCCGTAAACATTGTGTGCTACACGGTCTCCGTCAACATCTGGCACAATGCATAAATGAAAGATGGCACTGACAAAAAGCTCCGAGCTGGAACCAAAAAGGCACCACTCTAGCGCCGACGACACCAGCACCCACAAACATGCCACCTCTGCTAGTGCCGAAAGATACAGTGGCACCATTGTAACCAGTGGAATCTTGGCACACAGCAGCATCTAAGCATATCTCGGTACTGTAAGTGCCAAAACCAAGACCACATGAACCAGAACCCCAGCACCGAGCATCACAATTGCTGGTGCCTTCCTCTAGGGATGTGAGGGTATGTCTACACTACAGCGCTAATTTGAACTAACTTATTTCGAATTAGTGAATAACGCATCTAGCCCCAAAAGCTAATTCGAATTAGCGTTTTGCTATTTCGAAATAGCGCGTCCACACTGATTGGATGCTAGGTCGCATTTAAGGGCAGCTGAAACCGGTTCAGTAGTTCAAGTGGCAGCACCACCTGGAGCCAGTGGTGAGCGAGTCCCCAGCTGATCCCAGACTCCATGGGGAGCTGCTGCTTTTAAATGCTGTAAGGAGCCTGATGCTGGGCTCCCGACGGCACTTCTAAGTGGCAGTGCCACCTGGAGCCCAGGGTCAGTGGGGGAGTCCCCAGCTGATTCCAGGCTTCACGTGGCACTGCTGCTGTAAAACACTGTGTGCAAGCATTTCAAAGCAACAGGCCCGCACGGAGCCTGGGGGTCAGTGGGAGTCCCCAGCTGCCCAGGGCTCCACACGATGTTAAAGGGTAGCCTACACTGGTCTGTAGTTTCCTGGGTTGTTCTTATTTCCCTTTTTATAGATGGGCACTATATTTGCCCTTTTCCTGTCCTCTGGAATCTCTCCTGTCTCCCATGATTTTCCAAAGATGATAGCTAGAGGCTCAGATACCTCCTCTATCAGCTCCTTGAGTATTCTAGGATGCATTTTATCAGGCCCTGGTGACTTGCAGGCATCTAATTTTTCTAGGTGATTTTTAACTTGTTCTTTTTTTATTTTACCTTCTAAAACTACCCCCTTCCCACTAGCATTCACTATGTTAGGCATTCCTACAGACTTCTCGGTGAAGACCGAAACAAAGAAGTCATTGAGCATCTCCGCCATTTCCAAGTTTCCTGTTACTGTTTCTCCCTCCTCACTGACCAGCGGGCCTACTCTCTCCTTGGTCTTCCTCTTGCTTCTAATGTATTTATAAGAAGTTTTCTTGTTTCCCTTTATTCCCGTAGCTAGTTTGAGCTCCTTCTGTGCCTTTGCCTTTCTAATCTTGCCCCTGCATTCCTGTGCTGTTTGCCTATATTCATCCTTTGTAATTTGTCCTACTTTCCATTTTTTATATGACTCCTTTTTTATTTTTAGATCATGCAAGATCTCGTGGTTAAGCCAAGGCGGGCTTTTGCCATATTTTCTATCTTTCTGACACATCGGAATAGCTTGCTTTTGGGTCCTTAACAATGTTCCTTTGAAAAACTGCCAACTTTCCTCAGTTGTTTTTCCCCTCAGTCTCGATTCCCATGGGACCTTACCTATCAGCTCTCTGAGCTTACCAAAATCCGCCTTCCTGTAATCCATTGTCTCTATTTTGCTGTTCTCCCTTCTACCCTTCTGTGACGGGGCGTACTGCCCCCGCCCCGCTGAAAAAGATCCTCCCTGCACCGAGCCAGTGGTCGCGCTCTCGCTCCTGGGAGCTCACCAGGAGACGCGAGCGGCGTGCGGCCCCTGTACAGCCGCGGCCGCACAGCTGAGCGGTGGGGGACGGGTGGGCAGAGCGAACGCCGGGGGGCATGACGGGGGTGTGACAGGGTGGCCAGTGATGTCACGCCGGCAAAGCGCCGGCGTGGTGTTTAAAAGGGAGGCGGCAACAGCCAGAGGGGTGGAGAGGCAGGGAGGCGGCCCAGCAGCAAGGCGGACCCCTGCAAAGAAGTGAGCCAGTCAGGGCTGGGACCAAACAGGGTGAGGATTGCGGGGTAGGAAGAAGCCCAGGACAGGGCGTGGAGCCAGTGAGCCGGCGAGTTTTGGGAGCTAGTCCCACCGGCTAGACAGGGGCGACCGAACCTGTCCTTAGGGTCCTGGGCTGGGGCCCATGAGAGAGGGCAGGCCCGGGCCTTCCTACCCTGCACTCTGGTGTCAGGCACGGAACCATGCTGCAGGCATCAGGAAGGGGAACAGCGAGCGGGACGAGAAACTGAGGCAACAACTGGGGAGAGGACGCACGCGGGCGGTTGAGCCCATGCCCAATCAGAGCGTCTCAGTGCCCCACGCGTACACCTTCCTTAGAATGAACTCTGTGATTTCATGATCACTTTCACCCAAGCTGCTTTCCACTTTCAAATTCTCAACCAGTTCCTCCCTATTTGTTAGGATAAAATCTAGAACAGCTTTCCCCCTGGTAGCTTTTTCAACCTTCTGAAATAAAAATTTGTTTCCAATGCAGTCCAAGAACTTATTGGATAAGTACAGTGACCACCACTGTAGCTACTGCACTTATTACAAACACCCTCAGCCGGTGTGCTACTATAGGTCACCACATCACCCTCAACATTGGTCACCTTGCTGCCACCGGTCCACCTCCAGATGATGCCACACGCCCTCTCCTCCTCCAGACAACACGCAACCTCCCACCCTTACACAAACTACATCCCTTCTGCTGCAACAGTCTGACCCTGAGGAAGGTCAACTGTCCGATCATGAACAGCCACAGGGCATTTCTCCTGCGGACCATCTTCCTCTTCATCTGATGAGGCAGTAATTCCGGGGTATACATCACCAACTGATGATCTTAGGCTGTTTTAGGACCTCTTCAAGAGCATAACAGCCAGTCAAGAGATTCAACTGATGGAGGAACAGGAGAAACAACACTGACTCCTAAAAAATCTTCAGCCCTTCCAGAAGTCCAAGGTAGCATTGGCTATCGACAGGGATGGATGAGAGTTTTGCGGGGCCCAGTGCAGCACAATTCGCGCATGCGCCATGGCCACAGCCAACAGGTAGTAGCACGTGCGCGGGGCCTATTGAAGCGCTGGGCCTGGGGCAGCCGCCCCACTCGCCCTGCCCTATATTGGCCACTGGCTATTGATGAAGCTATTCTTGAGGTGGCCAATGACATTTGGCAGACCCCGGCCTCCGCCCCTGCTACCACCAAATGGGACAAAGGAGTGGACAAGAAATACTTTGTCCCTGCCAAGGGTATGGATTTCCTCTTCTCACATTCCCAACCTAACTCATTGGTAATCAACGCAGCACAACAAAGGGCTAAGGCACCACAGTATAGAAATACGACAATGGACAAACAGAGCGAGAGGCTCAACCTTTTTGATAGAAAGATCTATTCCTCCATAACTCTGAATGGCCAATTATGCAGCTCTCTTGTTCAGCCATGACTTTGACAATTATGTCAAACTAACCTCACTTATGGAGCACTTGCCAGAAACAAGTGACAGATACTAAAATCCATTGTCCAGGAGGGCTACGCATCATCCTGTACAGCCCTCCAGATTGCATTGGATATCGCAGATATAGTGGCACACTCTACAGCTACGTCAGTGGTCATGCGTAGAGCTTCATGGCTTCAGTCAGAGGGGGTTCCTAAAGAGCAGCAGGCCAAAGTGGAAGACCTCCCCTTTGGCAGACAAAAACTGTTTTCTGAGAAAACTGACAAAGTCCTCCAAACGAGCAAGGACTCAAGGATGATGTTGAGAACATTAGGCATATATCCGCCCCCCTATCAGTGTAGGTGCTATTCCCCATACTAAAGACATTCTGCCTTCCCATACTCGGCACCTCAGCATAGGGGATTCGAGTAGCATCATGCCAGCCAGCGCCCCCAAAAACTGCACCCTCAAAACACCCAAGCGTCTAACCAACAGAGCAACCAGCAGCAGGTTTGACATGATGGTTGAGGGCCTGCAAGCTACCCCACTTATTGGTCACTGCCAAAATGATGCTCAAATCTTTCACCATCAGCTCAAACCATACCAACAACAGTGGGCCACCGTCACTAACAATCGCTGGGTTCTAGAGCTACTAACATCTGGCTATTCAATTCCCTTCACATCCCTTCCCTCCATCCTCCCTGTCCCTCTTCAGGGACCCCTCTCACAAGACCCTCTTCAAACAAGAAGTTCTTTGTCTCCTCACCATCAGAGCGGTGGAGAGTGTACTGGAAGAATTCAGGGGCAAAGGCTTTTATTCCCATTATTTCCTTACCCAGAAGTGATTGGGAGGTTGGAGGCCTATCCTAGACCTCAGTGGACTCAACCGACATCTTTGAAAACAGAGATTCAAGATGATGGCTCTGGCATCTATCATACCGACTACGGGGACTGGTTCGCAGCCCTTAACCCACAAAATGCCCATTTTAATGTCACAATCCATCTGGCGCACAGGCATTTCCTGAGATGTACCATCAGAACCGATCATTTTCAGTACCACAGCAAACCTATGTCGAGTTGGGATCGTTATATTCCCCATCTCAATGACTGCCTGATCAAAGGTCCATCCTTTGCAGATATACTCCACGACGAGAGCAGTCTTTGAATCTCTGGGTCTCATCATCAACTTCCAGAAATCCTCCATGATGCCAGAACAATCCCTAGAATTTATTGGCGCCCATCCGGACTCAGCTACAGCTCAGGCCTACCTGCTGTTACAGCAGTGGTGGGTAATAATTTTTTGCCGGGGGCTACTTCGGAAATTTTTGAAGTGGTCCCAGGCTGCCCAGGAAGGGGTGGGACATCAAGGGGACAGGGTGGGGCCAAGATACTTCAGGGTTCCCCACCCCCAGACAATGATTGGTCTGGGGGTGAGGGAGTGCCTTTGCTCCCCCATGTATCTCCTAGGTATCTTCCCACGCTCCCCTGCCCCTAGCCCAGTGTTTCTTAAAGTTTTTAAGACCGAGGAACACCAAACAATAATTTTTTTTATGAGGAACACCAAGGATTTTTTGTTGAGCAAAGGAAAAAAAAAAGTCTGGGGAATGGCCTTTAAGGGCAATTTTGAACTTTGTTGTTCTCCATGGCACTGCTTCACGGCACACCAGTTTAAAAGACACTGCCCTAGGCCAGTTAGAGTCTGGGGATGGGGGGAAGCGGCCACATGATCCTGGCAGGACGACAGGAGGCTTTGCGTTTCCCCCACCCCCAAGTCGTAATTGGATCCAGATCCAGCCCATGGAGGTCCATTTGCCCACCGCTGCATTACAGAGATTCCAAATGATTCAGGACCTCATACAGATTCTTGCTACAAGCCCCACTGTTCGGATACTTACCTGCCTCCAACTCATGGGGCATGTGGAGGCTCCCACATATGTAGTAGCTCACGCAGGGTTACCTATGGTGCCTCCAGCACTGGCTGGCCTCCGTTTATACTCCTGTCAGACAAGACGTTCACAGACACTTGTCTCTACTACCAAAACTTGTCAAGTCTTTAAACTGATGGACCACACCGGGGAACCTACTAGCTGGGGTGCCATTCCACCAACCTCAGCATACAATGCAGATCACAACTACACATCTCTTATAGGATGGGGAGCACCTTTGAAAGGATACCATGTTCAGGGGCAATAGTCCACAAAAGAAACTTCCCTCCACATCAACTTCCTAGAGCTGAGAGCAATCTTCAACGCATGCAAACATTTCTGCACACTCATCCGAGGCAATACCATCAGGGTCCTAACAGACAATATTACCACTGGTTTACATAAACCAACAGGGAGGTGCTCAATCTTGTTCTATGTGCACCGAAGCGATATGCTTGTGGAACTAATGCATTCGCCACGAAGTAACAATCCTAGGGTCCTACTTACCGGGCGCTGACAACACCACAGCGGATGCACTCAGCAGGTACTTCATCAAGGAACACAAGTGAGAATTACATTATCAAGTACTCCAACACGAGCATAGATGTGTTTGTGTCACATTGCAATGCAAAATGTCCACATTACTGTTCCAGAGCGGGAACGGGATCATGATCCCTGGGAGATGCCTTTCTCCTTGACTGGAGTGGATAGATACTTTACGCCTTTCCTCCAACTCCCTTAATTCCAAGAATTCTCAAAAAGGTCACAAGGGATGCTGCAACAGTAATCCTGATAGCCCCCTTCTGGCCCCTTCAGACCTCATTCTCTTATCTCTTTTGAATGTCTCCTTGTCCACTCTATCCTCTGCCCAGGCGGCATGACCTGCTCACTCAGGACCCTCGTACACTCTAGTACACCCTCAGTACAGTCTTTCGCCTCACAGCATGGTTCGTAGTTGGTTCATAGGTGATCAGCCCCGCACCCACCAGCTCTGCGTTCCCTGCAGCAAGGCCTCGACAAGTCGATTGCGAGGCATTCGGTTCCCCCACCCCCTATTTTCCCCCCAACCCCGAGAAGCCCCACTACCTACCTCCAGAGTAGTACCAGCTTCCCGCGGGGTGGACAGCTGTCCTGCCTGCAGCTTCGCGCCGGCTCCGGAAGTGCGTTGGCTGCTCCCCTCCCACAGCTCTGTGGCATGCTGCGCATGCTGCGAGGGGGCAGCAGATCTTGGCTTGTTCTGTCATTTAAAAAGTGATCTTGGGTGTAAAAAGCTTGGAGACCCCTGCTCTAGCACATGGGGCAAAACGCAGCAAGCGCCTCACATGCAGCTGTGAGGAGAGTGTAGCACATTGTGAAGATTTAAAAGTCTCAATCAGTTACTACCTGATATCTCATAACAGTTCAAGTATTTGTGTTATCTCTTGCAGTGTGTCCCTGAATTGCATTTCCCATCCTTCTACCTCATTTGAATGGGAGCTTTGTTCCTTTAGAAATGTGACTTCCATTGTACGGATACTCCTGGACTAGGAGATAGGAAAGCCCCCTCTGGATGAGAGGCAGGGTGTCCAGGCAGCCAAATGTGACAAGGTGAACCTCCATCTATCAGAATCGGCTTCCAGTCTCTGCTTGCATCAACAGCTAAAACCGATAGAAGCCAGATCTGACCCCCACACGTGTCAGAAACCGCTACAGGGAGCCAGTTGTGACAGCAGCTGTTTGTAACATCACACCAGCCCCGCCCCGGGACTGCTGAATCATTGAGTAGCCAGTGAGAATTCACGAGGTCCGTCGACTGCTCCGTGAACCGAAGGTGATCAGCCCCGCCCCCACCAGCTCTGCGTTCCCTGGCCAGCACCCGTGCCTCAGTTTCCTCCTCTGTAATCAAGTCATCGCCTGCCCCCCGCAAGTGCTCACCCCTCACCTTCCCCTGGATCCAGCACTTTCCCCCGGCAACACCTGGCACCCACCCAGCCATGGTCCCACCCCCTGAGCAGCGCCATAGCCGCGTTCCCAAATTCAAAATAAGCTTTTTCAAAATTGACTCGAAATGAGCTCAAATTGCGTAGCTTATTTCCAGCTCCGAGTGCAGTGTAGACGCACCCAAAGTGTCCACAGGGTGACCTTGTGGCTCTCTGGTCTGGATTCCCGTCTGGTGCTGTGCCCATGTTGGCTGAGTCACAGTTCCCAGTGACCTGGGGTAGATGAGATCTTGGCAAACCCGCAGCAGGGAGAAGGAAAAGGAGCAGGCCCCTGAGCCCCTCCCGGAGGAATTAAAACAAATAGCTAAGGAGGGAAGGGAAATGGACATTTGCTGAAGTGTTGAGAGAGGACAGAAAAGTGCCTCGGCAGCGTGTGACAAGTTTGGTCAACCTGTTCACTGATGAGCATCATCCAGTGGGTCCAGTTAACTGGAGGGGGGAGGGCCTGGAGCAGCACCCCGCCCCCCATAGGCTGGCATCTGCTTCACTCTCACAGGGCCCCTTGCACTGCAGGCAGAGAGCCGCCAGCCTGTCCACCTGTCCCCGTTAATTAGCTAACCAGTTAAACAGGATTTTACATCCCTCATTCCAGCTGGCCTCAAAGATCAAACGGACAGTCTCCTAGCGTCTCTGCAGGTGCCCCTGTGCCCCGTCTCTCTACAGCGATCTCACAGCAGAGGCCGGGTACTAAAGGCACCAAGCAGCTGGCGGAATCACGGAGAACAAGGGGCATGGGGTTGGGAGTGGGGTGAGACCCTCTGGTCCAGAGGCAGGGAGTCCAGGCTGCTAAATGTGTCACGGAGAACCTCCATCTATCAGACACGGCTTCCTGAACTGAGCAGCTAAAAGTGTTAGAAGCCAAATCAGAGCGGCTCGCGTGTGTGTCAGAAACGGCTACTACACATCTGACGAAGTGGGTCTTTGCCCATGAAAGCTTATGCTCCTACACTTCAGTTAGTCTATAAGGTGCCACAGGACTCCTCGTCGCTTTTGCAGATTCAGACTAACACGGCTACCCCTCTGATTCTTGGCTGCAGTCATCCAGTGTTCCCAGGGAACAGCAAACCAAAGTGGAGGACTTGCCCTTTGACATGGCTCAGCTTTTGACAATGAAGACCGATGAAGTACTCCATTCAAAGATTCGTGCACAACCCTCCAGACACTCAGAATGTATACGCCACCTAATAAGGAGGAAATACATCCCATACCACCTCCTACAAGAGGCAACATCAGAGGCCCTTTGACAACAGGTCGAAACAACAGACCAATAGAAGAAGGGCACAACATACCCAAGTGTCTGCTCCCCAATCTGCTGTACCCAAGCAGCAAATTTGAAGGTGTGGTCGAGGGCATGAGCAACTACTGTCTAGATCTGGTGCATACCATCCACACATTCCACCATCGGTCGAGACCCTTTTACCACCAATGGACTCTCATCACTATGGACCAATAGGTCCTCGAGATTATAAGAAATGGCTATATTATTCCCATTTACATCTGTACCTCCTACCCACCCTCCTTCCTTGTACCTCTTCAGGGACCCCTCTCGCAAGCCCCTTCTACAAGCAGAAGTTCAAAAACTACTCAGCCTAGGGGCCATAGAGCAAGTTCCACCAGAGTTCCACGAAGAAGATTCTATTTCAATTATTTTCTCACTTCCAAAAAGACAGGAGGACGGAGGCTGATCTTAGATCTCAGGAAGTTCAACAAGTTCGTACACAACAAGATGTTCAGGATGGTAACTTTGGGAACCATCATTCCAGCCCTGGACAAGGGGGACTGGTTCTCATCCGTCAATCTCCGAGACATATATTTTCATATGACAGTATACTCAGCTCACAGGAGGATCTTCTGGTTCTTCTTTGAGTGATGTCCCTGTGGGTGCTCCATTGTTGGGGTCAGGTTCGTTTTGGTGTCGCAGAGCAAAGTCTTTTTCTAGCAGTATCCAGTCGGACCATGCATGAGGGAAGGGAGGGTACATACTGTTCGCACCTTTGGAGATTACGTGCATGGCCCAACTCCCCTTAGTTCTTTCATTGCTGCCCTCAGCTACTCAATCTCTCTCCTCTTTTTCAATCATCTGTAGACATGAATAAAAGTTAAAATTAGTTCGAAAGTTGTTTTCGTTTTCATAGTTAGTAGTAGTTAGTTTTTCTTAAAAAATATAGTTCAATATAGAGTTAGATTTCGAGTTTATCATTGTAAATAGTTAAGACGCAAGTCCTGAGGTGCCATGTGCCATCAGCATCGCCGCCCTGTGGGAAAAAAAAGAGAAGGCACAGGGAAGAAGAGAACTCAACAGAATGTTGGGCTCCTCAGATTAAAAAAATATAAAAAATGCCGTGACCATATGCCTGCCTCTGATGGCCATGGGTCTTGTATTCGCTGCCTGGGAGAGACATGTCCCCCAGAAGAGTGTGCATTGCTGTAGCCTCGCAGCCAGGGCCCAAAAAGATAGAGAGCTGAATCTACGCAAGCTATTATTTGACAAAGCACTTGAGCCCCAATAAAACAAGGGCACCAAACAGCAGACACCAGCACTACTCAAAAGAGACCCATCACCCTGAGTGTCCCATCACCTAAGCCCTCAGCTAAGAAAAGTGTTTCTCCTGCTTGCTCCCTACCACTAAGTGTTAGTGTGGGAGACAAACTGGGCATCTCCGGCAGCAGACATCCCTGCTCTGTGCCAGTAACAGAATCAAAATCACAGTCCGATCAGACCTCGGCACCGAAAAATGCAACGGGCATGGAACCGGATGAGACTTTGGCATTGCCAGCACCACTGGTGCTGACTAACACCTTGGTGCTGACAAAGGCCAGGTTTAAATTCACCAAGCCCTTGCCTCGCACCCCAAGCCTGGAGTCAACGCCATCCTCTCCAGCACCAGTGCGGCCGCCACCAGCACTGTGTTCACCTGCACCGCAAGAGCCTCTCTCGAGCCATCATCATCCTTCTACTCACTCTCAAAGCCACAATGCACAGGATCTGGAACCAAGACCTAGATCTCCATACGATCACTCTTGGAGACATCAGTCTCGATCTCCCTTTTCACCCCATGGCCCTCCTCATTTACCACGATCACCTTTACATTATCATTACAGTGATTATGATGAGCATTGCAGGAGTGTATTCTCTTCCCACCACTCCTTTCCAATACAGCCTTACACACCATATGAAAGATGCCGACCATGATATTCTCACCATCCTCTGTGGTATCCAGAATGGTTTTACCACCCTCATTACCCACCTCGCTGGTCCCCATGCTGACACTGCATGCCCCCATGGCACCAGTTGACGGCATTGTCAATCCCTGCCCAAAGGTCAATACCTCCCTCCCATGCTCATACCTCTCCCTTGCCAGTGGAGGACCCATACATAGAAGAAGTGCAAATTATTGCTGATCAACCTGACATTTCACCAGTGGATAAATCTTCCTCTTCGCCAGACGAGGCAGTTATTCCTGCTGACCTAAAACGATTCCAGAACTTATTCAAAAGGGTTGCTACCAGCCAAGAGGTGATATTATTAGAGGTTCAAGAAAAACAACATAAGATTTTAAACTACCTCCAACCTGCCAGAAAATCCACAATTGCTCTCCCCATAGATGAAGCAATTATGGAACAGTGGATGAGGTTTGGCAGACACCAACCATAGCCCTGCCAATCAATAAGAGGGCTGACAGAAAATCCATGCCCGTGGAGTACTTAGCAGAAGTATTTTCTGTTTCTTCATCCTCAGCTGAACTTCCTAGTGGTAAGATGCTGCACAGCATAAATCTAAGACCCTGCCATTTAGATCCACCAGCCATGATAAGGACCACAAATGCTTAGACCTATTCAGCAGGAAAATGTATTCATCCTTGACCTTGAAGCTTTGTATAGCCAGTTACACTGCATAATTAGCCAATCATGATTCTGATAATTATGCAAAATTGATGGAACTAATGCAACATCTCCTGGATGATAAAAGGCCAATATTAAAATGTATAGTGTAGGAAGGTTACATTATATCCTGCACAGCGATGCAAATGGTGGTAGAATCTGCTAATACTGCTGAAAGGTCAATAGTAATGAGGTGTTCATCATGGCTACAAGCAGCAGATGTCCCCAAAGAGCTAGCAGCAAACTAAGGTTGAAGACCTACCATTTGATAAGGACAAACTCTTTGTGGCAGAAACAAATGAAGTGCTTCATTCCAGCAAAGATTCCTGGACCACCCTGCGTACTTTAGGGATGTACATGCCTCCCTACTGTAGGAGATAGTACATTCCCTTTCAGAGGCAGAGAGACTTCTCATTTGTCCGACTGCAACAGCAAAGACCGTTCAATCAGAACTATTCCAGGACAATGAATTAACATCGGTGGGCTTCTAACATCCACTTGTCCAACCAACAGGCCTCCAAACAGCAGGTTGGAGGCTTTGGTTGGGGACCTGCATGACCCCTCTGCTCCACCAGTGCTTCCAAATTCATCATATTCCATCATTGTTTGCACCCTTACTACAGTCAGTGAGTAGCAATTGCCACAGACCATTGAGTTCTAGAAATTGTCAAGTTCAGTTATTCTATCCCACTGGTTTCAGTTCCACCAAGCTCCCCACACCTCCCTCCCCCATACCCTCCTCATCCCTCTTCAGGGACCCCTCTCACAGTTACGTCGTTAACAGGTATACTGCCTCCTTTACATAGGGGCCATAAAGAGGGCCCCTATGTAACCCTAGCCCTAACCCAAGCAATATCAGGGCAGGGGCTATTTAAATTACATCCTCATAGAAAGTGGGCTGGTGGTTGGAGACCCATCCTCAACTTCTGTCATCTAAACAAATACTTCCGCAAACAGCAGTTTAAGTTGGTCACACTGGCAACAATCTTCCTGGCACAGACGATTTCCAATTCAGACCCACTCTCCTCCCCTCTTCTTCACCTTTATCATGCTAGAGGGGATACACGAAGAAACTGAAGGGAGTCTGGCTGTGCGCACAATCTCCAAAGGCATGAATGGCACACGCCTCCCATGCATGCGCAGCCTGATCTGCAGTGCCGGGATGAGCCCGACACCAAAAGTGGAGCACCCGTGGGAACATGCATCTTGAAGAACACTCATTACTGCACAGAGTGAGTAACCTCCTTTGTGGTGGGCAAAGAATATTACTGATATCGTGTTCTCCCCTTTGGACTATTGACAGCACCACGTGTGTTTTCAAAGACCTTGGCAATAGTCACAGCCTTCCTCAAAGTGGGGAGTTATCATATTCCTGTGTCTCGATACTTGCGTGATCAAGGGTTCTTCTCAACAACACATAATGGTCATGACGGTTCTTACCCGAGACATTTTCACTTGCCTGAGTCTTTTAATAAACTACAGAAATCTACTTTGTACCCGACCTGCTTCAAAGAGATTTTTAACACAAGACTTCAAAGAGAAGCCTCTGAACTGTCATTCATGCTTAAATTTGACACTTTACGAATGGGCCTTAACAAAGATGCTAATTATCTTACCCATTACAAAGATAGCTTCCTCAATTATCATCTCTTATATCATTATCTCATAGATTTTAACCTTCCTCCCCTCCCCCCCCCCCATTCTAAAATCTGATTTATCTATTTTATATGTGTTCACTTTTTTTTGATTGTATCCCTTTGGTATATATGGTCATGCCAATTTTCTTCCACAATTTGATCTGAGGAAGTGGGTCTGGCTCATGAAAGCTCATCACCTAATAAACCATCTTGTTAGTCTTTAAAGTGCTGCATAGTCCTGTCTTTTGTTTCCGCAAGACCAGACTAACACGGCTACATTTGTATTACTATTCAACATGCTATAGTTTCTGATGCAGTCAGTAAGAACGATTGGGTGCTGGGCTCTTTTAAAAATCTATCCCTTAGTGGTATTACAATCTGCCATAGCCCAGCAGCACAACCTAAGTACCATTGGGGCTAGTACCTAGGCAGAAGGTTTAGGAGTGTGCAGGCTGTACTGGGTTATGGAGTACGCAAGCAGTTCAGATAAGGGTCTACTTTAATTTTTAATGTTCTTCAGGCTGGTCCTTTTAAAAGTTATTCAGACTGAAAGTTGCCTGCATGGGTAGGGGGGTACAGGTAGGTCTGGGGGAGGCAAGCCTCCCGATCTGCCTGCAGCCCCACCCCTTCTGCTCAGACCCCCATTAGAGAACCAACCTCCCCTCTCCCCAAGCACCAGTGGGAAGTGGGGCAGCACATGGCCTCAGCCTTCCTGGTCCCATAGCATGGGGAGGTGGAGTGGCATGCAGCTCAAGCTGCCCCAGTCCCAGAGCATGAAGAAGGTAGGTGCTTGAGGGCAGCAACGGTCTGCCTGCAATACACCTACAGTAGGCATTCTGGAGGTGGAGTATGGGTGAGGCCCAGCTAGTGGTTTGGGAAGGCAATACCTTCCCCCACCTCTTATACTGCTGCCCCTGTTTGTCTGTTTTACGTCTGCTCTAATCCACTTTCAGTTCTTGTTTTGATGCAAAGATTCATGAAGTCTCCTTTTCAGGGAATACCCCAAATGTCACCAAGCTGCTATCACTTCCGCATTAACACCTCACCAAAACTATCCAGATTGTCACATGGCTCCATTGATAAATAGACTGAAATTTCCTAAAGGATGGAGACTTTTCCTAATAGTAGAATGACCAGGAATCTCACTTCACTTCAGCTGATGCAGGGTGAGATTTCTCAGCCTTTTGTCATAGAAGAACAGCTTTACTTAGCCTGATGATTGTTTTTTGAGCCAGAATTTTTATTATCCTTTTATCGTAGATGATAAAACAAAGATTATATTTACTAGGTGGTCCTGCAGTTAAACAGGAGACTGGGAATGAGGATTTTGTGTCCAACTCTGATTACTGACTCACTTTGTAACCCTGAGGAATGAGTCAATTTATATCTCTGTGCTTCTCTATATCTAGCTGTAATACTGAGACGATGTTACTGGCCTTCCCACGTAAGGCTTCATTATTCAAAATAATCTAAAGGGCACAATATAGGCCTACTTCTGTTAGCTATTGAGCACTTCTAAGACATGCAACAGTGACAGTAAAACCATGAGACCTACTCTGGAGTAGTGTGCTCTCTTTAGTAAGACTGAAACCTTGGCAATGGATCCTTTGAATTCTCGTTCAGATAACTAAAGGTCCGGGACCCCTTTTGTGAGAATAAGGGTATTACTGCAAGCGTGCATCTACACTGTACCGTAGGTCTAAATAAGATATGCAATTTGAGCTACGCAAATTGTATCTCTGATTTAAATGTTATTTCAAAATAGGTTATTTCGAAATATGGTGATGTCTACACAGCACTGATTTAGAAATAAACCACTATTCTGAAACATCTCTTACTACTCATGGAATGAGGTTTACAGAGATGTCGGAATAGCAAGGCTGTTATATTTTGAAATAAAGGGCGCACTCAAAAGACAAGGAATAGCTCCAGTAACCCAAAATATGCTGCAGTGTATACGTAGCCCTGGTGTCCTGACCAGGCTAAGCCTGGGCTAGAGCAGCTGCATACTGGCTACCATGAGCTTTTGCTTTAATTTTATAAAGTATGGTTATTCATATAAATCTAATAAATTAGTAGTTGTTAGATATCTGGGATGTCTTGAAGGAGCCTGGTCACAAAGGCTATGTCTACACAGCAGTGCTATTTCAGGATACAGGAGGTTTCCTGAAATAGCTATTCCGCATCCTTTTAGCACGCCCGTTATTTCAAAATATAACCGGCTCGCTATTCCAACGTCCCTGTAAACCTCATTCTACGAGAAGTAAGGGACATTTTGAAATAGCATTTTATTTAAAAAGTAAGTGCTGTGTAATTTCCAAATAAGCTATTTCAAAATAACATCGAAATAAGCTACACAATTTGTGTAGCTCAAGTTGTGTATCTTATTTCAAACTTGGGGTGCAGTGTAGATCCACCAAGAGAGACTGTAATAGCTGAGGCAAGAAGAGCAGAATTTAGCTCACCCCTGTCTCTATTCTTCCCTTTATCACCTGGAAGGCCAAGTCAAGAGACAGTGGCAGTGCCTCAGGGCAATTAAGCACTAAAGAGAACGCTGGTAGAATGTAGTTCCTGGGGAATGAGACCAGCAGCACCCACTTGAAATGCAGCCATAAAAGGGGTTGGAGGTGAAAGACTGTAGCAGTCCAGTGGCTTGGCAAGATGGAGGCTGGGAAGAGACAGCCTAATAGTAATCTGCCATGTAGATATGCAGCTTCATCGGAAAAGCAGGGACCAGGGAACAGTGGGAGAGGCTGCTGCAGAGACTCAGAATATTAAGGACAAGCTGGCTTGCAAAGGTGTGCAAGCTGCCAGGGAGCACAGATTGTGGCAGATCGAACTCAGTCAGTCCAAAGTATGAGCCAGGAATGGAAGAGGCAGTCCATTAGATGCTGTAGAAAGGTAGAGGATGGAGCTAGGCTAAGGGGAAGTCTTCCTAGAGAAGATCAAGCCTCCCCTACTCCCTTATGCCCGCCCCCTCCCCTCACTGCCTCTGATAGATGCAGCAGCAGGGGGAGGGCATGCAGCATCAGCTCCTGATACAGAGGCAGCAAGGGGGGAAGTGAGTAATTGAGCACTTGACTACTCACTTACATCCCTATCACAGCTGCATGCTTATCTTCAAACTGACTGCCTTACAGGCAAAGGGATGGGGACTGACTGCAGCCAATGTAGCTTTTTGCTGCTCCCATGTTGAGTGGCAGAAAGGCTGGTGAAAGCAAAGATGTTCTCCCCTCACCACTTCCTCTGCATAATTTCAACCATCTGCTCAACCATAGCAGCTTTAGCATGTCTGCACTCTGCCTTGTGGAAGTCAGGCATCACTCGCAGAGCTTCACACCTCTGCATTGTGTTCTCTGTCAAAACAAGGATGAAGAAAAGAAGGCCGTGATGCTATGGTGCTCTGTCCTGCTGAGCTAATGGTTGAGTTTGGGCACCATGAATTTGCCCTTCCCTCTCCTACTGATTTTGCAACATGTTTGGACAGGGCAACAGAGAACGCTGGCACCCTAAACAGAGATGTCAATCTTTTAAATGGGAATTTGAGTACTGCTGTAGCTTCATGGGGACTGTATAATCAACTCTTACTTTACACAGTATTGTTTCTCTCTGCCATAATACTGTACAAATATTAATTACTTATCTATTCCCCATCTCTGCTCCAGTAATTCTGCCAATGCCCTTCTGGAACAAACTGTTCCATGATATTTTGGATAAGGATGAGAGCAAAAACAGAGGAAGAGAAATGTGGAGGGTATAAAGAAGTTGGTTCTATTAGGGTCAGAGCGCCATGACTAATCCAGCTCATAACTGATCCAGGCCATTTTGGGGCTTGAAAAAAAGCTTTTCCCATGAGTAAAACAGGTATTAAAAGCTTAGATATTTGTTGTACATTGCCCAAATGCAGTGCAGCATATTCTAGATAAGTTCTCATCTCTGTACTGGCTTAAGGATTTGGGAAGAGACTCATTGACGCTCTGGGGCTTGTATTGTGTTGTGAACAACTGTGGGCCTTTGCTCTGTTAGGCTACGTCTAGATAGCGGGGCCATTTTGGGATACCGAAAGTAAGGATGTTAAGGACTAGTCAACTAGTCGACTGTGTGGCACTGCCCTTTGAACGCCGCCTCCACGTTTCAAAGGAGCAGTGAGGTGCTGCCCCTTTGAAGTACCTTCTTCCTCCCCCTTTGCTGCCCCTTTGAAACACCGAGGCAGCGTTCAGAGTGCAGCACTGCACAGCTGATCCATAGTGGCTCAACTGTGTGGCACTGCCCTTTGAACTCTGCCTCTGCTGACCCCAGGTTCTGGGGAAATGCTGTGTGGAACCTGGGGTCAACTAGGGAGTTCCCAGCTGATCCTGGGTTCAGCTGAAATGCCATGGGAAACCCGGGGTCAGCTGGGGAGTCCCCAGATGATCCCAATTCCGCCTGGCATTTCAAATCGGCAGCGCAGCATAAAGCCAGGGTTCATTGGGAACTTTGAGTCCCCCATTGACCCCAGGCTCCATGCTGTGCTGTGGCTTTGGACTGCACAAGAGCCCCCACTGGGGGACTCTTGTACATTTCAAAACTGGCACGCCTGCGTGCAGCCCAGAGTCAGCGGGACTTCCTGCTGGACACAGGCTGCATGCAGAGTTCCACATTCCTCCTTTGAAATATACAAGAGCCCCAGTGAGGGCTCTTGTACATCTCAAAGGAGGAATGCAGAAGTGCTCATTGACTAGTCAAGTAGTTGATGAAAATTTCATCGACTACTCAACTTGTCAATTAACCAATATTTAACATCCTTAACCAGAAGTATCCAGAAATAGCAATTCTGAATCTTTAAACACGCATCTTTAAACTGCATCTTTAAATATATTTTGAAATAATGGGTGTGCTATTCTGGTGTTCCTGTAACCCGCATTCCATGAGGGTGCATCTGGACTGGCAAGATTTTGCACAAAAGCATCCGCTTTTGCGCAAAAACTTGCCAGCTGTCTACACTGGACGCTTGAATTTGCGCAAGAGCACTGACGTTCTAATGTAAGAATTCAGTGCTTCTTGCACAAATACTTTGACGCTCCCGCTCAGGGATAAGCCCTCTTGCGCAAGAATACTTGTGCAAGAGGGCCAGTGTAGCCAGGCACCTTAATTTTTTGCTCAAGAAAGCTCTGATGGCCATTTTAGCCATCGGGCTTTCTTGCGCAAAAGCACGTCTATACTGGGCACGGATGCTTTTGTGCAAAAGCAAATCTTTTGCGCAAAGGCATTTGCCAATCTAGACACTCTTTTGCGGAAATACTTTTAACGGAAAAACTTTTCAGTTAAAAGTATTTCCGCAAAATCATGCCAGTCTAGATGCAGCCTGGGAGTTAAGGGATTTGTCAGAATAGCGCTTTATTTTACACCGTGCCAAATTTAAAAATAAGCTATTTTGAAATTCTCAAAATAAGTTATACAGTTTGCGTAGCACAAACTGTGTAGCTTATTTCAAGATAAGGGTGCTGTGTAGATGCACCCTTACAGATTATGGCAACCTTTGATTATTCAAAGCTATACTTTAAAAAACAGCTTAAAACACAGACGATAGAGCAAGATGCTAATCTGTTGCTCAAATAGGTCATTTGGAGCTCATTTGCCTTGCAAAGCTGAAGACCTCAGTACGCTGATGAGAACTTAATTCCCCGCCCCATTCAGTTAAATTATTAACCCCTTCACCAAAAAGGAAAGTTGGTTGATATTCTCTGTCACAGCACCGAACCACTGAAGGAGAAAAACAGAACCTTTCAAATAATGATGCCCTACAATGTCCCTGTGAAGATCTATGATTTTGTAAGTCATATGTGGTTCTTTGTTTTTGTAATGTTTATGAGTTTAGGTTAAGGATTTTTTTGGGAGGTGGTGATGGGTATTATATCTGGGCAGAGGAGCTTGGCTTTTAACCTCTCACACCCACAAACGCATACTTTTCCTCCTTTGTTTAGAGAAGTTTGGACTCAGGCTAAAAATTTAAACCAATATATTTAGACCCCAGTACTTATTTAGGACTATTCTCACCAGCTGAAGATGGTGCAGGCAGGAGAATGCCAGCCTCTGTCACTTTCTGTGATTACTGGTGCCATATCTTTAAAGTGCTTTCATCAGAGGTTGGAGCTATAATTCTCCTGTTGTGGGTACTGGACTTGCAATCTCTGTTGTAGTGGCCAAAAAGCTTATTCTGACATGTTGGGAATCAGATCCGTCTCCTCTTTAGGTTAGCTTTTAGAAACAAATGCAGAGAGTCTGTTGCCCTGAACCTTGTGAAGTCCTTTATACCAGCAGAGAGAGGATTTAACACACTTATCCTGACTTGACAGTATTTTATACCACCATGCACTGATGTAAATGACAGCAAAAGGTGCAGTGCCATGGGAAATCAGACCCACTCACTTTAATAAACAGGAGTGACTAGGTAAGCTACAATTATATTGGGAAATATGTGAAAGACGTACATCCCACAGTAACAATTGTACTCTCATCCCTGCCTTCATTTGATCTTTTCTGTGAGTGGGTCACCTTGAAGAGCCTACCTGAGAGCTGGTCTGTAGCACATTAGAGGGTTTTTTTTTTTTTTTAACTGGGAAAGAAGCTATGCTACAAATACCTTAGGTTTGAATTATGACGCTATATATTCCATTCTCTAATTAACCATGTAAATTGACAATATCTATTGTTCCATGCTGCGAGAAAGTTCATGGCAGAGCTGCCACAAAGCTTGGCATTTAAGTAGAGTGTTTCAGAAGTTTTTTCAGCTTTGATCATATCGTTTCTGTTCAAATAAAAACATTAATTCTATTTTGGTTTATTTTTTCTCTTACCTTTTTTCTCCCTTGTTTCCTTTGAAGGGGGAAAAAGGTAAGAAGTGAAAAAGCAGCATCCACATCCAAAAAAACCATAAAAAGCAAACCCACCCAGAATGATTTTGATTTGATTTGTTTTGCAAAAAAATCCTGTGAAAACTTTCAGAAAAAACTTTTTTTTTTTTTTTTTTTTTTGGTAAATGACACTTTCCCTTCTTTGAGCCCCCCTCCTGACCTCTCAATTTAAATGAAAGACTCACAGGAGTTTATCTAGGGGTAAAGCAGGGCTCACTCCTTAATGGAAAAAAGTGAAAGATGGGAGCAACATATCCTTAGTAGCAGCACTGCCTGCGTGCAGAGGCCACACACAGAATCCAGTGGGGAAGCGCTACAGTTCCTATTCTGTAGTGGAATCTTAGACTAATATTTTTTTCTTCTTTTCATTCTCAGTGTTATACTTTAATTATAAATTATCCTATTGGTGGAAAACCATCTAAGTGTTGTGCCTTGTTGCTTAACCTGCCCAGGTCCAGCTCTGGGAAATAGTGACATACAAAATTATTCATGCAGGGAAATTAAAGTGCTGTGCTATTTGTTCCATGGCTGTGAATACACTTTCCAGAGCTTCAGCATCATGACTTTCTCTGCTGTAAATACAATGAGTTGTCCTGTGGCAACTTAGAGACTAACCAACATATATAGAATCATGAGCTTTCATGGGCAAAAAGCTCATGATTCTATATATTTTGGTTAGTCTAGGATGCCACAGGATCACTTGTTTTTAAAATTACAGACTAACACAGCTACCCCTCTAAAATTTGTCTGATGTAAATAATATTCAGCTCTCAAAGGAACACCAGCTCTGTGTGGAACATAGATGACTTTTGGACTGGAGAGAGTGGCAATTACAATGAAGAGTAAAATGAATTAAAAGCTCTCCCCCTGCCAGCATTAGTGGGAGTCTGAACAAGAGCTAAATGTGTCTTTTCCATCTCTATTTTCTAGGTGTACTTGACACAAACAAGGCTGTCTCTTAGCAGAAAGTTGAGGGATTGCATTAAATAAATGTAATCTTTCCTTTCCTGCAAGGAAAGATACATACAATTAGTGTCGTGTGGCTTGTCAGTTGTGTGTTATTTTACATGTAGTTGCCCATCAGACAAAAATATCCACAGCAAGTGACAAACAGAAATACTATTACATAATCCTCCTATTCTATTCCTTCCTTCCTTCCTTGTTTTAGATCCTTTTTTCTGCTGTTAGAGGCCTTTGTGACTCGTTTTCCCAGCAAATCCATCCTTAAAGCAAATTTGAGGCCTTGGCCAGTTAAAGTTGGGAAGCAGCATGTTGCCTGTCAGTCACAGAGATTAATCTCTGCACCCACAATACTGGCCACTTCAAGATCTCTCACCTCTCTGTTCCAACAGCAGAGAGTCACTATCTGCAGCTCTTGAAGCTGTACTCCAACCCGTTCCTGCTTCAGCTTGGATTCACAATACATAAAGATGGTCTCTTTGACTCATCTCTGTCCGTTCCCACCCACGCTTGCTACTCTCTCCCAGCCTGAGATGTACATGAGAGGATGGCTCAGTAGCAGTGCTATGCACATTTCCCAAGCCAGGGGCGAGTGGCTTACAGTAAAAAAAAACAAAGCCAAAGCCACCACAAACCCTACCTGTCACCTTATCAGAGATGAGATGGTGACAGATAGTGGTGCTTGCCTGCTGCATCTGTTGTAAGTGCAAGGTGATTCTGACAGCCACTCGCTGCAGTTGAAACGGTTTAGCACTGTGTAGTCACTGCCCATATTTTGATGGGTTTCTATCCTTTGTTTTCACACTGTGCTGTGCTCATCATTAACCCTGTAGTCCCAAGTTGTGCTGCAATATCTTTCTCTCTTCTATGCTCCTAGCGCCTTGCTCTTGGGCACCATTTTGTTTTGCTAAGGGAAAGTATAAACTTTTTAGAGAAGGGACCTTTGATGAATTGCTTGCACATTCATAGTGCCAGATCAATGGAACAGCAGCTGGTGGGCTGGAGATGGCATAACTACTGAGGGCTCTTTTTAAAACAAGAACCCCTTTAAGGAGGTCTGTCAAGTGTGGGGTTAGAGCACCTCTGCAGCATTGGGTTGGTACTTTGGGTACCCTGCAAGTGAGGGCAATGAGGAGAGGCAAAAAGAGAGACCTTGCTATTTTCCAAAATAATACTTTAAAGATCTGCACGAATGCACACCAGCTACAGTTATCTGCCACAATGCACCAGTTCACGGGTGAGAAGCTCACATGGCCTAGGAGAGGCCTTGCTATAGCAAAAGCTAGTTTGTGTGATTTAGGGGGGTGTCCCCCAAGCAAGGCAGTTCCTGCCTTGGCTGTGTGGCGTAGGGTCTCATGACTGGAGAGATTCATGTATTTAACAGAACAGTCAAAATGTTTCTAAAAGAAAAAATAGCACCAAGAACAGCTCAAGCAGTGCTGGTATTTTTAGCCAGGAGCTATCAGCTAATGGGGGGGAAGGTACAGCAGGTGCAGCAGCTACAGCTGTCAGTGAAAGGTATGAAAACAGCAAGCAGAAACTTCCGCTGTGGTCAATGCAAGAGTCTCAGTCTCCAGAGAAGGTATTTGGGAGGGGGAAGAGCGCTCCGCCTGACTGCAGGGGAACTCTTATCATTTTTTAGTTACTGTTTGTTGAGCTGTCTGACATTTGCCAGGAGCCTCTGCTTAGCCCTTTGTTCCTCTTTTCAATGATCCTACCCACCCCTTTTCTTTTCTTTTTCTGAGCAACTTTAGGCTTTGTCCATTGCCTGCCTGGAGCAGAGCAGGACTGCCAGAGCACATGCTCCACTGTGAGAGCTGTGCCAGAGCTGACAGCTTTCTAGTGCTCAGCACTTTGATTTGATTTCTGCTTTGGATAAAAAGTTTGGTGTGTGATACAGCTCCATGGGTGCCAAAAGGAGTATAAAAGCAGGGAGAGCAAGCCTTCCACCATCAGGATCTTCTGAAAAGCACTGCCTCCCCTCACTCCTTACTGGCAAGCCCAAGGCACTTAGCCCTGGTCTACACTAGGGAGTTATTTCAAAATAACTCCCCTTATTTTGAAACAACAAGTGGAGCGTCTATTCTATTTTGAAATAATGGGGATGAT
The DNA here is from genome assembly GCF_052426305.1 of Pelodiscus sinensis. Classification (NCBI taxonomy): domain Eukaryota; kingdom Metazoa; phylum Chordata; order Testudines; family Trionychidae; genus Pelodiscus; species Pelodiscus sinensis. The sequence goes on from NC_143076.1 coordinate 21,393,794, forward strand.
TATTTTGAAATAGTGACTCCTGCTTTCCATGATGATAGTGCTTATTTCAAAGTGGTAGTGTGGATGCTCCACTGCTGTTATTTTGAAATAACTACTCCCCAGACTCATTGAGAGTAATTGCTCCCCAGTGTTTGCTGAGGCTCTAAGTCGAGGTAGTGCATCCACATTAAGAGAACCTGCCTCAGACTAATTTCGAGGCTTCCCTGTAGTGTGGACATGCTATTTTGAAATAGTTATTTCGGGAGTTATTTTGAAATAATTTCCTAGTGTAGACATGCCCTTATGTAGTGGATCTGTCCTACTTCCCAAACCTGGCTAGATCTTGGCCCTTAGACACCACTGCTATGGTTTCAGCTGCCAACAGATGAGAGGCGAGATGCAGGCATGCAAGAGAACACCAAACAGGATCCAACTAGTGTGTTGCACGTTCCACGAGGTAGAGCAGAATCCAGCTGCCACTAGGCCAGGTACAATATGCTTCCTCCTAGCCAGGTTTTAAGAAGTAGAATACAATGGCCCTCCCATTTTCACTGCCTGTGTACAGTTCACTCCATGGGCCAAGCTGCAGCAGTGTTCCCAATGCTGATCTCACTTTGGGTGGCAGCATCACAGCCTGCACATGGGGCATGGACATGCTATCACAAACCCCAACAGTTGTTCAGCTCAAAGAGCTCAGACACATGTGGAATCACACTGCAGGGCAATACATCCTCGATCTCAAACACAGCATGGTTTGTAATCACTCTACAGCCAAGTCAGAGGAAGTCTTTGGGAATAGAATATAACAATAACATGGTAGAAAAATGACAGAAAAATTAGAGGAATACAACCAAGCTAGGTGAAGTGAGCAACACAATGGTGGCTAAAAGAATGATCAAAGGCCTGTAAAAATGCTTTATGAAAAGATGGAAAAGACTAGGATTCTTTAACTTAGTGAGAGATGAATAAGAGGGGACCTGATAGAAGGCTATATAATAATGAATGGAATAGAAAGGCAGATCGGATTAATGTGTTCTTTCATATAACACAATAATAAGGGAACAGTCAATGTGCTTGAGGGTAGCAAATGCAGAACTGACAAAAGGAAACACTTGTTCACACAATGTGTGATTAGACTGAGGAACTCATTGCCACAGGAAATAGTTGAAGCCACGGACTAAATAAGGTTCAAAGAGATTGTATATGTATATGGATAACAACAATATTAAGAAATATTTCAATTAATGTTAAAATGTGCTGCAAGGGAAAGAGACATTGGTGTAAGTGCTGGAGCAGGAGGTTCTAACTATCAAAGATCAGGATGAGATCCTCACTGATGGCAGATTATCGTACATCTGCTGCTGGAAATTTCCTGCACCTTCCTCTGTAGTATCTGGTGCTGGCTATTGTCCAGAGACATCTGGTATTTCCCATGTAATAGCTGGGCTTTCTCCTGGGGAATGGTGTTGACTGTATTTTGGCTGTTCAGAAAATGCAGTTTGTTAACAGGATTCTTTTCCTGTTCTGCAGAATTTTGGGGGAGAATTCACTGACTACGACAATGACACCACCACAAGATCCTATGAGGACTACTTTTGCCCTGATACACAGTCGTCACTGGCTGGTGATCCCCCACACCCTTTTGAAAAGATCTTTGTGCCCGTAATCTACGTGCTGATATTCCTTCTGGGAGCCTTGGGCAATGCCCTAGTGTTGATCATCCTGGAGCGTTACAAGCGTGCCCGCACTACCACCGAGAACTTCCTCTTTCATCTAACCCTGGCCAATCTGGTGCTAGTGCTCACCTTGCCTTTTGGCGTGGCCGAGAGCTTGACTGGTTGGATCTTCGGCACTTTCCTTTGCAAAGTCCTCAGTGCTATCCACAAGATCAACTTCTACTGCAGCAGCATGCTCCTGGGCTGCATCAGTGTGGACCGCTACCTGGCCATAGTGTATGCTATCCATACCTACAGGAATCGCAGAGTCAGGTCTATCCACCTCACCTGCATGGCCATTTGGTTCATCTCCCTGGTGCTGACCTTGCCTGATCTAGTGCTAATGGAAGTCTGGTTATACAATAATCAAACTGTGTGCAGCTTACAGCAAGCTGGGATTCATGGCAGCAACATGTGGCTGGCAACCCGCTTCCTGTATCACATTGTGGGTTTCTTAATGCCCCTGCTGGTCATGTGCTACTGCTATTCAGCCATTGTGAGGGCCCTATGCCAGTCCCAGCGACTGCAAAGGCAGAAGGCTGTAAGAGTGGCTATTCTGGTCACAGGAGTGTTCTTACTCTGTTGGAGCCCTTATCATGTTGTCATCTTTTTGGACACACTAGACAAGCTGGAAATCATACCAAACAACTGTGGCTTGGCAGACCGTCTGAGCATGAGCATCATAGTGACAGAAGTGTTAGGCTTCACGCATTGCTGTCTCAACCCTGTCCTCTATGCCTTTGTCGGAGTCAAGTTCCGCAATGACTTCTTCCGGATCCTCCGGGACCTGGGCTGCATAAGCCAAGAGACTCTGCAGGAGATCCTTGATGTGACAAGGAAGAGCAGTGGGATCGAATCGGACACCATCACTTCTGTCAGCACCTTCTAGTGGGGAAAGAACTGGGCATGAGGCAGAGATAGTTCCTGGCCAGCATCATATCAAGTGCCCTTGGCTCAGGATCCAACTCTGCCCCACAGTATCATCCCTACCACTTCCCTCCTCTCCGTAACAAGAGTTCTGAAGGCCACCATTCAAAGAGCAAGTTCTTGCCAACTGCTATCACATAGTTACTCCCTGTGCTAAGTATATGGAGAAGTGGTTTGCAGTTGCCCTGGGCAAACACTGACTTTACGTAGCTACCATTGCAAAGGGGCTGGAGCCTGGGACCCTAGTAAGTTGATTCTGATACTGCACCCTCCCCACTGGAGGAGCCGATTATGGGAGCCTCATGTGTTAAACCGACAAGAAAACTAGGCCCTTAGAGAGTGATATATAGGAGACTCTAAAAGACAGCGAGATTTGTCAGAGAAATGAAAGAGCGCAATTTCATCTGTGCCATTTCTCAAAGTGCTCAGAAGAAATATAGCCTGATTGCCTTTACTGAGCTACAGGTCTGAGTTTAATGAAAGTTATGTAAAAGATGAAGACTATTAGAGTATGTCGCAGTTACTCAGATACGTAGCTGCATGGTACTTACCATTCTGCTCCATCCAAAGGACTGGACACTGCTCTGACTGCACCACAGAATCTGGAAGAAGAAGAGGCCTGTAAGGCAGCCAGCTCATTTGCTCCTACCAGTGTGGAAGTGTCTCCTGTTGCATCTTTCCTGGGGCTTTGGTCAGGTTGGGAGCCTCCATCCCAAGTGGTGGCATTTCTGTGACCCACATTGGGAGACTCTTCCACAGGCCTAAAAACTTTAATGTCAGGCTTTCCTGCCCATCAGGTGAATAGTCTCTGAGCAGGCCCTGCCACTCAACATTGGCACAGACCCTCTCCTGTGTTGATTTCTGGGAAAAAGTGGGGCAACAAGGCTGCATAGAATCGTAGAATACTAGGATTGGAAGGGACCTCGAGAGGTCACTGAGTCCAGTCCCCTGCCCTCATGGCAGGACCCAGTACTATCTAGCCCATCCCTGATAGACATTTATTGAACCTGCTCTTAAATATTTCCAGAGATAGAGATTCCACAGTCTCCCTAGACAACATATTCCAATGTTTAACCACCCTGTTAGGAAGTTTTTCTTAATGTCCAATCTAAAGCTCCCTTGCTGCAGTTTGAGCCCATTGCTTCTTGTTCTATCCTCAGAGGTCAAAGAACAATTTTTCTCCCTCCTTGTAACAGCCTTTTAGATACTTGAAAACCGCTATCATGTCCCCTCTCAATCTTCTCTTTTCCAAACTAAAGAAGCCCAGTTCGTTCAGTCTTCCTTCACAGGGGCATGTGTTATTGATTTGCTTTGGGGGTTGGTTGCTGTGTCTGTTCAGTGTTGAGAGCAAGAATTCCCATTATCAGAGAGTAAAACAAAATATGGAAGGAAAAGAATTAGTTTGGGTTGGTGGGCGGGCAGAGGAGAGATAGGGGACGGATTTTGCTATGATTTATGCTGTGCTTTTGATTCATTCTAGCTTGACCTGCCATGATACTTCTTAAAAATTTCACTTTTTAAGGGAGAACAGACCTGAACTTTGACTCTGTGCCAGAGTTGTGGGCACCCAGCAGCTCTCAGGATCAGGACTACTCTACAACGACATGCACCAATCTAAGCAGCTGTAAATCACAGTTGGGTTCTTTTAGTGCAAGTCTGTATTTAGAGCAGCCAGAAGGAACTCTGTTTCATTGCTGTTGTCCATTAGCTATTGTCACATCAACAGGGACTGTGACTTCTAGGCAATGCTGCTTTCTCTACTTTTTTCCATAGGTAACTTACTTTGGCTTGAAATGTATTAGTTATAGTTCTGTATATAGAGCCTCTGGCTATCACTCATCCCAGGCACATCCTAACCACAAATATCTGTATAAAAATCTGCTCCAAAATTAACTTCGTTTTTTAGGATAAACTAAGACTAGTTCTTCTGATCGGTATTAATTTCAGTGTTGTCAAACTGCCTGGCTACGTCTACACTGGCCCCTTTTCCGAAAGGGGCATGCTAATTTCACAGGTCGTAATAGGGAAATCCGCGGGGGATTTAAATATCCCCTGCGGCATTTAAATAAAAATGTCCGCCGCTTTTTTCCAGCTTTTAGAAAAGCCGGAAAAGAGCGTCTACACTGGCCCTGATCCTCCGGAAAAAAGCCCTTTTCCGGAGGATCTCTTATTCCACAGTTGTTTAATCTGTGCTACTGGGGAAGAGTCCAGCTAGAGTTTGTACATGATTTCAGTATTTTTTCATTCAGAATATTTGAGAAACTTTTTGTTACAACTTTTAGCTTGTGTTCCTGTAAACTCATCATAAATTTTATCTGCTGAAGTTTTTTTTTTAATTGAACCATAATGATTAGTTAAATAAAGTGCTTGTTTCCACCTCCATATCTCATGCGTCTACAGAAAATCAGCTTCAACTGTCACGATCCTGAGGGAGCAGAGGGCAGGTCTACACGGAGGAGTTGGTTCAAAATAACTTCCCTTATTTCAAAATAACAAGGCAAGCATCCACACTACCAAGCCTGTTACTGCAAAATAACAACACCTGATTGTGACGAGGAATAACCTTATTTCGTTGATTGTTAGTTCAAAATAACCTGGTAGTGTAGACACAGCCAGGGAGACCAGTAGCTACTGGCTGGTCACACCTTTCTGGCAAGTTCTGTATGGAGGAAAAGGAGCCTTATCAGGCTCACTGGAATTTTGTGTTTTCACTAGTGCTTCAAAAAAATCTCTAGTATTTTAGGGCACAAGTAATATCCAGGTTTGTCTCAGTCTTTTAACAAGGACTACCTAGAACACCAATCACCACAGTTCTGAGACATCAGCTCACCCTTACAGGCTAGTACTATCTAGTTTATTTTAGGTTCATATTTGCCAGTCCATAGCAGAGTTGGGCTCAAAGCTCAACCACGTTAATCCAGAGAAAGAATCAATTATCATTTGTTTCATTGGCGAAATCTTATTATAGTGCTCAGTGCATTAGGCCTCGGGAGCATTGAAACCAACTATTTAAATCAATTTTGCAGCCAGGCCTTTAGGATCTGGGGGCACACTGAGTATTGTGGGGGCTCCCAGATTCACCTGCAGGCAGTGCACCCAAATTCCCATCAGTGGTGCAAGAGCTTAGTCTGTCTGTTTGACCCTGGCCACAAGACGATGCAGCTCACTACAGCACACAGCTACATGGTTCAGCATATTAAGAAAGGGCTTCCAAAGTGGTGACACTAATGGCTGAGGTGACCTTGGTCAAGTCACATGGCCAAACTAACGCAGAAAGTCTATCTTCAAAACAGGGCTAATCCAGTACTTGCATACTATGGCTATGGCTAGCCTGAAAGCTTCTTTCGAAAGAAGCTTTTCCAGAAGAGCTCTTCTGGAAAAACTTTTTCAAAAGCGAGCGTCTACACAGCAAAAGTGTATCGAAAAAGCAATCTGCTTTTTTGAAAGCTAGTGTCCACATTGGTTGGACGCTATCTTGCATATGAGGGCACGTGGAACCAATTCAGGCAGGGCATTAGGTCAGCAGTTGCTTCTGTGTGCTGTTGCCTAAGCATAGCTGAGAGATGCGCTTAAAGGGCAGGGGAGAAGGGTAGAAAGCGAGAGAGAAAGAGAGAGAGAGACAGACACACACACACCCCGTACAGCCGTGTCTCTGCTTCTGCTGTGTGCTTGCTGCCCGCTCTGAGAGCCAACACTGCTGTAGCAGTGGGTTCTCGGCTTTTGGACGCCATAGCATTCTTCACATGGAGCCTGAACTGCCCCGAGCATGCGATGGCCCCCACATGGCCATGCTGCACTTTCTGCAGCAGTTTGTGCAGGCTGCCTTCATGGCCCTGCACGAGCTCGACACGGAGCTCATCGAGACCTTCTCCCTGTGTGCGGGCGCAAGACCCTTTCCCCCAGCAGCAGGGCTGTGTGAGGGTGGGTCTCTCCCCTCACCTTTCCCGATGCAGGACGCCCACGTGCTGCCTCAGAAGGTCCTCGTGCCCCCTTGTGAGCTTGTGGCTCCCCTGGGGTTGGGTGGCTGCCTCGGTTGGCCCTCAGCGATGGCTGGTCCAGCTGTGGAGAACAAAGAGGGAGAGGAGATCAGTCATCCACGCAGACACTGTCCCTGAAGCCGTGCCCTCCTCTGTGAGCAGCAACCAACAGTCCTTGGACCAGAGGACAGTGATGTCCTGGAAACAAGGCCGTGTGTGGCCTGCACAGCAGGCCCTGCCTCACAGAGTCCCTGAGGTGCCCAAGGGACCATGCTTCCCACTCCCCACCCCACGGACAAGGAGGCAAGGGAAGTGTCCATCCACAGTGGGATCCTATGGGCGGGAGCGGTGCCTGGAGCAGCCTGGCCCTCCATGGGGCCCATACACACACCTGTGCCTGGCAGCGCTGTCCATGGGAGCGGGTGGTGCCTTGCAAGGGCAGGTATGCCCATTTGCTGTATGCGGCACTCCTGTGTCTGTATGGGGGGGTCGTGCCTGTGCCTTTGTCTCCAGTCTGCTTCCAGTGGTGGGAGGGCACCCCTCCCCCCAGAGGGTCAGAGGTGTGTGTGTGGCCTCCCCAGAGCCTGTGAGCAGATTCCTGGGGGTGTTCCGGGGCTGCCGCCTAAGGCCAAGTGGTGCAGACTGGCACCACATGTGCTTGCACGTGCACCAACTACAGCATGATGTCCAGGCCGAGTGAGGATTGCACCTCATCCCCTCTGCATCTGCCTCCCCCACCCTGTGTGTGTGGAAAACTGAGAGCACTTACATGAGGATCCCTCCCCACAGTCAGAAGATGCCTGCGACACCTCCAGGCCCTGGGGATACCAGCTCGAGAGTGAGGGTGAGCATACTGACTGTGTCATCCTCCTCCTGCCCTGCTGTCCCTTGTCCTCCTCCTCAACAAGCTCTGGGCAGGCGATGATGGGCGGCTTGAGCCCCGAGTCCACCACCATGGATCTGGTGGTGCTCCTGGTAGTAGGGGCAGGAGTGGGGTCCTGCCCTGAGTGAGAGCTGTGCTCCTTGGCCCTGGCGTAGCCCTGGTGGAGTGCCTTCATGTTACTCTGGACGGCTGGGTCTAGACCGGCAAGTTTTTCTGCAAAAGCAGTTGCTTTTGCGGAAAAACTTGCCAGCTGTCTACACTGACCGCTTGAATTTCCGCAAGAACACTGACTTCCTACTGTCTGAAATCAGTGCTTCTTGCAGAAATACTACGCTGCTCCCGTTCGGGCAAAAGTCCTTTTGCGCAAAAGGGCCAGTGTAGACAGCTCAGATTTGTTTTGCGCAAAAAAGCCCCAATTGCAAAAAATGGCGATCGGGGCTTTTTTGTGGAAAAGAGCATCTAGATTGGCACGGACACTTTTCAACAAAAAGTGCTTTTGCGGAAAAGCGTCCGTGCCAATCTAGATGCTCTTTTCCGTTAAAAGCATTTGCGGAAAATCATGCCAGTCTAGACGTAGCCGACTTGTTCTAAGGTGCGGGGTGGGTGTCCCCTGTCCTCCAGGGCCTTGGCCATAGATTTAGGCATTTCTGCACCAGGAGTGGAGGTCCTGCAGGGTCTCCTACTCCCCCCACACCTTGAGGAGGGACAGGATCTCCGCTCCGGACCAGGAGGGAGCATGCAATTTGCTGCCCTGGCAGGGTCCTGGGAGCCCTGAAGTTACTCCCTGTGAGGGCCAGTGGGATTTGGAGAGGGGGTTGTGGCTGGGCCGTGGGTGGCATTGCCTGTGGCAGGGAGCGCCATGCGGTGAGGTGCTGTTCCCAGGGCCAGCTTCCTGCCACAAGGCTTGTCCAGGGTGCCTACAGCTTTAAGAGCTGGCAGGAGACAGGAACTGTAGAGTTCCGATTACTTTGGCCAGAGTGGCCAGTGTTATTTCCTGGAGGCCTCTTCTTTCGATAAAAAAGCCTCTTCCATGTCACCACACATCTTTTTGCGAGAGCTCTTTCAGAGAAAGGCTTCTTCCTCGTAGAAAGAGGTTTAGCGCTGTTGGAAAAACCCTTCTGTTCTTTCAACTTTCTGTCAAAAGAACACCATAGCAGTGTGGCCATAAGTAGTTTTTCCAGAAAAACAGCTGTTTTTCCGGGAAAACCCTGCAGTGTAGACATACCTTATGTGACTCCGCAGCCCAGCTTTACGGATCCATGGCTATCTGGCAACAATTCATCATCAAGCAAACAGGAAAGAGTGAGAGGGACAAAGAAAGAAGAGCTTCAACAGGGCTTAAACTCCGCTGAATCCGAGAGTGAAAAGCCAGTAAAGTAGTTTCACACCCACGATGGCACTGAGGTTAAAGCTCCTCGCCCTTCCCCCACTCCTATTAATTTATTTGTTGACACCTAGTTCTTGTATTATTGGGTTGTGTTACTCTTTATTTATTTTCTTCACATCAGTCACACCTCTCCCCCTTAGTCGTCTCTTTTCCAAACTGAAAAGATCCAGTCTTAGTAGTCACTCCTAATATGGTAGCCGTTCCATACCCCTCATAATATTTATTGCCCTTTACGGAACATTTTCCAATTCTAGCACATCTTTTTTGAGATGAGGCAACCACCCCTTCCCACAGTATTCAAGATGTGGGCATACCATGGATTTATATTTTATTCTTTGGGCTAGCTCAAGGGCAAAACTCCCTTAGCAACCTCATGGTTAGGTGACATCTGTGGCCTGTGGGTGATGCTGGTTCCAGCCCTTGTTCTATGGAAAAGCACATTGAAGAGGGCTCTCCTGTTGCCAAGGTATGCACGCTGGTCTTTGGAGTAGGGATGTTAGATACTGTGTAATGAATAACCATGTAACCACATCAAATTTTAGCTGTTACATGACTAATTGATAGTCCCTGGTATGGATGTAAGCGAATAGGCTTATTGGGTAGTCGAGTGACTACTAAACTACTCCCTCTCCCCATGCCCACTGCCTCTATCAAAGGCAGGAAGGGTGTGGGGAAGCAGGAGCCAGTGCTGGGGGAAGCCAACTTAAAAGCTGGTTCCCTGGTGGTGGCACGTGGGGGTTCCCCTGCCTCCTGCACCCCCGGAATGGCACGAACAGACTCCGCCAGCCCGTAGAATAGAGGGAGTTTATTGCTTCTCCAGGATACAGCACAGCATAGATGTAATCTGGTTACAGGGCAGGCCTAGGATGCCTCAGGCCCTCTTGAGATGGGGGTGACGGGGCCCCTAAATCCCAGCCCGTTGCCTCCATGCCTCCATGATACCAGACAGAAACTAAAACTCACTTCCAGCCCTGCCCCCCAGCCAGGTGCTGGTCTCCGCCTTCCTTCCTTTGTCTCCCTCCCTGGGAGGCTGAGCCTGGGTGTCTGGGTTAATACACATTCGGGAGAGTCAGTGAGAATCTCCCATCACAGCGCAGGGGGACCCTAGGTCACAGAGCAGACAGCCCCCCACTGCACCACACACCCCAGCACCGTCTCCGTGGTTCACAGTTTGGGAATGGAAGGGGAGGCAGATCCACAGTGGTCCTGGAGCTGGCACAGGCTGGGACTGCTCAGTCCTGGCTCACACCACTATCCCCACCTGGCTATCCCCACTGCTGCTCTTACTGCATTTAAAAAGCAGAACTGCAGTGATCCCGGGCTCTGCCACTGCCTGATGGACTACCCACAGGGACAAAGGAGTAATTGAAGGCTTTTGCATGGCCCCCAATTATTCATTAATTAAACCAGCAAGAGCTACTTTGTATGGTCTATTTACAAGGGCCTGCACTTCAAGCACCAGATTCCCCTCCACTGGGGCAAAGCAGGAAATAAACCAGCATCACTCTCAGCCCCAGGAAGTGCTATAACCACACCAACCAGAGCCCTGGAGGCAGCCTGTGGCCCAGATCTTATCATAGAATCCTAGAGCTGGAAGAGACCTCAGGAGTCATTGAGTCCAACTCCCTACCCAAAGTAGGACCAACCCCAAGTAAATCATCCCAGCCAGGGCTTTGTCAAGCCAGAACTTAAACACCTCTAGGGATGGAGATTCCACCTCCCTAGGGAACCCATCCCAGCGCTTCCCCAACCTCCTAAGGAAATAGTTTTTCCTAATACCCAACCTAGACCTCCCCCACTGTAACTGATTGCTCTTTGTTCTGCCATCTGTCACTACTGAGAACAGCCTCTCTCCATCCTCTTTGGAACCCAAATCCCCCCTCACTTCTCTTCTTCAGACTAAACAAGCTCAAATCCCTCAGCCTCTCCTCCTAGGTCATGTGTGCCAACCCCCAAATCATTTTGGTTGCCCTCCTCAATTAAACTACTATCTTTTGTAGTTCAAGTGAACCAGCTTCAATAGAAAAGAGTGAGGGAGGCCCATGTCACAATACCTCCCTATCCAGCAGGTGGGCCCTTCACTTGAGGGATAAAAGAGCCTGCTTCAAATCCCATCTCAACCAGCACAAAACAGGATTTGGCCCAACAACTCAGCCATTTTGAAAAATGTACTAAACCCACTGTGCTAGCCTGAGCTGCACCCAATTATTATTTAGTGGTAAGCGACTGGCTTCAACAGGAAAGACCAAGGGAGCTCTCACATCAAACTATGTCCCAATCTGGCACATAAGCGATTTACAGAGTATAAATCAATTCCCATTTCAGCAACAGAAAGAGGCTTTGAACCAACAACTCCTATGGTCTTAGCCAAGTATCCAGAAGCATAGTACATAACATATCTCAATACATAGAGATCATACATGGGACCTCTTTGTTCAGTCAAGGGAGCAGCAGCAAGTCCTGCTGCTGACTGAGCTGAGTTCTTGCCCCTGGACACTCGTGTTTAGTGTACCTATAGAGTCTGTGGGGCACTAGGATAGTGTCTTGAGGGCAATAAGCCTGGCTGAGTGCCTTTGCCATTGAAGAGTCTGTGGTCTTGCTGTGTAATACTATCAAGGTCAGCTGCACTGTCTGCACCGAGCTGAGACAACACATGGAGAGAACTCACACATACACCAAGTCGTTGGCAATCAGAGAGTGAAGATTAGTTCCAGTGGAGCAGCCAGAGAATAAAGCCAACACTGCTCCTTTTCTTTACTGCTTCTACCCAGCAAGAGCATCAGAGAGACTGGCTCAGGAGCATCCATGGCTCTCGGCTGTTGACAGAACAGAGTTTAGACATGTGTGGTTTCTTGTGGGAAACCATACATGAGCTGGGCTGACAGCAGGACAGGGAAGCAATGAGCTCTTGCTGCCTCCTGGCAACTTTCCAACCCGAGAGAGAGGATGAACTACCCCCAAAACAGCAAGTGTCAGTTAGAGGCCCAGTTCAGCAGGACACTGTCAATCAGAGGTGATTAACTCAAGCGGTGGATATCATTGGGAAGACTGGAGTTAAAAATTCAGATTTGATCTGTGGTTAGGGTAATCTAGGGAGTAACAACATCTCAGCCCTTCACACGGTGACAACTCCTTGTGTCTCAAACATGATTTGGAGAAAAAAAACAGCAGAAATGCATGTGTCCAAGCCAGGTCTTCACCAGGCTCAACCAATCAGCAACTGTCGACTATATGTGATTTGATGTGATCCTATAAGAACAATGAGCCATGCTAGCTAATGTTGAAGAAACTCAAGTCAGTGAAGATAGGCTCCAAGGATCTTGTTTTGAAATGTCTCTTTTTAATAAAAAGGCACCTATAAAACAGGTCAATACATTACAGGCAGCACAGATACCCAAAAAACAAGCCTAAAAATTGTTTCAAAATAAAAACCAATAAGATGTCTTCACATATTGTATTTATATATTTATATTTTTATATATATATATATATATTTATATTTATATAATGTTACAAAATGACTGGGGAAGTTTCTCCATGAGATGACAGAGAAAGGGGTCAGTTGCTGTTACCTGGACATGAAAGCTAATTCTGGGCATGATTGCTTAAAATTGCATTGGAAAGACACGGTTTCCTGTTATTTTCCTTTGATTGGTGCAAGAAAAAACACTGACATATCGTAGTTAGAAACACGGGGGCTTAACCATAACTGGGTGGAATTCAGCACACAAAACGCAAGCTAACAAATCAAGCAATAAAACACAAGACAAGACTAGACCCAGCTCACAGCAGAGGGTGACAGAGCAAATGCTCTGCTGAGGCCTAACAAGGGATGGCTACCCTTCATCCCTGAAAGCCTCCCACCATATCGCTGATGAACTAGACCTGTTTGGGAGATGGTACCGCAAGCAAAAAAGGCACCACTCAGCACTATTGGCCCCCAGATTTAGACATCACGAGGACTGATAGGACAGTGAAGGTTGATTATGGCATCCCAGTTGGTTGCTCTGACGACCAAACAAAAAGTGCTCCAGGAGGGCCAACAGCCCTGCAAAGTACCAGAATTTCCCTTTTGTATTCAGTTTAGTTGGACTGTAGACCTTGCTCCTTCCAAAATAACATGCAATCTAACATGGGATAAATAATGTCACCCTCACTTTACCTTTCTGTTACCAAGAAAGCCATTGCTCCCACTGCCTCTGCAAGCCCTCTTGCTGTTCTACACAGCTCATGCATATTGCAACTTGCAGGCTCTTACTGACGTGGGGATAGTGTGGACAGAATGGAGATTCAACAAGTCAGGACATTTCTCAGCAAGGCTGAGTGTTGGAGGGAAAGGTGGGAGGTCTACACACTCCAGCTTTTAATCACTCAGGCAGAAAGAGCCAGACACAGTCCCTCTTCCCCCCCAAAAAATCCCAAACCCCTTGTGCTTGCAGTGCATGCTTTAAGTAGCCTAATGTGGTGGTGGAAAAGACGTCCCAGATGCTCCCATGAGTAACATGGACTGGCCAGTGGAGGAGAGATTCTAAGGCCAATGGCTGTGGTGGTTCAGGGTACAGATAACTTTACATCTCCTGGCAAGCTGCCTATGCGGTTTCTCTTGAGGGAGATCTGGGATTCCAAGACTCAGAAAATGCTTGGAGCATCTCTACCCTAAAATGCAGGGTTTTGTACATGAGGCCAGCTCTCCCACAGAAATGTGCACACGCAGAAGGCAAAGGAGTGTAAAGAAGGCAAGGACTATAGTGCAGCAGGGCAAGATGTCTGCACTCACACAGGAGATAAACAGGAGCAGAGCCAATAAGGGGTATGGGATGCTCTGCAGAGAGTGCATACGTGTGTGTGTGTGTGTGTGTGTGTTAAGTTCCCTCCTGTCCTCTGCACAACATACCCAGGAAGCACAGGATGGAATCAGCCAGATAGACATCTCAGCGTTCATTCTGTTCTCACCATTCCTGAGCATTCACACAGAGCACCTGGGGGTGGAGAGGGGAGCAGGGAGACCTTGTGGTCCAATTACTTGTTACTTGCAGAATGGGATCAGACCTCAAGGGCACTCTCATTTCTCATGCTGCTAATAGCTTTGCCATGTAACAGAGACAGATAGAAACTGCTGTCAATCCCCACGACCAATGACTCCCCCAACCAACACTGTTTTAGAGATGTCAGCAGCTCCAGTCCTGCAGGTGGATCCCCGTGACTGGGTGTATCCCTGTACAGGCCCACAGGGTCTGACTGCAGAATCAGGACCTAAGACACGTACCCAGGGCTCTGTTCAAACCCATACATCCCTGCACACAAACTGTTCCAATGCATGAAAGAGGCTGCCCTGGGACCTCCTTTGCAAGAGTTTAAACCCTACTACATTTGTTTAAGTTTTGTTGTAGTTTAAAATGAATAATTGAGGCTTCTATTAAAACACAGAAATTACAGAACAATTTTAAACCAGCACAAGTTTCTGTCTCTCTCAGCCCTATTTACAACTCATTCAAAATCTTCTTGTACATTTTGGTTGTTGTTTAAAACAAACAAAGAAAACCCACACTACAAGGAAAAAATAAAGGAAGATTTTACAAACTGCCGTAGGGTTTGGAAGCCCCCGGTCACCACTTGGGTTTCAAAAATAATACCCCTTCCCTGCCCCCAAAAAAGGAGTCACATCAATTTTACTGCACATCTGTTTTTCCGTATAGAGGCAAATTCAATATGAAAAACATCTCCCTCCATACCCCCATAGGCCCCAGCCTCCCAACCCTAACCCAAATAAAGGTTTAAAAAAGGTTTCTACAATCAGCCCCTGCCCCTCAGGGCATGATTAGAAAGGCAGGTTTGCCATGTTCCCGGGCCCAGAGATGTAGCTCATTTGGCTGTCCAGTGAAACACTCCTCTGCCTCATCTGGTGCGTGACCATAAGGTTCTGCTGAGGTGGGGGCCCCATGAGGGAGCCCTGAGGTGACATCATATGTCCCGTCTGGGCATACATTTCCCCTGACACAGACATGCTTCTCTGCTTAGCCTGCATCAGCATGAAATTCTGCTGGGCCATCAGGCTCTGCTGGGGAGACATCATGCTCTGGTGCATGCTGTTGCCCATCATGGCTTGCTGCGGTGGCATCCCTGTCCTGCCCAGCATGGACACTTGTCCAGGATGGCATATAGGTATGTTGAGTCCCCGCTGCACGCCCTGCTGGCCTGGAAGGCTGGGGGCAGTCATGCCTGGCCGAGCGGGGGGCTGCTCAGCCATCATGTTCTGCAGGTTCATGAGGTGGAGGTTGGAAGGCTGTGATTTCGATGCTTGGCTGTCACTTTTGGGGAAATACTGCAAGGTGCTGCTTGGCTTCTCTGAGGGGATGATCCTGGAGAGATCAAACTCAGGGATGCCTGTGGGTGTGGGTCGGATGACTTCACTAAGCTCAGGGTCATTCAGCACCGAAGCCACACCCGGAAGCACAGGGGGGTAGGGATCTCCAATCCGTGGAGGGATATTCTTGCCCATCATGTGCTGCTGTGGGGGCATCTGACCAGGTTGCTGGGAGGGAAGATCCTCTGGTGGCAAGGGCATCCCAGGCGGGTAATGCTGCGGTATCCCAGCCCCTCCTCCACCTCCTGGGGTCATGGGCATACCCGCAGCTGGAGACTGCATGGCATTGTGGGGCTGCTGCATGCGCGGGAACACCAGCTGGTTGGAAGGGATCATCTGAGAATTGTTGGGCACAGGCCCACAGGGCTGATTCATGGAGTCTTGGGGCCCCGGAGGCAGCATCATGGGAGTAGGGGGAGGCACGCCTGTGGCCTGTGCACCAGGATGCATTGGAATGTTGGAGCCCAGGGGATTCGGCGAGGACATCATGGAAGTGGGGGGCTCGTGGGAGAGAGGCTGCTGGCCAGGCAAGTTCATCCCCATGGGGCTCTGTGAGGATGCAGGCCCCACTGAATTCAAGTGCAGTTGATTTGACTGGTTTCCTGTGATACCTAATGAAGGGGAGAAGAAGAGTTAACTCAGTGCTTATGCACCACCTCCCCCAGCTGCAGAGAGCACAGGGCCAACAGCCCTCTCCATGGAAATCAGCGTCTACGCAGAGATTCCCTGGTTTAAACCTGGCCCCAGTTGGTTCTCACTGCTGGATCCATGGGGAGAGTCTGCCAGGGGCCCATCAGGGCAGGAAGGTCAATCAAAGACAGATGTCCCCATCGGTGGCTATAATCACCAAGTCTGGCTGCAGCATGGAGGGAGACAGCACCGCAGTGAGCATGCAAGACCAGCCCAGTGATCTAATCTACCCATAGCAGAGGGGACTCTGCTCTCAGATCTGACACCTGCTCAGTATTCTCCCCGAGCACCTCATTGCCATGGAATCATAGAGCACTAGAACTAGAAGGGACCTTGACAGGTCTTGGAGTCCAGTCCCCTGCCCCCACAGCGGGACCCAGCACCGTCTAGACCATCCTTGACACGTCTGTTCAACCTGCTCTTAAAAAGCTTCAGAGATGGAGATTCCACAATCCCCGCAGGCAATTTATTCCAGTGTTTAACCACCCTGACAGGAAGTTTTTCCCAATGTCCAACCTAAACCTCCCTTGCTGCAGTTTAAGCCCATTGCTTCTTGTCCTATCCTCAGAGGCCAAGGAGAGCAATTTTTCTCCCTCATCCTTGTAACACTCTTTTAGGTACTTGAAAACCACTAGCATGTCCCCTCTCAGTCATCGCTTTTCTCAACTAAACAAGTCCAGTTCTTTCAGTCTTCCCCCATAGCTCATGTTCTCTAGACCTTTCAGCATTCTTGTTGCTCTTCTCTGGATCTCCTCCAATTTCGCCACATCCTTCTCGAAATGCGGTGCCCAGAACTGGATACAATACTCCAATTGAGGCCTGATCAGTGCAGAGCAGAGCGGAGCGGAAGAATGACTTCTTGTGTCTGGCTCACACCACTCATGTTAATGCCGCCCAGAATCATGTTTCCTTTTTTTGCAACAGCATCACACTGTTGACTCATATTTAGCTTGTGGTCCACTATAACCCCTAGATCCCATTCTGCAGGTCTCCATCCTAGATGGTCACTTCCCATTCTGTGTATGTGAAACTGATTTTTCCTTCTTAAGTGGAGCACTTTGCATTTGTCCTTATTAAACTTCATCCTATTTTCCTCAGACCGTTTCTCCAGTCTGTCCAGATCATTTTGAATTATGACCATATCACCCTGCAAAGCAGTTGCAACCCCTCCCAGCTTGGTATCATCTGCAGACTTATCTGAAACTTGTTATGTAAACATTGCAGCTGTCCATACCAGCCAGGTGGTAGGCTGTACAGAGGAACGCGGAGAGCCACAGAGCACATGCTCAGGAGATCAGCCCTTCTCTCTCTCACTGCAACAGTAAGGTCATGTCAATGCTGCACCTAGGAGCCAGCCTCCAGCCCGGGTCCACACACTTGTCCTAGCATTGTAAAAACTGCTGTGTAGATGGTGCTTTGAAGTTGCAGCTGTATCAGGAGCGTGAGCTCTCAAGCCCCCACAGACACCTGAGCCTTACCTCTGATGTCTGCACAGCTACTTTGTGCTAGTGGCCCCAGGCTGGAAGGCAGTGTCGAAATAGTGTCAAAATACTGTCAAGCTGGAGGACTTCTTACTCAGACTCCTGTTGCCCTCATTGTATGAGGGATAAAGGAAGTCGGAGGAAGAATGTTCTACTTCAAAGTAAGTGCTGTCTAGATGCTCCCTATTTTGAAATCAGCTATTTTGAAATAAAATACACAACTGACGTAGCTTATTTCAAGTTAAGCCCTGCAGGGTAGACACACCCTAAGAGGGCCAGCTGGTAGGTGCTGATGCTTGTACTGGCAAGAGCTTCTCCAGGCCTCAGAGCTAGCCTAGTGCAGGCAGGGAATAACAAGGATTCGATGGATGTTATCACAAGACTCGGTTGATCACTGGCCCTACGTGGGGCTTGTGGCTCTTACCAGCCCAACCAATCCTGTTGCCACACAGGCTGGTACAGCACAGCGCAGCAAGCTCTTTGCAGGCTGTTACAGCCCCAGCACAAGGAACAACTGCCAAGAAATAACCCTCACCACAGCCATTAATTGGCAGCATCTGTGCATGTCCCCCAGTGGTGAGTACTGGGAAGGGCAGCACAGCCACTTGCCTAGTGCACAGTATTGCCTGGCTTACACAAACTCAGTAGTGCTCACAGCCAGCCTAGAAAGGAGCTCGTGCCCCACACTTTGGAGTCAGACTTCCTGAAATCAGAACTACGGAGTTTTCAGATCATGCCCCCCTCTTATGGCTCTGAACTCTGCAGGCTCTGGGACGCTGCATTCACGGAATGAAGAGCCCAGACCCTGGTCAAGCTTTCCCATCCCACTGGGACAGACTTTGAGACAATCTGAGGTTGCTCACACTGGAAACAGGGGTGATGGGATATCTTCAGGGGGAGGGGAAAATTCAAGGACATCCCAAAGATCACAGCCCCTTCCCTCCTCCATGCAGGGCAAACCCTACCCAGCTCTGGGACTCAAAGGGAATGGCCAAAATAACAGAACATGGCCCTGCCATCTCAGAGACAACACGCAGGCAGATGCTTGAGGGAGGGACACTGGGCAAGTGGATGCAGAAAAGAGAAGGCAGAGAGCTGAGTAAGATCTATGGGGCCCGGGGATGTATATGTAACTCTCTCACACGTCGCATCCCCATGTTTTACCTCAGCTGATCTTGGCTGAATACTGGGCTAGAAACTCCAGTGTCCTGAGCCTGATGTGTTTGCCAGACAGATCAATGGTGCATGGAGAAGGCAGCAGCTAGCCTTGCTAGTCAGTAAGAAGCAGATGGCAGAACAGAACTGCATCTGCTAATGCCGCGCACACAAGCCTCGCCAGCTTTGCACCAGGTTCTGAAAGCTTCCAACTTTGCAAAGTTGTGGCAAGCTGGGAAAGCAGCGTGGGATGCCAGCTCAGCAGTTCCATTTAAGGAACTTAGTCAAAAGTATCCAGGGAGCGAATATCCTTTGGTTACAGCTGTGTGAGCTCTATTGCTTTTCTTGTGCCAGTGAGAACCCTGGGAGCCCAAGAGCTCATCTCGGTATTCAGGACAGGCTAAGGCACCCACCCTTCAGAGCTGACATCCTTACATCTCGCCTTAACATAACCTGTACCCCTAGCATGCTGATGGACTTGGAGGCTACGTCTACATTGGCCCCTTTTCCGGAAGTAGGAATAAGATCCTCCGGAAAAGGGCGCTTTTTCCAGAGGATCGGGGCCAGTGTAGACGCTCTTTTCCGGCTTTTCTAAAAGCCGGAAAAAAGCGGCAGACATTTTTATTTAAATGCCGCGGGGGATATTTAAATCCCCCGCGGATTTCCCTATTACGATCTCTGAAATTAACATGCTCCTTCCGGAAAAGGGACCAATGTAGACCAGCCCAGAGTGACTACAGTTACCATTAATAACCCAACTGAATGATACTGCAATTTAAATGACCGGTGTGTATATGGCTCTGTTGCCCTCTGCTGGCTGTGCGTTGAGGCCCCATATTGCTAACAGAGAACAGTAATTCCTTCTTTGAGTGATTATTCACGTTGATTCCAGTTCAGGTGTATGTGCACCGCATGCATGAACATTGGAAACTTTTCCCCTAGCAGCTCCCGTAGAGTTGGCTGTGGAGACCCCTAGAGTGGCACCACTATATCAGCTATATATTCACACCACTGACTCTACCCTCCCTCGGGTCCTCCTTACCGTCCATGGTGACGTTGGAACTGTAGCTAGCTCCTGCTTAGCAATTGTCTAGTCCCTAGCAGTAGCTCTCGTTTTCCTAGTCTTCACTTTTTTTCTCGTTATAAGGATTTTTGAGTAAATAAAAGGACAGTGGGCAAGTGCCCAAGCGTTTATTTAGCCCCTCAGGACACTGGGCATGCCTAACACCCCAGGTTTTAAAGTGTGTGCCTGTCCTTTCTAGTGCAGTGTTTAAAACTTCGACAGATCTTGCACTTTTTGGTGCGATGTTCTACACCTGAGACCCCTCGGGGGGGCTCGCCTCGGTCTACATACCTGCATGTCACAACTTGGACATGGTAGTATCCATTCCCCAGAAGGTGACAGAGTCCCTCAAGTGGTGGATGGACCTTTACAACCTGTCACAGGGTGTGCAGTTCATCCTCTGACCCCCACTCTGACTCTGGTGATGGACCCATCAGACATGAATGGGGAGCCCACCTGGGCAATCTCAGGACGCAAGGACTATGTTCTTCCACAGACATGAATCTTCACATCAGTGTGAAGAAACAGAGCGGTCAGACTGGCATGCCAGGTATTTCAAGCCCAGATGCAGGGCTGGTGCATATCGGTGTGTATGGACAATAGGACCACAAAGCAAACAAGGGGATGCGAGGTCTTCTCACCTATGCAGGGAGGCGCAGAGGCTATGGCACTATTGTGTCAAACACAGAATCCACCTTGAAGCCCAGTACTCCTAGAGTTGCAGAACACATTGGCAGATGCCTTCAGCAGGAATGGCCGGTCAGGGAAAACGCGATAAGATCGGTCTTCCACAGGTGGGGGACTCCCTGCCTAGACTAGGGCTGTTAAATATCGGTTAATTGAATAGTCGAGTAACCTCATGAATTCTTATTGGTTAGTCGACTGCTCTATAGTTGGCGGAGCTGGCAACCCGTGCACCCTGGCCCCACTCCCAAGGAGCTCCCTGCCACTCCTTGCTGCTGCTTCCCCTCGCAGACTGGCTGCCTGTCACCCCATGCTGCTGCCACTGATAAGAGGCAGAAGCACGTGGTGGCAGGAGCCCCTGTAGTCCTTCCTCTGCGCCCGGACCTTCTGACACAACATCGGGAGCACCTCAGGCACCCAGATCTGCGCTCCCTCCACCTAACAGCTTGGAAGCTGGATGATTTGATTCGTTAGAGCTTCAATGCTCAGCCTAGGTACATGAGGTCCTATTGGGCAGTAGAAAGCCCTCTACCAGAGTGGCGTATTTGGCCAAATGAAAAAGGTTTCCTAACTGGCATGAGGAGCAGGATGTGTCCCCGGGGCAGGCGCCTATCTCAGTGGTGTTGGAGTATCTGTTGCACATGCGTTTCCAACGTTCATGCATGCGGCACACATACACCTGAATTGGAATGGTGGTCAGGCCAATCATCATGCACAAATCCCTATAACTTACCATAGGCAGAGAGGGACAGGGAAAAAGAGACTTGCCCGAAGCCATGTATGTCGCTGGCAGAGCCAGAAATATAATTCCTACTCTACACTTTGTGCACCAGAGCCACACTCCTCCTGGAATCAACGTGTCCTACCTCCCCCCAGGCCTAGTGTGAGCCACAAAACCAGTCTTACCCATAACTCCAGCTTGTTTTCCCTGCTGGCACAGACACAATCCCAGAAAACATACCTGGCATGCTTCCTGGTGGGAGCATGGGCCTGTCTGGGAGCAGCTCATCATCAGAGGTGGCGATGGTTTTGATGGCATTGTGGTAGAGTGGTGTGGAGCTGGGCATGGCATACTTGGACATCTGTGACATCATCAGCGAGAGGGGGTTCTGGGAGGGGGATGGATCTGGAGAGGAAGTAAAAGGCATGTTGGGATTCATGGTGCTAGAGGGATTACTGGCTGGTGCAGAGGAACTGCTCCTAGGCCCAGGAGGGAGAGAACCTGCAAGCAAGAGAGAGAGACTAACTTAGTACTCCCTGCAGCCTACAGCCATCAGGAAGCATCCCCACTTCTCTGCTTGGAGCAGACACAGACTAAGGAGGCTGCAAAACCTCAACTAGGCCTGGCCCACAAACAACCGCCCCCTATGAACTTTGGGGAGGCTCTATGCTGGGACCACCTGCTGTGACTGGCACCAATGCCAGACACCAAACCGTAAGGGAGTTAAATCTGACCTCGTCCCAGTTTCCAAGCTCTGGTACATTCCTCATTGAACTGAAGAAAGGGGAGGAGCAGGTGCTGAAGCAGAAAGCAATGAGTTGGAGGCTCTTTTTCTAGACCTGGCCAGAAAACTTCGCCCCCTTTCCCTAGCTGCTTCTTTTTAAAGTCTCTATTAAATACCTGCGAGCAAAATATGCACTAACTTCAGAAGCTACTGCAGAGAAATCAGAGACTGGAAGCCTGGGGCACACACGTGAGGGCCAACTGCGAGTGAGAAAATGCAGTAGTTGATGGCGTGGTCTGCTCTAGATGGGTCTGTCTACACTACAGCACTAATTCGAACTAAGCTAATTCGAACTAACGCATCCAGACTAAAAAACTAGTTTGAATTAGCATTTTGCTAATTCGAACTAGCATGTCCACACTGAGTGGACCCTGAACCGGGGTTAAGGATGGCCGGAAGCAGTGCCGGCAGGGCATCAGATAAGGACTTAGAGCGTGGAGCTACTGCCTCAGGCTAGCCGAGGGCTGTGCTTAAAGGGACCCGACCCCCACCCCGGACAGACAGTTCTCAGGGGTGCCCCGCTTGCAAAGCAGTCCTGGCTTGGAGTGCCCGGAGTACCCACACTGGGCACATCACAGCACTCGGCCATCAGACCGGCTGCACTTGCCGCAGGCTGCCATCTGGGGAGAGGGGGCAATTGGGGGGCTGCAGGAGAGCTTCCACACCCAGAAGCCTGCAGAGCCAGCCCAGTCCTCCCCATCGGGGGCTCGTACCCCATTCCTCCCTCACCTCCTTCCACTTACCCTTCCCTAGCCCCCTTCCTGATGTACAAAATAAAGAAAATATGTGTTCAAAAATAGAATCTCTCTTTATTGAACAAAACTCGGGGAGACTGGGAAAAGGAGGTGGGAGAGGGGAAGAGAGAGGGTGGGAGAGGGGAGGGCAACTAAAATGATCAGAGGTTTGGAACAGGTCCCATATAAAGAGAGGCTAAAGAGACTGGGACTTTTCAACTTAGAAAAGAGGAGATGGAGGGGGGATATGATAGAGGTCTATTAAAGCATGAGTGGGGTGGAGAGGGTGCATAAAGAAAAGTTCTTCATTAGTTCCCATAATAGAAGGACTAGAGGACACCAAAGGAAAGGAATGGGTAGCAGGCTTCAAACTAGTAACAGAAAGTTGTTCTTCACAAAGGAAATAGTCAACCTGTGGAACTCCTTGCTGCAGGAGGCTGTGAAGACTAGAACTAGAACAGAGTTTAAGGAGAAGTGAGATCAATTCATGGAGGTTGGTATTAGCCAGGGGGTAGGAGTGGTGTCCCTGCCCGAAGTTTGTGGAAGGCTGGAGAGGGATGGCACGAGACAAATGGCTTGGTCACTGTCTTCGGTTCATCCCCTCCAGGGTCCCTAGGGTTGGCTGCTGTCGGCAGACAGGCTACTGGGCTAGATGGACCTTTGGTCTGACCCAGTACGGCCATTGTAAGCTCAGGGCTAAGGGTCGGGGGTCTCAGTGGACCCCCTTGATTTTCATGCACACCTGCTCCTGGGTGGCCAGGTTGGCAGCTCGCCTGCCCTAGACGGCCACTTTCCTGTGCCTAGTGCGGAGGTCGTGGACGAGGTCCACGATGTCCGCACTAGACCAGGCGGGTGCCCGCCTCTTGCGGTCCCAGGCAAGTTCCCGGGAGCCGCCAGCCTGGTTCCGGGAAGAAAGGGAGGGCTGGGGGGCATCGGGTGGCTGGCTCGAGCTGTGCCAGGTGCAGGGTCTGCTGGCTGGATGCTGGCAGGCTTGCACCTGGCACGGGCATCGTAGCCAGCCCGTGCCCCTTTAAGGGGTCCGGGGTCGGGAGGGGGGCAATAGAGTTTCCCTGGTGTTGGCCACAGTGGCCACCAGAGAAAGCTGGGAAGGGCTAGCCTCCCACTAGTTCGAATTAAGGGGCTACACAGCCCTTAATTCGAACTAGTAAGTTCGAACTAGGCTTAGTCCTCGTGCAATGAGGTTTACCTAGTTCGAACTAAGCGCTCCGCTAGTTGGAATTAAGTTCGAACTAGTGTAGCGCCTATCAAAGTTAATTCGAACTAACGTCTGTTAGTTCGAATTAAGTTCGTAGTGTAGACATACCCGATGAGAGTAAAAGATGGGATTGACAACACTGTGCTGAGCCCATGCTGCCTGCACCATGCAGGGCTACCTGGAATGGTTGGTTCCAGCTCTTAGGTACTGCAAGGGCCTCACCCTCGCACCCTAGGCATTGCCATGGGCAGGTTTCTGGTAACATCCAGTGTGTCTTCTGAGGATGCACATTGTCCTGGTGGGCAATGATTTAGCACTCACCCAGGCATCCTCAAGCAAGCTGGCACGGATGACAAGAGGGGAAATGTTGGGGGTGAGGCAGAGGTGGACCAGCTCCCTCAGTGAGAGGGAACACAGCTTTCTAGCTTGCCTGGTCACCCCCATGTGAGCAGAAGTACCAGAAAGAAAGTGAGGATGGAGAATCCTTCTAACACCAGAGGGACAATGAAAGACTCGAGTCAGTGTCAGGGGAAACTGAAGCACCAAGTGCTGAAGGGACTTGTTCACCGTGACAGTGGAAGAACAAGGCTTAGAATTCTGGAGTCATGATGCTCAGACTCTGCTTTGACCATTAGACAATGCTGCCTGCATGAAGAACTGATCCACCTGCAAAATTCTCTCCATTCTATCTGACCGGGGCCTGAGGAAGGTAATACAGGGCGCTGGGCATCGGTCAGAGGCATCTTGCAACCTCCCCAAGACTGGGAATGCTCAGCTCCCTCAGGTGCCTTTAACATTCAGTGCCCTGCCTCCCATCACACCATTTCCCTACCCACCCCTGGAGAGCATGAGCCACTAAGCAGAGGGATTTGGGGATGCTGGTGCTCTAGGTCCCCAGTTCCAGTGTCTCCCTCGAAACAGCTACACTGCCTTAGGCTGCCTAGCCTGGTCTTGTCCTTGGGAATGAGAGCACACTGCAGCGGGGGCAGTGCAGGGCACAGCATATCCCAGGCATTAATCCCGGGGGGGGCAGGCCAGGCTCGTTCAGCCCACCAGGGAAGAGCAGTCCCTCTCCAGGCCGTGGGCATGTCCCTAGTCTAGGTTCTTGCTTCCTTCTTCCCGATGCCGAGACACACTGGCCTGAGCCTGCACAGAAAAGGAGCTGGTGTTCTCACAGCACTTTCAGTGCTGGGCCCCCAGATGCCCACTCACTGGCCCCAAATCCCAGCAGCTCAGGGAGAGCCAGGGAAATAGCCACGACTCACTCCCAGTCTGAGTACATGGGAGCCACGGGACTATTGGGCCTCAGCAGCACGCTCAGAGCGACTTGCAGAGCACCAGGTGTCAGTGTGTGGCCTGAATCCCACGCTCACAGCTTACCCTGATCCAGCCCTCCCAGCGAAGCTGACGAATTCATGCTGATTGGCTGCTTGCTCTGGCTGACCCCTGGACTTGGCAAGGCGGTTTTGGGAGATGGCACCCATCCGGGCGACGGAACAGCCATGGAAGGGGACTTCAGACGGCTCGGTGAACTGGTGGGAGACCTGACATTGAGAGAGGAGCTCATCACCTGGGGCGACTTCAGAGGCCCAGACTGGTTGGAAGGTGGCATGCTGATCATCTGCGAAGGCGTCTGTGGGGACTTCAGGTTGGCAGATGGGGAGGGGACAAGCGGCGAGTGCACCTGGCTGAGCGTCGGGGACTTGAGGTGAGCCATGCCCGGGGAGTTCATCTGGCTGATGTTGATGGTGAGGTCGGAGGGCCTGCGGCCCAGCCCCCGGGAGGGTGCTGGGTGCATGTTGGCTAGGTTGCTCCCTTGGGTGGGAGGAGGATTGGAAGCTGTCGGCAAAGGGATGTGGCTGAGCCTGGTGGTGCTGCCCATGTTCCCAATGGGCATGGAGCCCTGCTCCGGACTGAACATGTCGTGGGCACTGCCCAAGTCCTGGGGCATGCCGGGATAGGGGCCCTGCCCACCTGAGAAGCCTGGCTGCCCTTGGCTGGGGAACTGAGAGGGGATCATCATCTTCTGCGGCCCCCCCAGCATGGTGCCACTGCTGCCATTCTGAGCCCTCACCCTGGCCAGGTCCTCGGGGCTGATGCCCTGGTGGGCTATCATGTCAGGGCCCCTCATCTTCTGCGACATCATCATCTGCTGCTGTGGGGTCATCTGGACATTGAGGTTCATGTTCATGTTCATGTTGACATTCATGTTCATGTTGAGGTTCCCAGGCCCCATGGGCGCATCCATGTCACGGAGGCTGGACTGGCTCATGGGTGGGCTCAACATCCCCCGGGAACCCGGGAAGTCCATACTCATCGGGGCACCGGCAAGGCTCTCTCCTGGCATTTGTCCGGGGAACATGGATGGGTCGATTTGCCTGTGAGCCTGTATCATCCTCTCCATTTCCAGACCTTGGCTCAGGGAGCTGCCAGACATCCCCATGGGCCTCTGCATCGCCACCGGGCGCTTCTCCATCAGCTGGTGCCTCAGGAGCTCCTCCCTGGCTCGGGGGTTCATGAACCGCTCGTGGTCGCCTTGCCCTGAAGGGTAGGGCAGGCTCCCTTGTGGAAAGTTGCCTGGGCCTCCCATTGGAGGCATATCCTCATTCCACCCCATGCCAGGCCTGACTGGCCGCTGCATAGCAGTCATGGGCCCCAGAGCATCCATGGGCACATTCTGCATCCCACCAAAGCCCGAGACCCTCTGCATCTGATTTCCAGGGAACCTTGGCCCTGGGAAAGGTGGTGCTCCCCTCAGCTGCATGGGATCCTGGACCTCTATGGGCCCCCTCAGCTGGTTGCCCATCCCTGGAGGCCACGGTTCCCCAGGTTTGCTGTGATAGGGCGGTGGTGGACCCCGGATCATCATGCCACCCATGGACTGTGGGATCATCATCTCCTGCATGGGCCGACCATGGATGCTGATCTGCTCCTCCTTCCGCCGCTTCTCCTCATAATACTCCTCCTGCAGCTTCCTCCAGGCCACCTGCTCTGGTGTCAGGCTGTCCTGGTTCAGCCGCTGCATCATGATGTTCATCTGCTGCCCCATGTCAGAGCCCGGGTGGTGGGAGACCTCGTGCTCCAGGTTAGGCCCCCCCAAATTCTGCGTCTGTGAAATCATGGACTGCAGGGGCTCTTCGTACTTCTTCATGCCTGCAGGTGGGAGGGGTGGCTGGGGAGCAGGGCCTCCCTCACCAGCACTTTGGTTGGACTTCATGAAGGGCTCAGTCTCCCCACTGCGCAGCAGCAGGCGCTCAATGTCCCGCAGGGTCTGCAGGGAGCGTTCCCGGTGCTCCAGCTGCTCCTTAGAGAGCCCCTCTGAGTTCATGGGGTTCCTGGGGCCCAGCCCTACCTGCCCGTTGCCGGCTGCCCCGGCACTAGTGCCATCCCCCAGTAGGTTAGAGCTGGAAGCACTAGAGGAGTCCACCTGCCCGGGCTGCACAGTTGGTGTGTTGGGGTGGTTGCTCCCTGGCTGGGTGCTGCCACTGCTATTTCCCACAGAGCTGGGAGTCAGGTCCCGCCGAATGTCCTCTCCCGTCCCGTCCTGCGCTAGGGAACTTGGTGCAGGCAGAGCTTGCTGACTGATGCTCTGGGGTGGGGGGGGCTGTGCCGGGGGCGGCTGGGGCTGTGCCTGGTTGCCTTGTGATGAAGGAGGCTGGGACTGCGGAGTGCTGGAAGCAGGTGGGTTAACTGGCAATTGCTCGGTGACTCCCAGCCCCTTGGGAGCTGGAGCCTAGGAGAGAAAGGGGTAGCCAAAGTCAGCAAATAAACACAGAAGGCAGGTGTATAGCCCCAGACATTGGCTGGCTTCAAGCCTTGAACCCCCTCCCCCCCCCAAGAACCAAGTGAGCCACCTCGGGGAGAGCACGCTGAAAGCAGGGGTCAGGGTGTGACTGGCCATGGGGGCATTGTGCACACAGACAGAAGTGCCTGGCTCACACCCAGCCATACCTGGTCTAGCTTTGCTCTGGGAACATTCTGCTGATGATAAGTCAGGATGGAGTCTGCTCGCCCCTGCAAGACTGCTTCTGCAGCACTGCGAGAGAGGACAGCCAGTCAAGAACAGCAAAGGGTTAGGCCAGAAATACTTAGCAATTCCCTGGGTCCCAGCATTTCACCCTCTCCACCTCTAGTGCTGTGCGCTGCCCCAGAAGGAGACCGCATGGGAGGGAGATGCTCTGGGATAGAACCCATGTTCTTTGCTATTGCAAAGTAACACAAAGCAAAAGCAAAACCAACATATAACATGAAAGAAAATGAGAAGTCACTGGACAGTGGCTCTCGTCCTGCTGGGGGCTGGCTCCTGTTCCCCACATCGGGCTTTGTGACCGGGTGCACAGGGTCACAGTGCTCCTCAGCTTTGGCCTCTGCCGTAACAGGAAGGAACAGGGGAGTGCAGCTGAGCCAAATATGAGCGAGTGGCATTGTGACTTGGCAGATGGCGTTGCAGCACCACTCACTCGAGTTTGGTCTGACCACATCCCCAGCCTCAAGCTGGGAAGCCAGCCGTGCCAAACCTCAGCAGCACTGTCACTCTGTGCGCCAGATCTCAATGTGAGAGCCGGGAGGCAGGTGCAGTCCATTGGGTGCTACACAGCGTGGGGCAGGCTCACTCAGCAAAATCCCCTCAGGGCCTCCCACTTCTCCTGGGACAGGACTCAAGGCAGCACACAGCTCCCAAAACCCCCAAAAGTAGAAAGAAGGAGGATTTCACAGAACACTAGCTATGACCCAAGCAGGCACTCTAAAGCTGTAGGTCCGCCAAGAACCAACAGCTGAGATACTGTAAAAGAGTGAAGGGAGCAAGCTGAGGGCCCATGGGCAGTCGAAGGCAAGCCCCCAGCCCACCTAGTCCCACCCCTTCCCCACCCCGGGACGCGCCACACGCGTGCTTCCCCCTTCCAACCATGGGGAGAGGAGGGCAGGGGAGCAGGCGCACGCTCACCGCAGCCTCCCCAGCCCCAGTGGAAGGTGCACCACACGGCCTGGCCAAGCCCAGCCCAGCCTCTCCAGCCCTGGAGCACTGGGGGAGGGAGGAGGGCATGCCACACAGCCAGGTCTGGCCTCCACATCCCCAAGGCACTGGGAGGGTGGGGGCTGAGGGCAACAACACTCCGCCCCCAGAACGCCTGCTGAAGGAGCAATGTGGAGGGGCCTATGCCTGGCGGTTTGGGAAGGCAGAGCCTTCTCCTGCCTTACATACCCAGCGTGTTAGCACCCCGTGCCACCTCCTGCAATCCGTCCTCCTAGGGACCTTCCAGATCACAACCACTGATCCATCTAACCAGGTATCCTGCCTCTGACAGCAGCCACCGTGTGGCTCAATGTCCTTGCTGTGACCCTTTACTATACAGGTGGCCAAATGCACTTGGTGGCTCATGTTGCAGCTGGTAGCGTCAGGGCACTGCTGGGAGGCAGCTCACATTTAAGACAAAGTCTCTCTCCTAGAAACTGACAAATATGGCAGAAAGAACGGGGGGAAGGAGGGATCATCCTGGGGCAACCCAGGGAGCCTTCAGTCCCCATCTCCTCCAGTACCTGCAGTGCTACCTGCAGCCTCTAGGAGGCAGCTGCACTAGACCAGCCCAAGTGGCTAGAGCAAATGGGGAGGCTTGGGGAGGACACGGGGGTTTACTGCTTACGTGTTAGCAAGGTGCGTGGTGAAGACGTAAACAAACTGGGAAGGCTGCTTTCCAGCACCACCGCCTCCACTCCCCCCAGCATCGGGCCGAAGGCCAGAAGCACTGCCGTGCGGTGCATTGGAAGAACTCGTCTCGTTCAGGCTCGGCAGCGGGTTGGACCCAGGACCAAGCTGTGAGGCTGTGGACATTGCAGGATCTGCTACATTACAGTCTACAGAGGCACAGGAAAGAGCAGCTGTTACCAACAATTAGCATAACACAATCTTCTGGGAAGCAGGGAGCAGCAAGCTAGAGCCAAACAGCTGGACTAAGGGTGGGGTAACAATGGAATGGAGGAAACTAGGGCTGGGATTGTGGGGTCAGCAAGCTGGGAATGAGGGGCACCAGCAGAGCTGCGTGGCCGGGAGCCCAGGGAGTCGGAGAGCCAGGACTGCGTGCGGTGTCAGAGGCGTGTGAGGAAAGGATTCAGCGTCTAGGGCAGCCCAACATGCTACCCTGGATCTGATCCCCATTCCGCAGGGCTTCCCAACCTAGGGGTCGCCATTACATTTCAAAAGGCTCCCCAGGTGGCTCTTCAGGAGCCATTCCCACATTTTTGAATTGCCCTGGGTCACCAAGTCTTCCCGAATTGTCAGAATGGGTCCCCATCTGGAAAAGGTGGAAACACAGGAAAGAAGGGAATCCGCATGTCCTGGGGAGAGAGGTCTCTGGCCTCTTCCTGCCATTCCCCCAGCCTCCAGCAGATGGCAGCACATGACAGAGAATTGTCTGAACCTGGGTGGCTACAGGCTCCTAAGGAGCCGGGTGTGGCTTAGTTCCTCCTCTTCATCTTCCCTTCTGCTGAGTGATTCACCCGACACCTCTAGCCCTTCCCCTCCCAGGACGGTTGCCGGAGCGACAGTCAGTCACCAATACTCCTACTGAATATTAACAGTCGTCGTGCAAATGCAAAGCACGACCTGCTGCTAATTACAGTGACCACCGGACAGCTGGAGGCTGGCTCGCAGGCAGTCGGCATTAGCACGCCCACCTGCACCAAGGCCTCTTGGAGCCAGAGCCACACGCATCCCAGGCCCTGAACTCCCTGGGAGGGCAGAGCTACTGCACCTTCAAGTGAACTAGGAGGTTCTGATACTAAAGGCAGGACAAGGCTGGAATGGGGGCAAGGCCAGGATTGACCCAGAGCTGCTTCTGTGCACTGTCCAAACTGCCCCGGGTCTCTGAGCCAGACTCCCTAGAGACTCCACTGGAAGGGGGATTTGGGCTCTAGCCTGTGTCCAGGGAAGGCTCACCGGGTCTTGGGGCTCACAGTTGACAAAACTCTAACAAACAGGGGCCTCACTAGCTGCTCCCAGACAGCCCCAGAAATAATTAGCACTCCCCTTGCACCTTTCACCTGCAGATCACAAAGCCTTTTGTAAAGGGCAGGGCAGCATTAGCCCTTTCTACTGCGGCACAGAGGAGACGAGACCCAGTGAATCAGTGGCTCAGCCAAGGAGATCCCCCCACAGTCCTGACTTCCAGCCTGGTGCCTGGGCTATACGGCCTGAAATCCAGTGATCTAAAGGAAGGAGCCTTGAATAGCACCTTGCTGTGAGCTCCTGTCTATTGGCCCCACGTGGAATGACACCTGAGAGCAACTCTGCAGCTCCTTGTGTGCCTGCCCATTTTCTTTATGCTGCCTGTAGAGGCACATCAAGGGGGGCACCTGCTCCCGGGCTGGCGATTCAAAAGGCACAGGACTCCCAGCCACTGCCGCTGCAAATTGTTGTTGTAGCTCCAGGTGGTGCTGAACAGTTGGCGGGCGAAGGCTAGCCCTGCAGCCCCTCCCCTCCAATCCAAGCCTGACCCCTTTCTGGAGCGAAGAGCCATGCTTCATACACCTTGTCCAGGGGCCTGGCAAGTCTGTCTGACCCCTGACTGCCTGCCTTGCGCCACACCCAACCGGAGCCCCACACAGCAGAGGGAAGGCTCCTTTCTAGGGCTTTGCCATGTTATGGGCATGCAGAAATGCATATTTCCAACTCTTCCCGTACGACTTCCCGTACCAAACTGGGTGGGGTTGCAACTTCTTTGGAGGATAGGGACATAATTCAAAATGACCTTAGCAAGTTAGAGAAATGGTCAGAGGTAAACAGGATGAGGTTTAATAAAGAGAAATGCAAAGTGCTCCACTTAGGAAGGAACAATCAGTTCCATACATACAAGATGGGAAGCGACTGTCTAGGAAGGAGCATGGCGGAAAGGGATCTAGGGGTCATAGTGGACCACAAGTTGAATATGAGTCAACAGTGTGATGCTGTTGCAAAAAAAGCAAATATGATTCTAGGTTGTATCAACAGGTGTGTTGTAAGCAAAACTCGTGAGGTCATTCTGCCGCTCTACTCTGCACTAGTTAGGCCTCAGCTGGAGTACTGTGTCCAGTTCTGGGCGCCACATTTCAAGAAAGATGTGGAGAAATTGGAAAGGGTACAGAGAAGAGCGACAAGAATGATTAAAGGTCTAGAGAACATGACCTATGAAGCCAGGCTTCATGAACTGGGCTTGTTTAGTTTGGAAAAAAGAAGATTAAGGGGGGACATGATAGCGGTTTTCAAATATCTAAAAGGGTGTCACAAGGAGGAAGGAGAAAATTTGTTCCTCTTGGTTTCTGAGGACAGGACAAGGAGTAATGGGCTTAAAGTGCAGCAGGGGAGGTTTAGATTGGACATTAGGGAAAAATTCCTAACTGTCAGGGTGGTCAAATATTGGAATAAATTGCCAAGGGAGGTGGTGGAATCTCCCTCTCTGGAGATATTTAAGAACAGGTTAGATAGATGGTGTAGACGGAGCTTGGTCCTGCCTTGAAGGCGGGGGGCTGGACTCGATGACCTCTCGAGGTCCCTTCCAGTCCTATTATTCTATGATTCTATGACTTAATGATGGCAGGAAGAGCATGAACATGGAATGGCAGCCCCTTTCCAATGGAGTCTGGAAAGATGACAGTAACGGCCAAATAAGTTCGGAGTTAGTGTGCACTGTGCTGCAACATTGCAAGTGGCTACAACATCCAGCTGTTTTTCTTTACCACCAAAAATACAGGCAGAAGCCCAAGATCAGAAGAGAAAGCTAGTGCACTACTAAGACTTTGGGACCTGCTGTGCTTTGCTGTCTTCACTTTCTCTCTCACCCACATCTCTTCAGAATCTTTGATTCCCTGGCGCTGGACACCCTTGCTGTGGCCTGTTAACTGCATTGTCCCATCCTGCAGAGTTTTGAAGACCCTCCTGGAAATATCCTTAAACCTGAGTCTAGGTTGGCCCAGTGGTCTTGGAACATCCACAAATTCTGCATACAGAATACTACGCCAGCGACTGTATTTAAGAACAGTGATTAGACTTGGCAATTTTGCTTTCTCAGGAACATTGGTTTCTTACTTGACATTTGGAATATGATGAAGACAATGGGTATGGAAGGTGTTTAGCCTATGCTCATGCCCATGTAGGTTGTCCAAGTCTTGCCTCTATCCAGCAGTGTAATCAAAACGCACAGCTGGTAGACCCAAACCTTTATGTGGGCTGATTGGCTGAAGATGATGGCTGCCTTTCCAATGTGCAGGGGCAGACGACAGTTTTGCGGGGCCCCAGGCAGCGTAATTCCATGGCTCCCCCCCTTTGCCACGGCGCATTCGCAGCGGCGCCACGGCGCATGCGCGGGGCTTTCTGAAGCGCAGGGCCCGGGGCAGCCGCGCTGTTCGCCCTACCCTATATCCGCCCCTGCCAACGTGAGAACTGAGCTCATCTACATAGGTTATACAATACAGCTGATCCTAGACAGCAGAGCCTGTGCATAACTTTTAGCAAGATACTAGCTATTAAAATGTCTGTTGCAGTCAACACACTTTTGCCATAACCATTATCCTCTTTAGACCAATGGTTAGTCCAAATTTGCCACAAAGTAGTGCAAAGCTACTGCCAAGTTTTGAAAGATCCTCTTCACTGTATGAGACAAACAGTGCACCATCACCATAAAGTCTACTGTTAGCTCTACCCTGTGCAATATTGAAGTGTTTTCCGTACACTCTCAGTGCTAGATTAGAAAGCATGACAAGGCAGCAGAGAGAAGAATATATTGAAAAGAATTAATGCCAGAACACATCCCTGTTTGATACCACTGCTGATTAGTATCAAACAGTCAGCTTGATCACCATCATATTGGATAAGAACATAACATAAGAACGGCCGTACTGGGTCAGACCAAAGGTCCATCTAGCCCAGTATCCTGTCTGCCGACAGTGGCCAGCGCCAGGTGCCCCAGAGGGGGTGGACCGAAGACAATGACCAAGCAATTTGTCTCCTGCCATCCCTCTCCAGTCTCTGACAGAGGCCAAGGACACAATTTATCCCCTGGCTAATAGCCTTTTATGGACCTAACCTCCATGAAATTATCTAGCTTCTCTTTAAACTCTATTATAGTCCTAGCCTTCACAGCCTCCTCTGGCAAGGAGTTCCACAGGTTGACTACACGCTGTGTGAAGAAGAACTTTCTTTTATTAGTTTTAAACCTGCTACCCATTAACTTCATTTGGTGTCCTCTAGTTCTTCTATTATGTGAACTAATAAATAACTTTTCTTTAAATCACCCTCTCCACACAACTCATGATTTTCTAGACCTCTATCATATCCCCCCTCAGTCTCCTCTTTTCTAAACTGGAAAGTCCCAGTTGCTTTAGCCTCTCTTCATATGGGACCCGTTCCAAACCCCTAATCATTTTAGTTGCCCTTTTCTGAACCCTTTCTAAGGCCAAAATATCTTTTTTGAGGTGAGGAGACCACATCTGTACACAGTATTCAAGATGTGGGCGTACCATAGTTTTATACAGGGGCAGTAAGATATTCTGGGTCTTATTTTCTATCCCTTTCCTAATAATTCCTAGCATCCTATTTGCCTTTTTGACCGCCGCTGCACACTGTGTGGAAGTTTTCAGAGAACTGTCCACGATAACTCCAAGACCTCCTTCGTGATTTGTCGTAGCCAATTTAGCCCCCATCATACTGTACGTGTAGTTGGGGTTATTTTTCCCGATGTGCATTACTTTACACTTACCCACATTAAATTTCATTTGCCATTTTGTTGCCCAATCACTGAGTTTGGTGAGATCTTTTTGAAGTTCTTCACAGTCTGCTTCTGTCTTGACTATCCTAAACAGCTTAGTATCATCCGCAAACTTTACTACCTCACTGCTTACCCCCTTATCCAGATCATGAATAAGTTGAACAGGATTGGTCCCAGGACTGACCCTTGGCAGCCTTCATGTCACTGTGGAAAGACTGAACCAGACTGACGAGGGCCAGAGGGGCAACAAATTCTCTTGCAATTGGAAAAGACCCATTGGGCTTACCAGGTCTTTGCAAGATCTATGAAAACCACGTAGAGAGGTTGTCCTTGATCTTAACACGTCTCTTATAGCTGCTTTAATGAAGGCTATGTGGATAATTGATCTGCAGGCTTGGAAGATACAGTGACTCTCTGAATATACACATCAGAGAGACCTGTACCTTACCAGCAATTCTAAGGAGAGATTCCTCTGTAATTTTTGCAATCACTTCATTCTCCTTTGATTTTATAGAACATTATGATGCCAGTATAGTTCATGTCTTGAAACGCAATACCCTCCTTTCCTCCACCAGGCAAACAAGACATTAGGCAGATGTTTAAGTCATATTCCCATACTTCAGTTGGAATTCCTTTTCCTGTAGCCTGTCCTGGTGCTAGGGTGGTGATTGCCTTTTGAAGCT
This sequence comes from Pelodiscus sinensis, assembly GCF_052426305.1. Classification (NCBI taxonomy): domain Eukaryota; kingdom Metazoa; phylum Chordata; order Testudines; family Trionychidae; genus Pelodiscus; species Pelodiscus sinensis. The sequence continues at coordinate 21,428,973 of NC_143076.1, forward strand.
CATGTATAGATGGTTCTATATCAAACTCTTTGACAGTTTGAAACCTGGGGATTGCATATGTGTTACTTAAGAAAGAGTGGTTTCATGTGACCAGAGCTTGTGATACTGCATCTGTTGACAATGTCGTCTCCACTAAGAGCTCTGAGTGGGGCAGGCTTCCTGGCTGCTTTCTTGACTCCATCATCCACTGTGACCTCTGTTCTTGAAGGACATTTTTACCTTTTCTCAGAGAAAGCGCCAGTACAATTGAGCATATTTCTTTGCTGTTTCTTCCAATGTTCTCTTGGCCATGCTGAGATTAACTCATTTCAGGAGAGCGTTTCCTGTTGTAGTGGATATATGGCATGCATTTCGCTTCAATAACTGAAAGTATACTTCAGTGCATGTGGAAAACCAGTCTATATGCTGTACAGTACTTTTACCGAAAGATGAGGTTGCAGGTATATAGGGATGGAGAAGACAATGCAAGTCCCTTCTGTCAAATTGGGAGCCTGGGTCATTCAGGAGGTGGAGAGGTGTTCATAGCTATAAGTGTCCTGAGTTTTAAGAAATGCCAACCACTGTGAATACTGATCTATGAAAATTTGCTCTTACTTTAGGGACAATTTCTCTGAATCACAAACTGATAGCTTCACACATTTAATGACATTACTATGTTACACTCACTGTAAACAGAATTTAAATACAACTCTGGAAGCAAATGGACAGATCTAGGGAAAGATTTTTTCCCAGCAGCTAGGGAACTTGACTATTGATCCTAGTTATTAGGAAAGCCATTGGCAGGATGAAGAGAGGTGAGAAAGTGAAGGACGGGCCCAAGTGGACCTGATGGCAGCTGCCTAAAAATATTTTCACTTCCACAGTTTGAAAATAGTTGAATTCAAGATGCCACAAAACAAAGGATCCATGTGGGAGGCATTATCTGCAGCACAGTGCTCATGGAACAGAACGAACTCTGTGCATGCTCACTGGTCTGCAAAACAGCCCTGAAACCAAGTTAGCACTAGCCATGCACAACAGCCCGGCACAGCCAGTCCGCCTGTTGTGGGGTCAGAAGGGGAATGTCCCCATGGAGATGGGTCCAAGAGGGCTGAGGGACTGATGCAGTCCCATATCTTCCTCCCTCACAACGCACGCGCGCACACACACACACACACACACACACACACACACGCGCAGGACAATATCACAACCCTGCTGCTTCAACACATGCCTCCCCAAGTGACCTGTGAAACCAGCAGATATTTCTTCTGGGAGCCATTGCTACCTTCTCTGCTGGACTCCAGGACAGGAATCAGATGTGCAGTGATCTTGGGGCTGTGTGGGGAGGGGGTACTGTACTCACTGTGTGTGCTGCTGATGGGTTTGTCGTCCTCCTCGCTGTCTGGGCCTGAGCACCATTCGTCCCCGCTGTATGGCTGTTTCCTCTCCAGCACACACCGACGCTTGCTGCGAGGAGCCACCTCACCTGCAATGAGACAGAACCGTCGGAAAGCAGGAAGTGCCACCGCACAGCTATGGACAGCGTTGGCTGGGGCTCTGTCCCTCCTCTCCTGGCACACAGCGTTGTGATAACAAAGCCAGCCAGGGGGAGTCCAATGCACAGAAGGGCAAACATACAGCAGTTCAGCTGTCCATGCCAGGCCTCACCCTGGCCCTGACAATCGGCCTGGCTGCTCCCTGCACTAAACCACAGCGACCTCACCTAGCATGGAGCCATGTCGACTCCAGCCCAACAGCAGAAGTGACCTACTGTGGGTCAGAGGCCCTGCTACCCCCAAAGTGCAGGGCTGACACTGAGCCTCCCTCCTGCAGTGCACAACTTGGAAGCAGCCTGTCCATCTCCGGCCCGAGAGCAGTGGCTGAACTGCAACGTGCCTGCAGCAAGGATCTGCTTGTGCCGTAGTCAATAGTCCCCCTGCTACCACAGCTTTGCAAGGAGGCATGTAGCAGTCAGAGGCCAGGTGGGAGCCCTGCTGCCAGGACCCCTGCTCTACACAGCCATTCCTCGCACTGGGGGCGGGATCACGGCCTGGGCTGGGCCCAAACTGCTGCCACAGAACAATTTACAACACCAAGAGATCGTCGGTCAGGGAGCCCCAGCACCGTCCTGGAGCTGCGGGAGGCAGAGCGGCTGCTGGGGCGCTGGATGGGAGAGCCCAGCCGTCTCCGCCATTTACCAGAGCACAGTCTGGCACAACAGATGGACGGGAGGCTCAGCAGAAGCTTGTCAACTCCCATCTCCTTGCTGACTGCAGCAGGATTGGTCCCAACAGGACCCTCCCATCCCCCAGAGGTTTGCCCTGAGTAGCTGAAATGCACCAAGCAATGAGGCTCCTGCTCTCCTTTTGGGAGACAACTCCCCAGGCAGCCAGCTCTCCTGGCATCCTGCCCACATGTGCCCCTCTCAGTTTCAGCCAAGATCCTCTCCCGCCCTGCATGGGCCTCATACTCCCAGCTGGGCACAACGAGCTCTCTCCCTGGCCATCCGGGCCTCAGTGCTTAGACTCCCCCCAGAATCTTGAATCCAGAACTGGGAATCATGACCAGGGATGCGCAAGGTTAACTGGTAAGCAGCACCCATAGTGGTAACGCTTACCAATTCCAGTTAACCAGTAACTGGCGGAGGCTGGGGCAGTTCCCTGCCTGCTGCAGGCAGGGGATGCTCCAGCCCCGCAGGCGGCTTGCTGAGGACAGGGGCTGCTCCAGCTGGGCTGCAGTGGTCCCCCGCATGGATCCCACTTAGTCAGTTACCCAGTTAAACGTTAGGTTAATCTGACCTTGAACTGATCGATCGAGATTTTACATCTCTACTGTGGACTGGCAGGGAGAAATGCACCACTGGTTTTCATGCATCTCTTCCTGCCTCCAGAACAGAAGCCAAATGGCAACTGGTGCCAATCTGAACAGAAATAAAGGGGGAAGGGAGCCAGGGACACAACTGAGGCAGCTCAGGTAGGCCAGTGCAACAAGCACATGCTGCACTGGGGCAGGGACGTCGCTTTTGCCCCAGAGATAGCTTCCCACCCCCTGGAGTCAATGGTCTCACATCAAGGCAGTAGAGCAGTGTGTCACCCTCCCAGGGCTTTGTCATGTTCACAACCTGGCTGTCCCACCCCACCACCACCAGAGCCCTGGTGTGGCCACACTGGGTCAGACCAAGTCCATCTAGTCCAGCATCCTGTAATCCGACAATAGCACAGCCAGGTGCTTCTGAGAGAATGACCGGAACAGGCAATTAATAAAAGAGCCATCCCCTGTTGTCCAGTCTCAGCTTCTGGCAGTCAGAGGGCATGGGACACCCAGAGCCTGCGGTGGTCACTGTGACAATCTTGGCTAATAGTCACCTTTGGAGAGATTCTCCATAAACTTATCTAATTCTTTTTTTTAATCCAGTTACAGCTACCCTGGCAATAACTTCCACAGGCACCCAGGACAATCCTCACCACCCAGCATGCACGAGGAAAGGGTAACCTACAGCAGGGATTAACACTGACAACCCAGCATCAATGTTTTGGGGCGTAGCCTTGAATTCACATCAGCCCAGCCACAGCACGTGACTGGGAAAGAGAATGCTGCACAGATCTTTGCTAGTGAATTTCCTCATCAACTACCTCAGAGAAGGAGACTCAGGCGGCATCTCTATAAACACAAGCAGCTTGGAATAAGAGATACTTTATTATTCTTTGAAAGGAATCCATATATCCAAATGCTGCTTGGCTCTTGCTGTGAGCAAGGGAAGGCTTTGGCACTAAGCCCAAGGCCGTGGGATAGAGGTTTCCAAGAGTGAAAATGGAAGGGAAGTTTAGGACTATTTGTGGGATTGGTGCCATAATACCCTGCAATTTTAAGACACCTGTCACCTAAGGATCTCAAAGCACTTTTCAAGACGGGTATTGTCCCCATTTCACAGAGGGATGTACTGAGGCTCGGAGACAGGGGAAAAAAAGATTTGCCTAAAGTCACACAGATGTCAATGTCGGAGCTGGAAAGAACCCAGGAGTGGTGTCTTTCAGTCCTCTGCTGTAACCCCCAAGACAGCACATGCTCATTGAGCCTCTTGGTCAGGCCAGAGTCAAGGTATAATCTCTAGCAGAACTGGGAAGCCAAAGAACTTCCACAGAAGATCCAGACATTCAAGAGTGAGTTAGTTTAATAATTCACCTGTTAAACTCACTGCTACAGTATAATGAGCCAGAAGCACAGTTGGATTCAATAAAGGATTGAACATTTACATGGATAACAAGAACACTCCCATCCCATTAGCCAGGGCTATGAACTATCACATTCCAGGGCATTAGCCAACCTCCTGTGTCACTAAGGAAGAAACCTTCTCTATTTGCAGGTCAGAGCCCATAACAGTGCTTCCTGAAGCTTGCTTTGGAGCAGCTAGCACTGGCCAGGGACAAGACACTGGGCTAGGTGCATCTTGGTCTGAGCCAGCCTGCCAGATTCTATATTCCTACAGAAGCCTGAAGAGGTCTTGGATCGTGAAACATGCTGGCTTGTGGGTCAGGGCAGCAGCGCTACTCTGAGAACAGCAGCTCCAGGCTACCAGGTGTGAAGATGGCCCCTAAGAGGAACCAAAGATACTGCCTGGGGTTCTCACTTCACAACACTCTGGCAAAACGCCCACACATCTGTTGTCGCAATGCCACACATGAGCGCTCTGTAGGCCCCAACAAGGCTATGGGAAGCTGTTAAGAACAGGGAAGCCAATGGGCAGGAAATGATGACTCTGCACTTTTCCAGAAACCACGGGATTGAACTCAGAAGCCATCCAGTGTAAACACCACCACTAGTTCTCCAGCCAGTGACCTTCACACCAACTCCCTCCAACCATAGCTGGGCAGAAACACGACAGCTGTGAGGGCCCCCCAGAGAGTCAGATCTTTGGCAATAGCAATTAGACAATGAATAAAATCAGCCGCAGTTCTGGGTTTGGAATCTGCACTAGCAGGGGATTTTCACCACAACACCTGATGAGCAGCTGCAGCTCACTAGGGCCCCAGAAGCTAGAAAACCAGAGCTCACAAGAACAGGTAGGTTGTCTGGCGTGATGCTGCCACCCAGCGCAATCCAAGCATTTCCCGGCAGAAGCGCTGTGAACAGTAGTGTAGGAACACAAGCCATGAGTGAGCTCTTGGTTACTCTAGTCCAGCACCTCCTGCTGGGAGAAGGCAACCCAGCGGGGCAGGAGCACAGGCTGAGTGGGGAAGCCCACACTTGGTCCAGCAGGGGCACTGCAGGGTCACAGGGTGCAGGAAAGGCTTAGATGCTCCATATCCAGTTCCCACTAGGATGCAGGGGGCAGAGAAGCGTTGCCAAGGCAGGGTTTTGAGCCTCACCTTTTAGTTCCGTGTCCAGGGAGGGGGTGCTGGCTTCCTGCTGCTCTCCCGAGTCCACCGAGATGCTTCGTTCCCGTTTCACTTTGCCCTTCAAGGACCCAAAGTTTGGGACAGCGTTCTGGCTGTTCTTCAGTCCAGAGTTGCCAGGAGAAATCTGATTGGCTTTGCTGCCATGATTTCCCGCCCCCACGCCCTTAGAGCCCAGGCTGCAGGTGGCTCCTTGACTCACATTATGATGCTGGGACTGGGTGCCGCTGTTACCTGTCTTTCCATGATTGGTCAGTTTATTGTCAGGGTGCATTTGATTGGCTAAAACTTCTCACAGCGACAGTGAAGGGAGCTCCAAGTCCCTGCTGCTGCTTCCCTTTGGTCAAACTGCCTGCAATAAATAAATAAATAAAATCAAATAATTTTAAAAAATCAACAAGTAAAATCCCCGTGCCCCACGTCTCCCCTCAGAGCGCGCATGGGCCTTCCCAGAAGCCATCCTGGGCGCCTACGACCCAAGTGCCTCCTCCCCTTCCTCCATCAAAGGCACTTGCACCCCTCGTGCCTGTCCCCAACCCCTGCTGAAGGGACTGCAATCTCACCTACCACTATTAGCACAGCCCTGCGTACATGCAAGGTTTGTACACACATCCAGTCTATAACCACGTCTGTGGATATTCACAGATTTGTGGGGCTCCAACTATTAGCAAAGTCCACAACGCCCAGTTCAGTAGTCCTGGCACACTCAACATCACTAGGAATGAACAACTGGGGGAAACCGAACACAATGTGCTACATTCTGGGTCAACCATGACCTCACCTCTCCACTCTAAAAAAAGAAAAGTAAACTTTGCAAGGCCTTTCTGCTGGGAATAACGGGATTCACACCACAACGCTTTCTAAGTTGCATTCAGGAGACCCTTGTGACTTCAGTGTATTCACAGGTCTCCTGTGCCAGCCTGGGCGTGCAGCAGAGACTAGGTGCCACAGGGTCTCGCTGCAGCTGTCGTGCACCACAGCAAGTTCCCCATGGTTCCCGGTGCATTTAGGAGCAGCAGCGGCTGCACAGCAGGGACTGGGAGCAGTGCTCCCAGTTTTCATTAATTTTGCCATTCACAGTGGATGTGGGAACACATCCATTGCAAATGATGAGGGTTTCCTGTACTTACATGCTACATCAGGGGCCTAGAAGAAAACAGCTTTCATGGTGCTGCATATCTGGCTGTGGGGAACTTCAAGGTGGATGCCTCAAGGAATCCATTTTGAAGCACTTGGAAGAGGGAAAAGTGATCAAGAACAGTCAGCATGGATTCACGAAGGGCAAGTTGTACCTGACCAATCGGACTAGCTTCTATGATGAGGTAACCGGCTCTGTGGATATGGGTAAGTCAGTGGATGAGATATACCTTGACTTTAGCAAGGCTTTTGATACGGTCTCCCACAATATTCTTGCCAACAAGTTAAGGGAATACGGACTGGATAAATGGACTGTAAGATGGATAGAAAGCTGGCTAGACTGTCGGGCCCAGCGGGTAGTGATCAACGGCTCGATGTCAGGTTGGCAGTCAGTTTCTAGCAGAGTGTCCTGTTCTTGGACCTGTTTTGTTCAACATCTTTATTAATGACCTCGCTGAGGGGATGGATTGCACCCTCAGCAAGATCACAGTTGACAATAAGCTAGGCGGAGAGGTAGATAAGCTGGAGGGCAGGGATAGGGTCCAGAGTGACTTGGACAGATTAGAGGATTGGGCCAAAAGAAATCTGATGAGGTTCAACAAGGACAAGTGCAGAGTCCTGCACTTGGAACGGAGAATCCCAAGCATGGTTACAGGCTGAGGACTGAATGGCTAAGTAGCAGATCTGCAGATAAGGACCTGGGGGTTACAGTGGATGAGAAGCTGGATGAGTCAACAGTGTCCCTTGTAGCCAAGAAGGCTAATGGCATATTAGGTTGCATTAGGAGGAGCACTGCCAGCAGATCTAGAGAAGTGATTATTCCACTTTATTTGGCTCAGGTGAGGCCACATCCGGAATATTGTGTACAGTTCTGGGCCACCTCCCCCCCATAGAAACAATGTGGAAGTATTGGAGAGGGTCCAGCAGAAGGCGACCAAAACAATTAGGGGGCTGGAGGGCATGACCTATGAGGAGAGACTAAGGGATTTGGGTTTGTTTAGTCGGCAGAAGAGGAGAGTGAGGGGGCATTTGATAGCAGCCTTCAACTTCCTGAGGCTGCTCTCAGTGGTGGAAGAACAAGGAGCAATGGGCTCAAGTTGCAGTGGGGGAGGTCCAGGTTGGATATTAGGAAAACTATTTCCCTAGGCGGGTGGGGAAGCTCTGGGATGGGTTCCCTAGAGAGGTGGTGGAGTCTCCATCCCTAGAGGTGTTTAAGTCTCGGCTTGACAAAGCCCTGGCCGGGTTGATTTAGTTGGGATTGGTCCTGCCTAGAGCAGGGGGCTGGACTTGATGACTCCTGAGGTCTCTGCCAGCTCTATGGTTCTATTCTATGATTCTAGGATAGAACCAGATTTGTCAAAGGCAAAAATCAGGCCCTGACCACTTGAGCTAAAGGAGAATTCTCCTTAGCTGGAAGCAGCATAAGACCTATGACACACAGGAAAACAATTCCACCAAAAAAAATATGCAGGCATGCCACAGAATCCTTGGGCTGGAAGAGACCTCGGGAGTCGAGTCCAGCCCCCTGCCCAAAGCAGGACCAACCTAAATCATCCCAGCCGGGGCTTTGTCAAGCTGGGACTTAAAAACCTCTAGGGATGGAGATTCCTCCCCCTCGCTAGGGAACCCAGCCCAGCGCTTCAATGTGTATATATTAGAGATGTCAAAATGTGTGTAACCACTGAGAATTTCAGCGCTAATACCGTTACGCACAGGCAGCCAGTGCACACCTGGAGTTGTATCAGAGGCAGCTGCATGGGGTGATGGGTGCTCCCTCAGAGCTGGACGGGGAGCTGTGTGTAGCCATTTGGGGAACCCATAAGCTCATGCTTACATGTTTACATGGCTACACTCTTTCATCTTCAGTATATACACACAAACTACTTCAATGTGGTATGAATAAAATGGTGCTATTTTCACTCAAGGGTTGTCCTCTCTTGAATGGAAGGACACCCAGCATAATTTTTCCATGCTTTCAGACATATGTGGACAAAGTGGAGAAAATCCAAAGGAGAATAATGAACATTATTAAAGGTCTAGAAACTATGCCCACAAAGACCAAAAAAAAAAAAAAAAAGTTCGTTTGGTCTGGAAAAAACACGACTGGGAGGGAGGCATGATTATAGCTCACAAGTAGATAAAAGGTTGTTATAAGGGGCAAGGTGATAAAACTGTCCTCCTTGGCCACTGAGGACAGGCCAAGAGGAGGTGGGTTTAAATTGCCCCAAGGGACATTTAGATTGGGCATCAGGAAAAGCTTCCTGTCAGGGTAGTTAAGCACTGGGACAAGTTACCTAGGGAGGTGTGCAATCTCCAGCTTTAACATCTTAGAAACCTCCAGACAAACACCTTTCAGGGATGTTCTAGATAAGGAATGTAAAATCCTGGTTAACCAGGTCACATTAGGTTGACCTAATGTTTAACCAGTTGACTAAGTGGGATCCTGTCTGGGGACCAGACTGGCTGGCAGCTCCCAGTCCTGCACTGGGGCTTGGCTGGGACTGCCACTGGCTCCGGGTTCCCAGCCCCTGCTTGCAATGGACCCGGACTCCCTTGACAAAACTCGCTTTAGCAGGGAGTACTAATCCCAGTGAGGCTCCGCAGCCGTCCCAGAGCTAACGCAGTACCACAAAGGGAGAAGAGGAAACGGCAAGTGCACTTGGAGTCACTAGGCCAGAGTCAGGCAGAGCAGCGTCTGCTCCTGACAAACCACCAGCCGTGCAAGATGGCTCCTGCACTTGAGAAAGGAACAGGGCAAATTGTATCCCAACCCTCCATCCTATGCCAGGACTTCCAGAGACACCCCCTGTCTTTCTGTAATGTGGGCTCCAAAGATAGACACTCCCCTTCACTCCATTTCAATCTTGGGGGGGGGGGGCGCGCTCCAGCCAGCTGCTTGTGGAAGCTGCTGTGTTGTTCTCTGCTTGTTCATTCCGTTGAACACACGATCCTGCAGCTACCACCCTGCCCACAGAAGAAGCCCCCTCCTGGACACGGGCAAAGAGATCACCTACCACTCCATATCCAGGCCACCAGCCCTGCCAGGGCTCTGCTGCAGGATGCGGGGCTGCCCATATGCTGCACACAGCTATTTCTGCCACCCAGGGGCCAGAAGCACTGGGCACCAACCCAACCCCCAGGACTCTAAATAGAACAGAATCAGCTCAGCATATGCCCTTTCTGACCAGCTCAGAGCGGATCTGGGGACACACAAGGGGGACAAGCCAAGACCCTCTCCATGCAGCAGGATCTGTGCTGTCCAAGAGACTGCAACAGCCTCAGGGTCAGGTCAGCCAAGACGAACTCAGACAACCTCCCACCAGTTCCCCACATGACCCCTGGCAAGTTCCTTCATAGTGTTGTGCCTCAGTTTCACCTGATGGCGAGGGAGGTGCCATGACCCCACATTTTACAGCTGGGGAAAGACCAAGCCAGACAGGCCACGGGACACAGCAGACACCCTGCAAGTGCAGCGCTGCCACACAGCCTGCCCAGGCATTTCTAGTTAGTGAAGTGGGGTCCCTCCTGCATCAGTTGGCCTTGCACTGCTTCCTAACTAGCCAGTCATCAGCCACTCCCTCCTCCTCATCCTCACACACCTCGCAGAGGGCTCTGCCTTAGCCTAGAGGAAGATGGTGAGCCACAGCGCTGATTAATTCTCACAGCACATAAGGGAGTCGCTAGCCCTTTAAGTGTCAGCCAGTCTCGCTTGCTTGCTCGCTCTCTCTAGGGACCTATTAATAGCAGCTGGAAAGATCACATCACTCTCTAGATATTTATACCCCTCATTCCACACCAGGAGAGATTTATGTCAGTGCTGCTGTCCCAGCGCCTGGCCAATTGCTCGAGCTAACTGCTTGCAGGGGGAGGGGAGCAGAACAGGGAAGGAGACACTGGGAGGATGAGCGAAGAGGAGGAGAAGGTCCATATGGTGCGAACTGCAGCATTAAGCACACAGGCTGCCCGCAGGGAGCCTTCAGTCCCTGTGGAAGTGGCTGTTACTGCCAGACGGCATTCCAGAAAGCAAGCCCTGCAGCTGGTGGCCTGCAGCCTTTGCCGGCTGCTGGGAGAGCCCAGAGAAGCCAACAGTCTCTGCAGCACACTGCACTGCAGCCCTGAGGGTCACATGCTTGACTTGAGACCGGGGCTCTGCTGGCAGGCAGAGAGATGCCACCATCCTTCTTGCCAGTAGCCATTCCCTTAAAGCAGTGGTCCCCAACCTTTTGAGGCTGTCGGGCGCCAGGGGGCGTGGCCGTTCGCCTGCCGGGCGCCAGGGGGCGGGGACACTTGCGCGCCCGGGGGCGGCCCCCCCCATAGCCGCATGCCCGGGGCCCCCCATAGCCGCGCGCCCGGGGCCGGCGCTCCCCCCGCAAGCGCCGTGCCATGTGCCCGGGGCCAGGCCAGCCCCGAGCTCCTGGCGGGCGCATGCAAATGCCCCCGCGGGCACCGTGTTGGGGACCACAGCCTTAGAGAGTCGAAGTGCTTGAGACGTACCAGCCAGGCAGGCCGGAGAGCTCCTTGAGACAAGACAGCCTCTCAAGGGGAATTCAGACTGGGACGTTCTCTCATAGAAGCCCCAGCGCTTGGAACATCCATAGTCCATGGGTGACAAAACCAGCGAACAGATTAACTTGGTTACTATGGATCCTGTGGGAGCCAGGGCAGCCAGCTCAAAGGCACAGCTTACTACAGCAATGCTCATGGTTCCCCCTTCAGTCATTAACTCTCTGGCTGCCCCTTTGAGCTGCACAGCACGAGGACAGAGCACTCGTGTCTCGGTAGGAGTTAGCTGTCCAAGTGCAGGCGAAAGGACAAAGGAGGATAGAGCCACGCACCAAGAGCTCAGCAATACAGCACAAGTACGTCAGCGCCATATCCAAAGGCCACTGAACGCCAACAAGAGCTAAGAGACCCCGTCCCCAAAGACACATGGCCTAACACTCACAAGGCGGAGTCCTCTCTATGGATAGGAAGTGCCTTTTACTGTTCCCCATTGCAAGGTATTCTCCAAAGCAGAGTCCTGCTTGCTCCCGGCCCATCTCCGTTCTAGGGCAATTGGCAAAGCCCCTTTCAGGCCATGCCTTGACTTGGACAATAGGTCACATTTAAAATCAAGTCACTTAAACACGTTAAAATTAGTCTAGACTAGGATCCAGCCACTGTGGGGGACCTAGTAACCACTACAGCCAGCGAGCTGCTGCCATTTGCCTAGCCAAGCCATGGCCGAGAAAGATTCCTCTTCAGAGCAGGCCTTTGCCTCAGTTCTCGCACCCTTAGAATCGGGTGAGTTATCACCATGCCCCTGAGCCACAGTCCAGGCAGCCACACGACGCTCTCTGGTGCGGTCTCAATCCTGACCAACAGCCCTCTACAAAGTCCACCCCTGGGCTCGCCATACCCAACTGTCAGCGCCCCTCCATACAAATCCATAGCCCCGTTATTTCAGCCTATGGCTGCTCCTATTCCCAACACTGCCAACCCCCAATCCAGACTCAACCCCCTGCCAAGGTTCCCTAGTCAAGGTCTAACTAAGGCTTTGTCTACACTGACAAGTTGTGTCGAGGAAAACGTGCCTTTTGCCAACAAAGCTGCAAGAACGTTCAAATAGCTACACAACTTTTATCAGGGAAAACATCCATTTTCATTGACAAAAACTGCCAGCTCTCAATTAAAACCTTCTTTGCACCCCACATGCACTCGAGATCAACAGACCGTGCCTCCCTGGGGTACCCCCGTCAGCCACAGACTAGGGATGTTAGATAAAAGTTTATTTTAGTAATCATGTAGTTGCAAAAAAAATATTGGTTACATGGTTACTAAAAAGCTCCCTGGAGGCAAGGCTGGGAGCCAACGCACTCCCAGCCACTGTCACCCCCTGCTTCTGCCTCTGCATTAGAGACAAGAGCCAGTCCATAAGATGAGCCGGTTTAAAAGTCAGTTCCCCACACAGACTGGCTCCCACCTGATACAGAGGCAGCAGCACGGGGCAGCAGCAGCAGCACAGGGCAGCAGGAGGACTCGAGCTTCCTGGGGACAAAGGGTATGTCTAAACTGTATCCCTGTTTTGAAAGAGGGATGTAAATTAAACAGATCAAAATGGCAAATGAAGCTGAGATTTGACTTTCCTGTGCTTCATTTGCATAATGGCGGCCGCGCAGTCTTTGGAAAAATGGCTTGGCACAGACAGACAGACCTTCTCTACTGACACTGCATCCAAACCATTGTAAGACACGGAAACTGACCGCACAGCAGCCCTGGTTCCCTTCCAAACCTCCTAGAGCTTGGACTGTGTGCTTGGAGGGGACCTCTCGGCGGTGTTGGGCAGAGGAGTTTTCTTCCCCTTCCAGTGATGTCAAGATGATCTCCCTGCATGCACAAGGTGCTCACGACAGTTAACTGAGCGTGCAAGAGAAGGGCGGGATCCATTCTTTTCTTGCTGCAGACGTTGGAGTGCACAGCAGAGAATGGCAGTTGGAAAAAAGGCACGAAAGGATGCCTGGAGCCCCTGAACAAAGCTGTGCCTGACGGAGCCTTTTGCACGGTCCCAAGATGTTCCACACTCTGCTATGTGGTCCCACAACACCTAGCAGCAGATGGTGTTGCCAGGCTCTGTGGGACAGATACAACGCATTGCTCCTGCTATCAACAGGGGAGCTAAAAACGTGGACACAATCTGTCAACAGAAGGAGCAAGCTTGAATACGCTTGAACAACTTTGTTTTGGTGACTTCTGGGTGTCGCCATTAGGTTTGGCAAAACTGGTAATGTAGACACCCTGTAAGCCTGGCCTCCCTTAGCTTGTGAGATCCAACAAGATTGCAGGCAGAAGTGACTGCCTACAAGTTTTTACAGTGACTTCAACAGCTGCAACTGTTGCATCCTGTTGAAGATACATAAAGAGATAAGCTGCTTCCGCCATCAGTGTCTCTCCCCCATCTGTGAGGTGAAGGGATAGATAAGAAGCTTCAAGAAACTGGACTCCGACAGACATGTCAAACATTCAGGCCATGGAAGATCCACTGGGAAGTGTCCACATGGATCCAGGGTGACAAATGACAAACATATATACTTGGGAAGGACACATCAAAGAACAAGGCTGCACAGAAATGTGGCTCCCTTGACAATTAGTGACAAGACAGGGCAGAAGCCTTACCCTTGCCCAGCAGCTCTACAGACAGCAGCAGCTTTTGATTCCTAGTAGTTAAAGCAAGGAGCCAGAACCCCTGACCAGCGCTTCCCCGAAGAGCTGTGCGCTTCTGCAGCCACTTGGAAGAGATTTCAGTGCTGCCCAGCTGATTGGCAGAGCTCCCACAGCTAGGTTTTGGGTTTCTACTGGTGGTGCACATGCCTCAGTATGCATAACAATTTATTCTGCACTTAGATGGAAAAAATCCTCACATGGATGGAAAAGATGAGAGGGAACATTGCTCCTGGGTTTTAGGCCCTGCTCTGCCACTGTCTCATTGAGTGACATTGGCAAAGACACTTCACCTCAGTGTCCTCATCAGCAAGATGGAGATAATAATCTAGTGCAGTGAGGGGTAAGAGACGCTTCATAAGTGTCTCTACAGCCTTTTGAGATGCTAAATGCAAAACACTGCAGGCAAGTATCTGGTGCTGTGCACAGTCAACAAGCCGCAGACTTAAATCAAAGACCTTTAAACAAGGAGGAAAAAAAGATTGTTTCAATAAGTCTCTTGCCGTCTCAGTCTGATTGACGGAGGGGGAGGAAACTCCGGGCCGAGGCGTGAACCTGACACACACTCAGCCCCAGAATTGCTAGCTGATATTTCAAGAAACTTGAAATCCTGGTGTGTTCTCGGAGGCGTTTCTAGTGAATCATGCTCCTGCTGAAAAGATGATAGCACACAGAGTCCTGATGCAGCCACAAGAACGCAGAGGCTCCCCCATCCCTCACCCCGCCTCCAGAAGGAGCAGGGAAGTCACCCAGCAGCCAATCCGCCTGCCCTGCTAGCTCCACATTTCAGTGCAGACTGACACCACTGCAGTGCAATCCTTCAGTCACACCAGCCAGCCAAGGGGAGCGTGCAGTGCCCTCACAGAGCAGCAGAGAGCAAGGAAACAGGGAAAACCTAAATCCAAACAATTAGAGAATGAGGTAGACTGACCACATCAGTGACCCCTCCCTGCTTGTCAGCAAGGAAACACTTGGTGAAGTGCTCAGGCCAGAGTAAATCTGAAATTACATGGGCACAGGTGAAACCAGACACGGGCTCTCTCTGTGCTGTGCTGTCATGCCCCACAGAATGCAAATGTCCAATGAGCACACATACGTGGAGATGGGGCATGACAAAGAAATGCAACAAGCAAAAAATATTCATCCCGGCCCTTCTCCTCCAGCTAGTCCATTTGGTAACAAAGACAGGTTCCTGCCATAAATACCCACTCTCTCACATGCCACTAACCCGCCCCCACCATGCCAGAAGCGGCCCTGATCTGAAGTATCTCATGGACAGCCCCAAACCTTCAACCAGGAAGTCGTCACTTTGAAATGAGGAGCCAGGACAGAGCCATTGTTTCCTAAAGAAAGCCCATAAGGCACCCTTCACGGATCAGCAAAATGAATGACTCTGAAGTGTTCCTAGAAGACAGCAGGATCCCCTGCCTATCCCGATCTCCCCAGAGAGTTGCTAGGACTGGCCAATAACATTTTGTATGAAAAATCCTACAGAGGCTAAGAGCAGAGATGATTGGAACAATCTCTGCCGTGTAGCTGTGTTGAAATAGCTCTTTTTTGGGCACCAAATGTCTTTTATTAAGTCAGACTTACTGATTTCACCAAAGTTTACAATAGAAATGTTTCTGAGGTCCAAGGCTCTCTGGTCACCAGAGAGGCAGAAACTAACCACAATTGAAACTTGAGCTTTTTGATCCAAAAACTGCTGCTCTGAAAAAAATTCTTCTGATGAAAACATTTAAAATGTTTTGCTTCCATTCCAAAGTGGAACAAAAACAAATGTCTAAACTTTGAAAGTTGTCACAAAATGGCATGGTCATCCTCCAGCTACTGCCCGCTAAGCACAGACATAGGCCCTGCCAGCACATATTCGAGACCAGCACACACACACTCTAACAGAGACAACACCTGAAACCCCACAAAGCAGGATTACGGATTAGCCTGGCCACAAGAGAAGTGTTTTTTCACTCTTCTCCAAAAAGAGTGGCCTTTTTTTAAGCACAAGGGTTTAGATCACATCCAAACTAATATTATGGAGATTCTTATTATCCACATAAATTATCCACATAAAAATAGCACCGCAGCCTTGGCTCCAGTCCCGGCACATGGGGCAGCCACCCGCCATGCAGCCCAGTCCTGGCACCAGGGGCCTAGAGGGGGTTGATGGGTGCAGGTGTCAGGAAGGTGGAAGGGGCAGGTGGAGAACTAAAGGGAAGGGGGGGTGAAGAGAGAAAGGGGTTTCTGCTGAGGGGAGTGGAGGGGGCCAAGGCAGAAGAAGAAAGGGGAAGGCACCAAGGAGCAGGGTGGAGGAAAGACAAATGTCAGGAGGCCAAAGAGGAGACAATGAGGGGAAAGGGCAGGAGGAGTAGGGGAGAGAGGATAGGAAGGTGTCAGTGGAGGTGGGAGAGGGGACAGGGTGATGCTGGGAGAGGAAAGAGTAGGGTAGAGGGGAGGTTTGGGGGCAAGAGGGAGGGGAGGAGTGGGTGCCAAGAGAAGAGGGGTTAAAAGGAGAGGTGGGCATGAGGAAGGCAGGGGCTGGAGCAAAAAATATTCAAGAAGCTGTTGTCTAAGTGTGAAATGGAGAGTGTCTCTTACACAAGCTCAGAAATGTTAGTCTGAAAGGAGAATTAACATCGTTCCCTGAAAGGAAAGCCAGATTTAATTGAGGGAGAAGCCCAGCTGGGGGAGGGTCTGGGAGAGGGCTAGAAACAGAGGAAGTTGGCAACTCAACATTTTTCAGTATTAATTTTATTTGACTTCATAAATAAATATTTAAAGTCATGCACCTTGTTAATTATCCTTTGTGTTAATGTTCTTTCTTCTAGAACATTTTTTAAATATTTATAAGACAGTTGTTAGTAACTGGTGGATGTCATGGTGGCAGGCGTCGGAACAAGAGCCCAGGACCTCAATATTGGTGCACAAGCTTTGGGTGTGGACTTCTGCCCTGCATTGCTCCAACCCTCCTGAGGGCAACACCCTGAAACCCCAGCTCATTGCTCTCCAGTGGGTGCACAGGAGGGCCAAGGCTGGGCTTGGTCTGCGTGCAGTGCACATGCCCGAAGCACCCATCTCTAGGGTGGAGCATATTTCAGAGGGGCTACACAGAGTTCATGAAACACTGGTATCCTTCAGGATGAAACAATGATCCCAGGACCGCAGGGAGTGGCCAGTGAGGGAGCCCCAGACAGGCGAGAGTAGGCTCGCTTCCCGTGCCGAGGGCAGGCAGGCAGCTCATAGACTTTAAGGTCAGAAGGGACCATTATGATCATCTAGTCCGACCCCCTGCACAGTGCAGGCCACAAAATCTCACCCACCCCTCCTAGAATAATCCTCTCACCTATATCTCAGATATTGAAGCCTTCAAATACTTTGAAGACCCCAAGATGCAGAGAATCCTCTAGCTGTGATCTGTGCCCCATGCTACAGAGGAAGGCGAAAAACCTCCAGGGCCTCTGCCAATCTACCCTGGAGGAAAATTCCTTCCCAATCCCAAATATGGCGATCAGCTAAACCCTGAGCATGTGGGCAAGACTCACCAGCCAGACACCCAGAAAGTTCTCTATAGTAACTCCTATCATCCCTCCATTGACCTATTTCCCACTGATAATGAATGGTCAATTAGTTACCAAGATCATGTTATCTCATCAAACCATCCCCTTCATAAACCCATCTAGTTTAATCTTGAAGCCAGATAGATCTTTTGCCCCCATTACTTCCCTTGGAAGGCTGTTCCAGAACCTCACTCCTCTAATGGTTAGAAACCTTCGTCTAATCTCAAGTCTAAATTTCCTACTAGCCAGCTTATATCCATTTGTTCTTGTGTCCACATTGGTATTAAGCTTAAATAATTCCTCTCCCTCCCTGGTATTTATCCCTCTAATATATTTAAAAAGTGCAATCATGTCCCCCCTCAGCCTTCTTTTGGTTAAAGTAAACAAGCCAAGCTCCTTGAGTCTCCTTTCATAAGACAGGTTTTCCATTCCTCGGATCATCCTAGTGGCCCTTCTTTGTACCTGTTCCAGTTTGAATTCATCCTTCTTAAACATGGGAGACCAGAACTGCACACAGTATTCCAAATGGGGTCTCACCAATGCCTTGTATAATGGCACTAACACCTCCTTATCCCTACTGGAAATACCTCGCCTAATACATCCCAAGATCGTATTAGCCTTTTCCACGGCCATGTCACAATGGCGGCTCATAGTCATTCTATAATCAACCAGGACTCCGAGGTCCTTCTCCTCCTCCGTTACTTCCAACTGATGTGTCCCCAGCTTAACTAAAATTCTTGTTATTAATCCCTAAATGCATAACCTTACACTTCTCACTATTAAATTTCATCCTATTGCTATCACTCCAATTTACAAGATCATCCAGATAGAATCATAGAATCATAGAATAATAGGACTGGAAGGGACCTCAAGAGGTCATCGAGTCCAGCCCCCCGCCCTCAAGGCAGGACCAAGCTCCATCTACACCATCCCTGACAGATGTCTGTCTAACCTGTTCTTAAATATCTCCAGAGAGGGAGATTCCACCACCTCCCTTGGCAATTTATTCCAATATTTGACCACCCTGACAGTTAGGAATTTTTTCCTAATGTCCAATCTAAACCTCCCCTGCTGCACTTTAAGCCCAGATCTTCCTGTATGATATCCTGATCCTTTTCTGAATTGGCAATAGCTCCCAACTTTGTGTCATCCGCAAATTTTATTAGGACACTTCCACTTTTGGTGCCAAGATCAGCCATAAAAGATTAAATAAAATTGGCCCCAAAACTGATCCCTGAGGAACTCCGCTAGTAACCTGCCTCCAACCTGACAGTTCACCTTTCAATATGACCCGCTGTAGTCTCCCCTTTAACCAGTTGCTTATCCACCTCTCAACTTTCATATTAATCCCCATCTTTTCCAATTTAACCAATAATTCCCCATGTGGTACTGTATCAAATGCCTTACTAAAGTCGAGGTAGATTAGATCCACTGTATTTCCTTTATCTAAAAAATCTGTTACTTTCTCAAAAAAGGAGATCAGGTTGGTTTGGCACGATCTACCTTTTGTAAAACCATGTTGTAATTTGTCCCAATTGCTATTAGCCTCAATGTCTCTAACTACTTTCTCCTTCAAAATTTTTTCCAGGATCTTACATACTACAGATGTCAAACTAACAGGCCTATAGTTACCCGGGTCGCTTTTTTCCCTTTCTTAAAAATCGGAACTATATTAGCAATTCTCCAGTCAAATGGTACAACCCCTGAGTTTAGAGATTTATTAAAAAATTTTGCTAAT
Source organism: Pelodiscus sinensis (assembly GCF_052426305.1). Lineage (NCBI taxonomy): Eukaryota > Metazoa > Chordata > Testudines > Trionychidae > Pelodiscus > Pelodiscus sinensis. Next base: position 21,447,974 of record NC_143076.1, read on the forward strand.
GGACTTGCAAGTTCATGTGCCAGTTCCTTTAATATTCTTGGATGAAGATTATCTGGGCCCCCCGATTTACTCCCATTAAGCTGTTCAAGTTTGTTTTTTACCTCGGATATGGTAATATCTACCTCCATATCTTTAGTCCCATTTGTTAAGTTACCATTATCCCTAAGCTCTTCGTTAGCCTCATTAAAGACTGAAGCAAAATATTTGTTCAAATACTGGGCCATTCCTAGATTATCTTTAACCTCCACTCCATTCTTAGTAATTAGCGGTCCTACTTCTTTTTTTGTTTTTTTCCTATTTATATGGCTATAAAACCTTTTACTATTGGTTTTAATTCCCTTTACAAGGTCCAACTCTACCTGACTTTTAGCCTCTCTCACTTTGTCCCTACATGCTCCAACCTCAATAAGGTAGCTTTCTTTACTGATTCCTCCCATTTTCCACTCCTTATATGGTTTCTGCTTTTTCTTAATCACCTCTCTGAGATGCTTGCTCATCCAGCTTGGTCTAACACACCTGCCTATAAATTTTTTCCCTTTTCTTGGGATACAGGCTTCTGACAGCTTCTGCAACTTTAACTTAAAATAATTCCAGGCCTCCTCCACTTTAAGGTCCATAATTTCTTTAGTCCAATCAACTTCCCTAACTAATTTCCTTAATTTATTAAAGTTAGCCCTTTTGAAATCAAAAACCCTAGTCTCAGATTTATTTTTGTTTATCCTTCCATTTAATTTGAACTGAATTAGCTCATGATCACTCGAGCCAAGGTTGTCTCCTACAACCATTTCATCTATGAGGTCCTCGCTACTCACCAAAACCAAATCTAAAATAGCATCCCCCCTTGTTGGTTCAGCAACTACTTGATGAAGGAATTCATCAGCTATCACATCTAGGAAAATCTGAGCCCTATTATTATTACTAGCACTTGTTCTCCAGTCTATATCTGGAAAGTTGAAATCTCCCATGATTACGCAGTTTCCATGAGTATTTACTTCATTAAAAACATTAAAGAGGTCTCTATCCATATCCAAATTGGATCCTGGTGGTCTATAACACACCCCAAGCACTATCCCAGGGGAGGATCTGATAGTTTTCTTTCCCAATGTGATTTTTGCCCAAACAGACTCTGTCTTCTCCATTCTATCACTTTTTATTTCTTTACAATCTACCTCATCTGCTCTAACCCCACTGACAGAGACCAGAAGCTTCAGGATCTCTACCAAGCATTTATAAATCTCAACTACCCACCCAGAGAAACAAAAAAGCAAATTGAAAGAGCCAGACGAATACCTAGAAACCATCTACTTCAAGACAGACCCAAGAAAACCAACAATAGAACACCACTTGTCATCACCTACAACCCCCAACTTAAACCTGTCCAACACATTATCAAGAAACTACAGCCTATATTGGAACAGGATACCATACTCAAAGAGGCTCTGGGAGACAGACCCATAGTCTCCTATAGACAACCACCTAACCTCAAGATGATTCTTACCAACCACCACAGGACATACCACACTAATACCAACCCTGGTACCTTCCCTTGCAACAAACCCCGTTGCCAGCTTTGTCCACATATTCATTCTGCTGATACCATTATTGGACCTAACCAAGTGAGTTATAAGATCAAGAACACATATTCCTGCGCATCCAGAAATATAATCTACGCTATCATGTGCCGAAAGTGTCCGTCTGCTATGTACATTGGACAAACATCTCAGACACTTCGCCAAAGGATTAATGCCCACAAAACAGATATTAGACAAGATCACAAAGAGAAAACAGTTTCTTGCCACTTTAACCAGAAAGGACACTCTCTAAATGACTTAGCCACCTGCATTCTGCTACAAAGACCTTTTACATCTGCACTTGAAAGGGAATCCTCTGAACTGTCATTCATGTTAAAATTCGACACTTACCACCAGGGACTTAACAAGTCTTTGAACTTTCTCACCCATTATCAAGACAGTTTCCCCAATTATCACCTGTAATACCATTAACTCACAAACATCCCACTCTCCCTACCTTTAATATCAGCAATTCACAGACACTTACCTTCCTTCCTCCCCCTTCCCACCCCCCCGCATCCTCCTTCTGTTCTGCAATGTGATTTGTCCTTTTCATATTTGTTCATTTTTTTAAATTGTATCCTTTGGTATATATGGTTGTGACTACTTTCTTCCACTATTTGATCTGAGGAAGTGGGTCTGGCCCAGAAAGCTCATCATCTAATAAACCATCTTGTTATCTTTAAAGTGCTACATTGTCCTGCATTTTGCTTCAACTACCCCAGACTAACACGGCTACATTTCTATCACTACCTCATCTTTGATATACAATGCGACTCCACCACCTTTACCCTTATTTCTGTCTTTCCTAAACAGCACATACCCTTCAATACCTGTACTCCAGTCATGCCTAGTATTCCACCATGTTTCTGTTATTCCTATACTATCTGGTTTCACTTCCTGGACCAATAGCTCTAGTTCCTCCTTTTTGTTACCTAGGCTCCTCGCATTGGTGTACAAACATCTTCATTTTTGCTGTTGGCCTCATTCACATTCTTTACCCAATTTGGCACGGACGTTATACCTCCAATATGACCTATTAGACTAGTATCCACCCCACCTTTTCTCATGTTCATTCTCCTACCCCCAGCAATATCCTTTCTTACTTCGTTTTCCTCCCTCTCAGTGTTAAAATCTGGCATAGAGATTACCTGGGCATCTCCCAACCGTCTCCCCCAAATTCCTAGTTTAAAGCTCTCTTAATCAGTTGAGCCAGCCTCCATCCTAGAAATCTATTTCCCTCCCTACTTAGGTGAAGTCCATCCCTAGAGAACAGTCCTCTGTCCATAAATGCCTCCCAGTGACCATACATCCCAAAGCCCTCCTTATAGCACCACTGCCTATGCCATCTATTGATCATCATAATCCTGTCACATCTTAGTTACCCTTCTCTAGGAAAAGGCAGAATCCCACTAAAGATCACCTGAGCCTCAATTTCCTTGAGCATCCTCCCCAGCCTAGCATAGTCTCCCTTAATTCGTTCCAGCGAGAATCTAGCCGTATCATTTGTTCCTACATGAAGGATGATCAATGGATTCCTTCCTGCTCCCTTAATAATCCTCTTCAACCTCAGTTCCACATCTCGTATCTTAGCACCTGGCAGACAGCACACCCTTCTATTCTCTGGATCAGCTCTGGTCACAGGCCTATCTATTCTCCTCAATAAGGAGTCCCCAATCACGTAGACCTGCCTTTTCCTAGTGACAGTGAAATTCTCTAGTCTATCTCTAGCATCCTCTGGCTGCAAGTCCTTGCCATTCCTATTTTCCCTTGTAATCCTCTTTAACCCATCCTTTATCCTCCTAATGCTCATTATTGGTGTTGTCTCCATTAACTCTTCTCCTTTATCTATGGGACTAGCCACTCTTCTCTTCTTCCTTACCCTTCCATCTTCATTATCTACCTGCTGTACCCCTTCTTCATTCTCCAGCTCCACATACCTGTTCTTGAGCTCTATTTTTCCTTCACTGACCCATCTTTTCCTCTGAGTCACATGCTTCCACTGTCCATTTTCTTTGCCCAGCAGTCCCCTCTCTGAGGCCCTTGATCCTGCTTCCATCTGCATATCTAAGCTTTCCCCTTCAGCCACGTCATGCCTTTGCCCCATCATCTGCTGAAACCCCCTTCTAAACTCGACCAGAGTTTCCACCTGCATCTCCAGTCCTCGGATCTTTTCTTCCATCAGCTCTAGCAGGCGGCGCTTCATGCAAACAAAACTCCTTTCAGGTACCCCCTCCAGAATCATGGACATACCGCAGCTACCACATCCAATCATCCTCCTTGTGTTCTCTACTACTTGGGCCATGGCCACTAATGCCTTGGTGTTTTATCTACTTTCTCACCAGAATCCTATTAGTCCGGTGAACACAAAAACAAACCAAAACACCCCCTCCCCCCCCAGCAAAAACAAACCCCAAACAAGTCCCACAATCCAAACTCCCCTTAACAGCTCTGTTTGCTTGGCTCCTGTGCTGCTGCCTGACTAGGAGGCTACCTTTATAGGACCCCTAATCAGTGCTCAGCTTCTCTCCCAGCACACTGCCCCTCCAACAGAACTCCCACTCAAACTCCCCTGTTTACAGCTCTGTTTGCTTGGCTCCTGTGCCGCTGCAGCTATCTGTGTGCAGCTGGCACAGTCTGCAGAACAACATATACCCAGGAGTCCAACTCCCTTCCCTAGGCTGCACCCTGCTCTAGCACCAAGGACAGGCTCTCCCACACCAGGTGCCTGGGCAGATGCAGGCCAGGGCACTTATAAATTTAAATTAATGGAGATTGCTTATCTCCTAGAACTGGAAGGGACCTTGAAAGGTCATCGAGTCCAGTCCCCTGCCTTCACAGCAGGACCAAATACCATCCCTGACAAATTTTTGCCCCAAATTGCCTCTGCAAGGATTGAACTCACAACCCTGGGTTTAGCAGGCGAATGCTCAAATCACTGAGCTATCCCTCCCCCCACTTATACCTCAGGCTATGTCTACACTACAAGGTTTTTGCGAACACGTCAGCAGAGCAGAGGGCTTTTGCAGGTAGTTTTTCCTCTGTCCACAAGGAATCACTCCTTTTTGTGCTACAGCTCTTGCGCAAAAAGGCACGCGTGGATGCTCCACAGGGGTTTCTTGTGCAAAAAGACCCTATCAGAAAAAGCACAGGTGCTCTGATTGATGGCCATTCTGTAAACGCTCTCTTGGGCAAAAGCACATGGCTTCTGTGATGCATTTTGAGGTCTGGACGTGCTTTTGCACAAGAAGTTTTTGTGGACAATCTCTTTCACAAAAACCTTCTTGCACAAAAACCCTGCAGTGCAGACAAAGCCTCAGTGAGCAGCAAGGCCCCGAAGGCTCTTGCCTTTTGCCTGAACGTTCCCTTCAAGGGAAGGGAAGCAGGAACACTGTGGCACACTCAGCCTGGAGGAGCAGATAGGCCAGTCACAGTCCCTGTTTGCACCCAAGACACATTCCACGCCAGTGAGGCACTCACACGGAGTTAATCCACTCCAGATGCCTGGAGCTGTGTGCATGTGGGTGGTTAGTGCCTCCTGGGATTAAACCACAGGCTGCGCCAGGAACTTGGAGTAAGCGGAGGGGATTCTCCTTCAGCTTCCAGCATGGAGGGCCTGTCAACTAGTTGCCCAACATCAGCACACCTGAGATGGCAATGAGGAGACTTTCAGAGGCATCTTGGCAAGTAGCCAGTCTCTAAATCTGGCAGGTGGACTATGATCTTGTGCCACTAGGTGTCACCGTTGCCCAGGAGATTCAACTGAAGTCCCAGGCCTTACAACAGCCAGGCTGAGAACTGGCAAACTCACTCATGGCCCGTCAGACAACACGGCTGACACTGCGCAGAAGGGCTTTTACCTGCAGGTTGGACTCTTTGCAATGGCCCTGAACCTGGGACTAACCGCACTCTGGGGAGCTGCAGACACCATGGCCCAGCAGAGCTAAGTAGTCCTGATGTGCCACTGGCAGCTGATGCCAACTCAGATAAACAGTGCAAGGAGAATCCTGCCATGACCTGCCAGGGAAGTCTCAAAGCACCCTCACCCCTACGACAGCAGCTGTTTGTGCCCCAACAACCAGCACAAAATCTTCCCAGAAACAGAGACTCTATGCCAAGACCGGCTGGAATGCAGCCCATGTAGACTACAACTCCCATTATTCAATGCTCCAACTACAGCCAGGCAAAATAGTCACGTTGCATGCTGAGCCCCATAGTCCAAACAGCCTGCAACTCCATATCGAAGAGCAGGGACAGGCAACATGGATGCACCAAGGGCAAGTCATGACTGGCCAACCTGGTTGCCTTCCTTGAGGCGGTAACTAGCGCTCTGAATACGGGGGAGGCGGTGGACGTGATGACATACCTTGACATTAGAAAAGCTTTTGATACAGCCTCCCACAGTGTTTTTGCTGTGTTAAAGTTAAAGAAGTCTGGATTGGTTAAATGGACTGTAAGGTGGATAGAAAGTTGGCTAGATGGCTGGGCTCAATGGGTAGAGATCAACAGCTTGACTGGAAAAACTTAAAAAACAAATAATCTAGCAGCACCTGAAAGACTGACAAAACACGCAGCTGGTATCATGAGCTTTTGTGGACCTAACCCACTTCATGTGAAGAAGTGGGTTGTGCCCACGAAAGCTCATTCCACCAAATACATGTTTTGTTTGTCTTTCAGGTGCTGCTGGACTATTTATTGTTGTTGAAGTTTTTCCAGTTACAGACTAACCTGGCTACCCCTCTGAGGCTTGATGTCTGGTTGGCGGTCGCTATCAAGTGGAGAAGCCCAAGGATCGGTTCTGGGACCAGTTTTGTTCAACATCTGTATTAATGACCTGGCTGAGGGGATGGATTGCACCCTCAGCTAGTTTGCAGACGACACTAAGCTGGGGGAGAGGTAGATACGCTGGAGGGCAGGGATAGGGTCCAGAGTGACATGGACAGATTAGAGGATTGGGCCAAAAGAAATCTGATGAGGTTCAAGAAGGACAAGCGCTAAGCTGGATGGCTAAGCAGCAGCTCATCAGAAAAGGATCTGGGGATTACAGCAGATGAGAAGCTAGATAAGAAGCTACAAGGGTACACTGTTGACAAGAAGGCTCACGAGACATTGGGGTGCTTTAGTAGGAGCACTGCCAGCAGATCTAAGGAAGGGATTATTCCCCTTTATTCAGCAATGGGGAGGCCACATCTGGAGTATTGTGTCCAATTCTGGGACCCCCGTTACAGAAAGGATGTGGATGCATTGGACAAAGTCCAGTGGAGGGCAACAAAAATGATGAGGGGGCTGGAGCACATGACTTATGAGAAGCTGAGAGATTGGGGCTTATTTAGTCTACAGAAGAGAAGAGTGAGGGGGGGATTTGATAGCAGCCTTTAACTACCCTGAAGGGGGTTCCAAAGAGGATGGAGAGAGGCTGTTCTCAGTGGTGACAGATGGCAGAACAAGGAGCAATGGTCTCCAGTCACAGTGGGGGAGGTCTAGGTTGGATATTAGGAAAAACTATTTCCCTAGAGGTGTGGGGAAGCGGTGGGATGGGTTCCCTAGGGAGAGGGTGGAATCTCCATCCCTAGAGGTTTTTAAGTCCTGGCTTGACAAAGCCGTGGCTGGGATGATTTAGTTGGGGTTGGTCCTGCCTTGGGCAGGGGGCTGGATTTGATGATTCCCGAGGTCTCCTCCAACCCCTAAGATTCCATGGTAGCTGCTGTGTTCGTTCTGCTTTATTTGGGACCAGCAAAGGTTTGGCTCAGAGGTGTCTTACAGGGCAGTGAAGAAGCCAATTTTAACCTAAGGGCAGGGAGAATTTGAATGGCCAGGGGGTTCTGACCTTTCTCTATAGATCATACACATATGCAGCCCTTTTCTGGATTCATTTTAAAGTGCTCCTCTTTGGGAAAGATTTAGGTTCCCTTAACCTGATGGCCCACTCTGACTTTGCAAAAGGGCACCATCATCTCTGTATGGCATCAGGGGATACAGGCTGGACCACTCACATCCTAGCAGCAGCTTAAATCAGACATGTTAATGTACCATCAATGGGGGCAACTGGCATGCAGAGAAATGGACAGTTGGGAGTGGTTGTCCTGTACTGCTCATGCTCTGCACAGAGCTTTCTAACTGTGCTGCCTCCTATGAACCTGGGTTGCAGACAAGACATGAGAAGCCACCAAACACTCCTCTAAGATTATAACTAACAGGCCCAGCACACAGCACAGAGCCTTGGTTCTATATTTAAACCTTGACTGAGGTCGCTTCCTTTTCCTGGCAGCTCCTCCACCCTCATTTGCTCTTATTTGCATGCAATCATGACTAGAGCACATTGGGGTTTAAGGTCAAAGGGGAAATAGCCATGCATCTGCCTGGCAGGAAATTCCACCCTGGGTGCCCTTTCACCTTTTACAGTGCCGCGTCAGAGCAGGCAGCTAGAATTCTGCTAGCAAAGTCGTGGCAGCTGCCTGTAAGAGATTGCCAGGGCGGAAGGAGCTGGGACAGTCTGAGTGTGTCGAAACCTCAGCACAGAGGCCTCTCAATTGGCGAAGGAGGAGGAGACAGGGGAACGGTAAAGAAAAGCCCAGAGAGAGATTAGCAGGCACAGAGCGCTCCTCCCTCCATCATTGTGTCAGAGTCTGGGTTTTGCACTAGTGTGGGGGTTTTGAACACCATTAGGGGATTCCCCAGATAGCATCAGCTCCACCAGCTCCCCTGTACTTCCTGTCCCAAAAGCCTTCCTCCCACCTCTGCACAAAGTTTTCCAGCTCTCCCACTCGGAGGGGTAGGGGGGAAGGAGGGGAAGGGGTAGACACACATAAGTGAGACATACTCCACTGTAGTGGCCCTAGTCTCAAGTTATTCTGCTTTTCTATAGCACATCTCGTGTTTCCAAGCCTATAGGCACTTTACTTTCATAATCCCCCAAGGGCAGGAAACGCAGCCATGCTCAGGTGAGGCAGAGAAGAAATTTAACAGCAGCACAGTGGTGTCACAGTACCAGCTTACTTTTCAGAGGGCAAACCCAACAAACAACTTTGCCTCATGCTTCCTACAGAGACAACTCCTGCACAGAAGGGAAAGAGGCCTTGTTAATTTACAGCATCTACAAAGTTGGCAAGGAGAAGAGTGTGTTTGTTTTTTGAGGGTATGAGCAAGGTTGCCAGTTTTGCTTGGATGTATTCCTGGAAGTTTCATCCCATGACAATCTTTAATTAAAGATTAATCTTTAATTCCTGGAGACTCCAGGACAATCCTGGAGGTTGGCAACGGTATGAGTTCTTAGTCTTCCCAGTCTTTAACTGGCAATGCTGCAGGTGTGAGTGCCGGGATCTATTTTACCCCTAAACCAATCTCTCAAGCAGTGCAGAGCTCAGTCCTGGAAGTCACCTGGTGATGCAGGTGCGGTTGCTGAGTCAGCTAGCCTGATGGATGCTCACCTCCCAAAGAGCGATGAAAGGACCAGAGAGGCAATGCAGTACATTTGAGAACCCCAGTCTTCCCCCTGAGGGCTGTAATACTTGGTCCCAAAGGCAGGAAGCAATGTGCTCCAAACAAGACGGGTTCTTGCCTTTTCAGTATCACTGCTTCATCCAGGTTATAGAAGGAAAGAGCCATTAGGACAACAGATCATTTGCCCGTGAGCAGGGACTGCAGGCAGGAATGTCAGAACCCAGACAGACAGACAACTGGAGGCAGGCTGCATATAGCTGCCCCTTGGCTTTCCACCACAAAGCCCCCCAATCCCAGGTGTTTAGGGAACATCAGGAGCCCATTTCAAGTTATGCAGTGGCTCCTGCAGCCAACATGCCCTGTGTTCTATGGCCAGGTGCTTGGATTCTACAGTGATGGTGCAGGCCAGGCAGAAATTCTGTGCAAACTTCAGTTACATTGAGTGCAGCAAGGCTAAGAGTTAACCACACTCAGGCAGGGTTCAATTTCCATTTATTTTACTCTGCCTAATATGTTCTGTATTCAGCACGTGGCTGATTTTCATACTGACGTGTTCCTGCACTGAAAAGCTAGAGTGTTTGGTGGGTGTCGGGGGGCGGAGCTGGGGCATCTGGCATGGGGATGGCAGCTTAGGACTGGGAAATTAACAGTACCTCAATGACAGTCAATGAGATTAATGTTTAAATTGTCCTCAGTAGGTTGCATAGTAAAGTTCACAGCCTGTTTGGAGAAATGGGCCAATTCACACTTCTCAGAGCTGTTGGCTCAGAAGAGACTCCACGTTTTAAGGGGCTTCACAACTGACAGCTGGAGAGATGCCCCCCCCCCCCCACTAATGCAGCACCTCTTCCCTTTTGTCACCCCTCCCCCGCAAGTCTGAAGCACGTCCCTGTAACAGAGGGGACGATGGGACAATTCCACAGTGCACAGAGCTCTGCCCTCGCGTGACCCTGGGACAGATCCTGCTGTAATACATCACAGGCTGATGCTGAGTGGGCAAGGACGGAGACTGGTCGACACAGAACTTGGGTGCCAGCCTGTTCCAAACACACAGCTGCGGCTTGAGCCCACCTCAGCTGGGCCGAGTCGCCTGCGAGTCTGCGCCAAGCTTCAGCTCCGAATGGATTTAGAATTGATACTCAGCCAGACGCTTACTACAGAGTCTTCACAGTTGTCACAAATCAACATGCACAGGAGAAAAAGATACTAGACCCTGTGCAACACCCCCCCCCCCCCCAGCGGCACCCTGAACAGCCCCTCGCCCCCCTTCCCTCCAGGGACACAGCCCCAAGAGGCAGGGAATGGACCTCACTGAGTTGGGGCTTGTTCTGCTTTGGGCAGGAGGTTGGACTCGATGACTCCTGAGGGCTCTGCCAGCTCTGGGATTCTAGGATTTTGGGGGAGGTGCCAACACTGAACATTACTCCCTGTGTCAAGAGTCAGAAGGGACCCCCAGATCATCCAGTCTGGCCTAGTGTCCATCATGGGCCACAGGCACCACCAAGCACCCGCCCACTAACCCCAACAATGGAAATGAGACCAAGCATTACAGCCCTCAGGAAACTAGCCTGGGCTTCTCAAACTTGATTGGACTGCAACCCGCTGATGACAAGACAAGTTACTCCAGGACCCAGGAGAGGGGGACCTAAGACTGAGCCCACCCAAGTCCTACCACTCTCTGCTTTGGGCTTTGGTCCAGTAGGGATGTTAGATACCGTTTTAAAGTTAGCCTGACGCACCATGGCGTGGGCAGGGATCTGCTCAGGCCAGGCCAGGCCAGGTCTCCGGTTACCGGGTAAGCATGCTGGTAAGGGTCACACTTACCAGGTAACCGGGTAACCTTTTAATCCCAGAGCACCAGCAAGTGTAAGTTGGACCCATTCAAATGGTATTGCGACCCACTGTGGGCTCCCGCCCCAGTCTGAGAACTGCTGAAGTAGACTATTGCATGCCACAGACAAAGCATAGGAGGGACCTAGGTGCACCAGTGCCCAAGGCCCCCCCAATGGCAGGGAAATGACTGAGATGCACCCAGATAATCCAGTGAGTGACCCACTCGCTAAGGAGGAAGGTGGCTCTGATGAAAACTGTCTTTGCCAGCCATCTTCCCAGGACCATAGACATAGCCAGTGGTCCCTGTAAGATGGGCACTTGAGTAACCACCCTGGAGAGATTTGGGTGCCACCCAACTGATTAACAGAGCCCACAGCCGGCAGCAGGTGTGTCTATTGGTGGTGCTCATCTGCACACAACGTTCATTCCACCCATGGACAGGAAAAGTTAGAGGGATCACTGGCCAGAGCCATAGCACATTGGCCACAGCAGGGAACAACAACTAGGGTTCTACGATCCCACAGCCCACTACTAGGCAGCACTGCCTCCCAATCCATTACCCCCCTCCCCCTCCCACTGCTGTTTTATCCATGTGCCCCTCCCGGCAGCAGGCCTGTCTCCAGGCTGTGCGAGGGCACCGCGAAGCACGCCTGTTCCTTCCAGGGCTGTCTTTCAATCCACAGAAACCAGAGAAGGCCAAGAGCAGCTCCTGGGTTCACGATCACATTACAGCACAGGAAGGAAGAGGGCACTTTGCTGGAGCTGGGATTGCTTTAAATGGTTTCCATGCCAATCTCTAAGCCTCTGGAATTAGCACCCCAACATCCCAAATATATCTCCCCACACCCAGAGGCACTTCCTGTCCCAGACACGGCGCCAGAGTAACAGGGGATGGATGACCTGGATCTGTGCGTTTGAGCAGGCTGAGGCTGCCCCCAGCCTAGCAAGTCACCTTGGCTAAATACCACAGGAAGCAACAACCTAGAACATGCAGACTACTCTCCCCTTGCTCTGATATGGGGAGAGGATGGAGGAGCTTAGTTGGACCCCTTTCTCCCAGCTTATACCCCCTGGGATCCAGCTCTCCTTAGAGGATGCTGGGATGGCATTTTCAGCAAAGGCACCTGCTACCCATCTTCTGCAATGGGAACACCCAACAGATGTTTGTGGGGAAGCACTAGAATTGAGGCCCCTGCTCCCCAAGCAGCACCACCAGTGCAAGGGCAATGGAAGCTCCCCACTCGGCTCCCTACCCCCAGGAGCGCACTCTACAGAAGGTTAACAATCCCCAGGGAACTGCAAGAAGCCTCCTCCTTGCTGCTGGCAAGAACAATGGGGCTGTTGCAGAGGGCAGGGAAGCACTGGGACTTACCAGCTGGATGTATTGCTCCCGACACGCACCCTCCTCTTCCCTCGTCAGGTACCTCTCCCCAGCCCTCCACCCAGGTCTAGTTGGGGTCCGAGCCACACAGGACACCGCAATCTGCCCCCAGAAGATGCACATGCTGAGCAACTGGGTTCCACTGCCTCAAACACGTATTACGGGAGCAGGTGCCAGAGGCAGAGGCATGCAAAGCTGCTGGAGTGCAGCAGGCTGGTTCCTCGTGATGCTCTCTCAGCCACTGCCTCCTAGCTGCAGAGCAGGGCTCCAGCATAATCGGAGCTATTCTAAAGGGGAGCATTGGCGGCAGGTGGTTCGGGGGCTCTCTCCTCACTCTCCAGTCGTGTTCCAAGGCAGGATCCCAAACATGGGCAAAAGTGGTTGGTCACAGAAGCCAAAACTGTCTCGCTCCCATGCTCCCCAGGTCTCTGTGCTGCCAGCAGGGCACCCATGTAAGAGAACATTCAGCTACCCCCTTGGCCAGCCTAGGATCTGCTGCACAGTTAGAAGAGGGAAGCAGCAGCACAGGCTGGACAATCAGACTGGTAAACACAAGGGGAGCATGACAGCAGCTACCAGGCGTTGAGTGGGGAGATGTCCGTGGCTGCTGAAGTGGAAAGGAGGGAGAAGATGGCAGAAAGATGGGGACAATGAGAGAGGGCATGCCAGGCCTTAGAAGCCACAACACTATTGCCTCAAGTACACTAGAGCGCTCAGCACTCAAGCCAGCTCCAGGGGCATAGCTCTCAGTCTCAGACAGGGAAAAAGGGAAGCAGGGTAGGATCCAGAGGGCAGCGCCTGCCCTTTACATTCATATGCTGGAAAGTCTCCCTGGGGCGAGAGAAGGTTTAGATGCTAGTAGCACTCTGCTCCCCGCATGGGCAAGCCCTTTACCCCCTGAACCCACCCTCTCCACCCCTTCGGCGAGGGCAGAGCGACACCCCCAGGTTTCAGACGGACGCACAGAAAGGGGAGGGGACTTGCTCGTGGCTACACACGGAGACAGTAGCTGACCTGGAAACAGAACTGCATTGGGCCATATCACTGAGCGGGCTCAGTCCCTCTGGATGTTCCATGCAGCACAAACAAGGCAAAGCCACAGCCCAGACATAACAGTCCAGCCCCAGCCTGTCAGGAACAGGCCTGGGATCCACTCCACAGCCGAAGGGGGGGCTGGTAGCTCGCTATCACTGCCCCTTGCTGCGCTGGCTCCAGAGCAGGGGAACCCAGCGGGTGATCGGAGCTAGACAGGATTCATGTCCACATCCATCCCAAGCCTGAGAGCTCCCCCACCTCCCACACAGGCAAAGTGACCAGCTCCTCTTCCACCAGCAGCCACAGTCCAGTGTCCCCCTCCCTCCCGGGCTAACCTTGCGCACGTGGCCAGTGGGTCTCCACGGACCCTTCACTTGGACTAGCTCAGCTACCCCCTTGGGTGCCAGAGCAGGAGGCTAAGGGCTTCCCACTCATTTCCAGACCAAGGCTGATCATGCCACAGCTTCCATTTAGTGACCAGAGTGGACTTGCCCAGCCCCGCCCAGCCCCGCCACCGCTCCCCCTTTCGCCTGCTAGTCCAAGAGCCTTCTCCCGTGGAGACACCACTTCCACCCTCTGCCAATCAACTGCTCTGAAGTAGCCCACCCAGCAAAGCCCCTTGCGAGACTGTGTCAAATGCACGACACACGGTAAATATTACCGTCTAACACCGGGTTGCATGTGGGGAGCCCCCTACTCTCAGGGGAAGGGCTGGGTCTGGCAAAGCACAGAGCTTGTATCCCGTGCTCCACGATCAGCTTTGCTCAACTAACTTAATATCTAACCCATCAGGTCAGATAAAAGGGTTTCTATGGAGCAGTCCATTTACCTTCCCAGGGCTATTTGCCCAGAAACAAGCAAAGGTCTCCAGGCTGCAATGTCTCCCCCCTCAAAAGACAAGGCACGAGTCCGGGTGGAAAATGACATAAAAAGTGCAAGGAGCTCGCACTGCCTTTGTTTGGCCATCTCTAGCCCTGCTAGCCCAGTGACTGACGGCTCATCTGAGCACTCCTAGCCCTCGCTCCTCGAGACAGCTCAGAAGAGACAGACCAGCTCCAATGTAAACAAAACAAACAGAAAAATGAGCCTCGCACGCCAACAGCCCGCTCTGCCAGTGCAGAGACTGTCTCGGCCCCACTCTCAAAGAATCAGGAAGAGCACGTTGGCCTCACTTTCCAAACTGGCTATGAGCGTGGCTCGCAGAGACAGAAGGGCCAGGACAGCCCATATTTGAGTTTGGTTCTGTTGTGTGGGTCCTTGCAGCTCTCTTTCAGAACAGTGATTTTGTGCTTGTGCCTTTAAGTTGGTTCCAAAGACCACACAAGGGTTAAATCCACCTATAAATATCTGTTCCCAGCAGGGCTGCTGCTCTGAACCCTCCAGCCATCTGTTCTTGCGTTCCCCCCTCTAAGATTGTAACATCTGAAATATGTTCCAAACTCTTAGGAGTCCTCCCAAAAATAGAACAGCGCTGTGGCTTAGCTCTGCCGCCTGTCTGTGTGTGCATGAGCATGGCAGTGCTGTGTGCCTGTGCCAGTGCGAGCTTGCATCCCTGTGCACGTGACCAAGTCCGCTCAGGCGTACCCATGGTAGCGGGAGCCTGTATGCATGGGTGCAGGGGGATAAGGTCAACCTGTACAAGCATGCCCATGCCAACGGAGTCTGTATTTGCGAGGATACATGTGCGCATACGTGAGCGTGCCCACACCACTGCGTGAACGTGAATGTGCCCGTGTAAGTATATGTTTCTGTGAGCAGAAGAGGCCAGTGGGGAAAGCAGATCTCTTGCCCTGGTGGCATGGGGGAGGCATGGTAGAATCCAGAGACCCAGGCTGAGGCCTTTTTCGGATCACTTTCTAGCTCCCAAGCTGAGCGGTCTTGCCTACCTTCAAGTTTTTTATATGTCCACAACTGAACTAGTTAAATATGGGGTCCAGCACTGGAGGTTATGGAACAGATTTTTCCCCAAGAGCCCAGCACCCAACAAGCAACCCAAATCTGGCCCAAACTGTGGGCATCAAGCATTTGAAATTCTGGCCCTTAAGTTTCAGCCTTCGGGCAGGGGGACATGCTGGGAACCAGTCACTCAAGTACAGACTGAGTTGATACAGCCCTCATGTCTTCCCTGAGAGAGAAAGAACCAACCCATCGATCCAGGTATCGACTGGATGCAAGAGTTTGTTTGTGTTTGCTTTAAAAGTTTGCCCATGGGTCAGGCCTTGTTACAAATCTCTTTCCTGGTGATTACGTTAGAAACAGGCAGTGCCAAGCTCCGGTCACCTGCCTGGGGAGAAACATGAAGGCAGGTGTGGAAGTTAAAGAGTCCCTTAGGGACACTTCCCTCCTCCCACTCCTTCACCATTCAACACAATTGGTAGGATGGAAGAACAGCACACACAGCTGGAGTGTGGGCCCTGTGGGAAAGAGCAAGGCAGGCAGTGCAACAACAGCTTATAGTGCAAGATGTCAAGGGGGACTGACTGCCATGGAGTTCAGCAGGGATATCAGTTTGGGTGGGGGCAGGAGACATGGGTTGGGAGGAGGGGTTTAAACAACCCTGCCATTAACAAATCCATGTTCATGGTTCTTTGCCTTCATTCCAGGGAGAATGACTGGGATTTAAAGATTGTGGCAGCATTTGTAACCCAAGCCTTGCAGCACTAGGGACATGGGAGCCAGGAAGGGAAATGGACCAGAAAAACATGGAACTAACCACCCTTCCAAGAGACTGGCAAAAAGCAACACAGGAGTAGCGAGGAGCAAACTGGTTTTCAGAACAATCTCTGAGTCTCCTGCCAACGTCAGTAATTATCGTAATTATCATGTTGGACACGCACTCTCAGCGCTGTGACTGGCCAAGCTCCCTTTTGCACCAAAGCCAGAAGACTGGAGTCTTCACACTGGGGTGCCTCCTATTAAGCACCCAGACAAAGGTGCCAGTTCTCAGAGCTGCGGAGTACACACAGCACTGCTGACTTCAGTGGGAGATAGGTGCCCAGGGCTGGAATTGATGGTTAACACGTCTGAAGCACTGTGATGCATGGGAGCAGCCTGCAGGTCATTCTGAGTTAATTAACGTCTCCCTCTTCCAGTCCTTAACAGGGCTCCTGACCCCAGCTCACCTCCTCCCCCAGCCTCCACTGAGGTGAGCTCAGTAAGTCACTCCTACAACACTAAAGGTGCATTTCTGCAGCCAGATGCAATTACAGAAATCCCAAATGATGTTGGTTTGGTGACTCTGGTGTTTATGAACATAACAAACGAAAGGCTCTGAGCATTGCCAGGCCTAGTTCAGACAGGGTCCCACACCACACAGTGTCTTTGGCCAGCAGTCATAACACCCTGGAGAGAGGGTCGATTCAGTCTCGTTGGGTGCAGAATGTATCGGATTAGCCAGACTCTGTTGGGGGCTTTTTCAGGGATTGATAAAAGGAGGAATTATTTGAAGACCATTAAATACATTTAAGGAAATGTGGCGCTAGACACGACTGGGAATTCTGACCAGAGACATATGGCCACAGGTATTAACCTTCTCTCCCCTCACACCTTCCAGTGCTGGGAAACTGGATCTTACAGACTGAAAACAGAACATAGAGAAGCAGGGGTCTAGCATGAGGCACAAGCCGATGCAGGATCTATTTATTCAGGCAGCTACACAGTGGATCCTCATCCTCACGCTGGAGCACCTCTACTGTCCCAACTCCAGTGGTCAAGCCCGTCCCAGCTCTGCTAATATCCCCCCCACAGACTAGTGCAGCTCACAAGGGATTCCAATCCTAGACACTCCACAAAGCTCTGCTAACACACTGCAGGTGTCACCTGCATCGCTTCTCCTCCTCCCCCGCCCCCACTCCCTCCACGTTATCCCCATTTCTGAAAACACTCTGGCCTTGCCTACACCGCAACATTCTTGCACACGGCAACATTGCCTAGCGTGCACAGGGCCATGGCCACAATCAAAACAGGAAAATGGTTTTATATATGGATGGACACCTTTAAAAATGAGGAAAGCCATTTCCAGAGTGTCCGGCTTCCCTTGTGCAGGGCAGGGGGCTGAGGTGAGAGCCATCAAGAGCCCCTAGCAATGTCTCTTCATTGGATTTCCAACCCTCCTTACACATCTTAAGTTCACTTCATTTCTATGGAGTGAAATATACCAGAATCCATTCTCTTTACAAGAGGATTTATTTCCCCTTTTCCATTTCTTAGCCCATCACATCCTCTTCTGCTAAAATAAAAACAGTAAATCAATTTCTCTCTTTCCCTGGCTTGGAAGTACGGATTGCAACTGAGTGGTGATATATTATGTGAGAAAGCAGCAAACTAGTTCAGACCAGTGTGAGTATCCTCAGATACCCGCATGGCTCACTGCAGCCAACCCGCTCCTTGCATTTATGCAAGCCCCTCGCTCAAGCACACGGAAGCCAGAGTAAGGCTGATGCATTTGCCAGCATTTGTAACAATAAAACCCAAACACACACACGAAGAAAATCTGCCTCAGAAACCAAATTACTAATTTGCATTTGAAAATTAGTCTCCCAAGGAGTCTCGTTGGCTTGTTAAAGAAGTGCTGCTCCGGGGAGGTGCTGTACACCCCCGTGGAACTGACTGCACACAACACTGCTCGAGAGAGTACCTGGGGCAGCCACCAACACGCAGTGCAGCAAGGAGCTGATTTGGCAGCTCCAAGAGATGTCAGTCATCTGCTTCAGTGCCCCCATGGTCTCCCATCGCCCTCAGAACAGTCATTGGGCTGCCCACAGACAGGCCAGAGATAACCAGCAACAGCAAAACTATGGCCAACTAACCCCTCCCTTCCGGGCACCCTGCTCTTCCCCAGGTTTCGATGTAGCCAAGGGGGGCAGGAATGTCTACATGGCCAGAGCATGGCTGCCCTGGCTCCCTGCTCTGAAAAGGAGAGAACGCGACCCTCTTTCCTGCAATTGTTCACTGCACATGACACTTCCACCACTACAGAGACTGGTTTTCCAGCCCCATCTGCCACATGCTACTGCACACAAACAGCCTCCTACTGAAGGCACAGAAGGGAGACGGGACTGTGGCCTGTTAAAACATTCCCACAGCGATCAGACATGTCCTGGCTAGCTACTCAGCACAGGGAGCCTCCCCACCAGAGCTACACAAGAGTAGGCAAGTCCCGGCAGCAAAACAAAAACTCCAGTGTGATCAGACAGCATCCAGGAACCTTGTTACTTTCCAAGGGCATCTCCCATTTGGGTGGGTTAGAGACGAGGTCAATGAAGACAGGATCATATCATCCATTCCCAGTAGCAGCACCATGTCCCTGCAAGCTACAGAGAAGCAAACCCTGTTTTCCAGCAGCCCATCCAGGCATCAGGTGCCTACTTAGAGCAACAAGAACAGAGGGGCAGGGACTGTCTACTTCACCCTGCACAGCAAAAAGCCCAGTGGGACCCTTTCCCAGTCAGTCCATAGGAGCTATCAGGATACAAATAAATCCTAGCAATGGAGTCTGACGCTCCTGGTGGGATGATCCTTGTAAACAAAGCTGTGGCATGGAGAGAGGCCAAGCAGTAGTTCGAGACGGTTGCTAGAAAGCCTCCCAGTCATCTTCCAGGCTGGGGCCCCCTTGCCAGAGTCAGCAGAGGCAATAAGGACTGACTGGACTACAGAGACTGAGCTTGCCTCACACCCTGATGGGGGAGACTCCAGAGGACAAGCAGCAAGGAGGCGGCCCTGCACCTTCTCATGTCTTGCCCTGGCTTGTAAGCCCTAGAATGGCCCCGGAAGGGTGACAGGGCTCCAAACCTCCTGCTTTGCCAAGGGCCCCATTGCAGCACAGTCCGAGTCTCACACGCTCCACAAGAACAGCCCTTGACTTACTCCACAGACCAGATCCCTGCACCAGAGCCCACTGGCGCCCAGAGCCCAGAGGCGCCCAGAGCCCACTGGCGCCCAGAGCCCAGAGCCCACTGGCGCCCAGAGCCCACTGGCGCCCAGAGCCCACTGGCGCCCAGAGCCCAGAGCCCACTGGCGCCCAGAGCCCACTGGCGCCCAGAGCCCACTGGCGCCCAGAGCCCACTGGCGCCCAGAGCCCAGAGCCCACTGGCGCCCAGAGCCCAGAGCCCACTGGCGCCCAGAGCCCACTGGCGCCCAGAGCCCAGAGCCCACTGGCACCCAGAGCCCACTGGCGCCCAGAGCCCACTGGCGCCCAGAGCCCAGAGCCCACTGGCGCCCAGAGCCCACTGGCGCCCAGAGCCCAGAGCCCACTGGCGCCCAGAGCCCACTGGCGCCCAGAGCCCACTGGCGCCCAGAGCCCACTGGCGCCCAGAGCCCAGAGCCCACTGGCGCCCAGAGCCCACTGGCGCCCAGAGCCCACTGGCGCCCAGAGCCCACTGGCGCCCAGAGCCCAGAGCCCACTGGCGCCCAGAGCCCACTGGCGCCCAGAGCCCACTGGCGCCCAGAGCCCAGAGCCCACTGGCGCCCAGAGCCCACTGGCGCCCAGAGCCCACTGGCGCCCAGAGCCCACTGGCGCCCAGAGCCCACTGGCGCCCAGAGCCTTCCTCCCCCTCTGGATCCCGCACAGCGGTGGCTGGTGAGCACCGTCCACTCTGCTTCCCACAGGGCTGCCAGCGCAAGTTCTTCATTGCTTGAGGCAAGAGAAGCAGAGACACGGCAGCCAAGGCGGTGGGTCCCAGACCAGCGCTGGCAAAGGAACTGCCCCCTCCCAGCAGTGCAGGGGTCTGGAATCCCTGCACCGCCCTGCCAGCTTTACGGACCTTCCCTTCCGAGCTAAGGACACTGTGCAGGGCTGCGAGTCACACACCGCTCATCTCCTTAGAGTCTGCTTGCAGCACCCCCGCCCCCAAAGGCCTATCAGAGCAAGGGCCTCAGCAGTGTGAGCAGCAAGGGTAAGGACTCAAACACAAGCAGCAGCTAACGTAGCGCTATCTAGCATACCACAGCCCTGCATGTTCCCGACAGGGAGTCACCTCTGCTCAGCCAGCTGCTACAGAGCCATGCAGTGGCTGCGTCAGATCAAGAACTGCAGGCCCTAGAAGTAACAGAGCAACTAAGATCTGGATGCGCAAGGGGTGGCAGAAATATCCAACAGCAGCCCTTTGTCCCCTGCTCAAACCCCTGATGCATTGGCTCTTTCCTGGGATCGTCAGGATGTCGGCTGAGTGGGAAACAGCCAGAGTTGCAAAGTCTCAACATTTGATGTTTTTCTTGAAGCACCAGCTCCTGGCATCCAGTGATTCCAGGAACATCTCACCTCTCATCTTGAAAAGTAAGTTTCTAGCCATTGTGGTTGCAGCGAAAAACTTGACAATGCTTCCTTCACCCATACAGACCTTTACTGTTACTCTAGCGCCGCACCCTGAGTATACTATTCCTCCATGAAGTGAGCCAAAGGCAAGATCTTTCACCCAGGGTCTCTCTCCTGCTTCTCTGACATGTGGGATTTCGGGGGCTCTAGGAGGTGGCTCCCTCCAAAGCAAAGGCCTAGAGCCAAGCTTGCTAAAGCAGCAGCATTTGGGGCAGGGACGCTCTTCTAAGGGCATGTAGCAAGGACAGGAGTTGGCAAGCTTTCTGAAAGCTCTGGGGAAAAGCTGCACTTCCAAGGCTGGGTGCTCTCTCCTGGGAATTAACAGTCCTCAGGAAGACAGTCAGTGCCAGAGAGGCTCTCATCCTCCTGCTGCTGTTCACATCCAACCCAAGATCTTCCCCGTGGCAAGTAGCGCGCGTGCGTGCGCATGTGTGCACCTGATGTCTCAGACTCACGTACTTTGCCCTGGGAGTTAGTGTGCTGGCCGGGGTGGGAGTGATGCAATTTCACCTCTCTGGAAGATGGCAATGACATTTGGCAGTCCGAGTGCTTCCCAGTGTGCAAATATTACTGAATGGCTCTTCACAACGCCCCCAAGGTGGGCAGGGACAGATACTAGCACTGCCACCAAGCCCCGACACTGGCCAGGTGGACAGCCACTGTTTGCCATTCAGATCCAAAGCTTAGCATGGGAGGGGATGGGGCCATCAAGCACCTACCCCAGGGGTCTCCAACCTTTTTAAGCAGAAGATTGCTTTTTGAATTTAAGTGCAAAATCTACCTCAGACCCAAATACCCTGCCCCTGCTCACTCCGTCCTCCCTCTTTCCCCCATCCCCCTTCCTTTTCACCAGGCAGGAGCAGAGGGTTGGGACGCAGGCTCTGGTCTTGGGCTAAGGGATCTGGAGCGAGAGAGGCTCTGAGATGAGCCTGGGGCAGGGAGTTGGAGGGCAGAAAGGGGTTCAGGCTCTATAACGGAATTTCGGTCCAGGGGCTCAGGGCGAGGGCAGGGGGTTAGGATGTAGGAGGGGGTTTACAGCTGGCTCCAGCGGGACACCACTTACCTTCGGTGACTCCTGGGTAGTGGTGCAGTGGGGCTAAGGTAGGCTCACCCCTGCACCACTCTCAAAAGCAGCCAGCAAACTCCCTCCACCCCAAGCCCTGTGGAGAAGGATACAGGGTGGGAGGGGGCACCCTGACATCAGTGCCCCCTCCTCTCCCTTCCTTGCTCTGCACAGCAAACAGGAGGCCCCGAGGCAGGGGGCGGGAAGGCAGTTCCAAGGCAAAGGGCAGGAGCTGAGCTGCGTGGCGCAGTCATTGGGGAAGGGGCAGCTGACGCACCGGCACTTAGTCTCTTGGCCAAACCAGTCAGGATCCCCTGGCAGAGGCTGCAAGATCTCCCAGTAGATCCCTGGCCTACAGAAGCAAATGGTTGATTTTCAGAAGTGCTGAACACCCACAACTACCATTCAGGCCCTTGGAAGTAGAGGACCTCTGAAAATCAGGCCTCATGTATTTAGGCTGCTAATTTTGGACACCCACGTGTGAACACTGACCCAAGTTTCTTTTTAAACAATTTCCCCACTTCTGGGTCATTCAGACCACCTGCACTCTGAACATTTCGATGCCTCTTCTCATTCCCCACACATCTGCCTGTGCTACAACAGGAAGGAAGGAGTTAAAAGCAACTAGCTTGTGTGGCCTCAGGCGACCTCGCTGTGCCTCCATTAACTGTTTGTGAAATGGGGCACTAGCCACACACTTGGAGCTCAGCAGACAGGGTTCTAGGAAAGCACAGAGCTTTAGAACGTCCAGCATCCCTCGGAGGCCAGAAATGCATCACGCAGCGAGCGCCTCGCCACTTCAGAAACCTCTGCCACTGCGGGCTACAAAGGGCAGCAAAACCAACTTGCCACCCAGCACCTTTTCCTTTTCGGCTGCGTCTCAGAACAAGCCCAGCTTCCATTTGTCCTCGTCCGGAGAAGGAGGTTTGTTATGAATACATGAAACTGTCGCTAAGTGAAGAAGGAAAAAAAATACTGAGAGGAGAAGGAGGGAGGGGACAGAAACCACATTTTTATTTCTGGTGGCCAGCCAGCCGACTGACTCAGCCAGTTTGGTCTCCTGCCATATAGATTTAAAAACAAAACCCAGCTCTCAGAGAGGGGAGAGCAGGGGATTCAGATGAATGTGCTTTTTTGTTGACTGCAAATGGATTCTAGACCAGCCCAATATGTATTTAGGAAAATGGTTTCTCTATCACACTTTGTCAGTAGGGTCTCTGGTAACGCACCACACCGCACAGCACAGGTCTCCAGACACCACACCTCAATTTGAAATAACTCAAATAAAAGCTGTAAGTCTGCTCCCCCTGCAGATCCCTCCAGATCTGGGGAGAAAGTACAACTTGTTGCTTTGATACATGCTCCCCAGAACCCTAGTCATGTCCATCTTGTAGCAGAAAAATAGCCACAGCAAAGCAATATGCAGTGGGAGAGCGGTTTCTGAGAAGCGTGTTTGGCTTTGTGCGTATGTCTAGAAGTGAGAAGGGCTTGTTTTCGTCCTTCCTTGCAAATCCAACGATCCCAGGGGCCAAAGTCTGTGGCTCCAAAGCTTACATGCCGTGGGGGTTTCCCCACCTTCAGGGAGACCACAGTCTGCCAAGGAATTTGCATATAAGCAGCAGCAGGAAAGTAATTGTTTTAAAATACTGACTCTTATTTCGTTATCTGGATCCTGTCGTACCCATGGCAGAGTAGCCTTTCATAATGAGTGCACAGTGTTCTCAAAATGCTGTTCAAACATGAATAAATCCCCACGCCCTCTGCTGCAGGAACTACCTGTACAAAATGCTAAGCACTGATGTACTCAGCACAGTACCAGACACACACAGCTCACAGCCTCACCCCAAGCTATCAGTGAAATCATACGGGAAAGTGCCCCAGTTGGCACCTCCCTGGCTTCTTGTCCACAGACCGCACGCTTTCCAAATACTAGCTGGTAAAGTCTCCTGAGCCTCCCGCCCAGCAATCACTCATAGCAAGTGGCCAGCTTGGCTGGAAATTCATTCTAGACTCACTGCAGGGAGTATGGACAGAGAGGCAGGAATCAGAAAGAGTTAAGTGTGGCCACTATATTTGTATTCCTGTTTGCAGACAATGAAACCGGGGCACAGAGAAGGTGAGGAATCACACCAGCCAGTGGCAGGGCCAGGAATGGAACTCAGGAGCCCTGACCCCATATTTTCAAATAGGACTAAGACAATATTGCCACTCACTGACCTACAGTAGTGCAGTCCTTTCACTGGCATTTTGTGGGCTGTTGTAGATAGTACCTGGCTAGAGAGCAGCGTCTGCAACCCCCCCCCCCCCCAATCCCCACACCTCTACATTTTGTCAAGAGTCTCCATCCATACTCAGAGCCTGCGCACGATTCTAGGAGAAAACTGGCAGGTGCAAAGACTCCCTAGGGGACCCATTCTAGAGAGACCTTAACAAGGCACGCAGGCAGCCCAGTAAGCACAGCGCTGTGCGGGAAGCAGCGGACAGGGCAACAAAGGCTGATGCCAAATCTAAAAAACCTTTCATGACAAGATCCACGGCTCACGGCTCAGAACCAGCAGCTCGGAGGATCTGCAGAGCTACAAGCCCTTGGGCTACTGGGTTGGTGTTGCCTTTGGAGGAGAAGTTCCAGGAAAAAGAATCTGGGGGGAGGGAGCAGGGGTGAGCAGTGGAACTAAAAGGGGAGATTTAGTGACTGTTGGAAAAAGATGGCTGCTTTATTGCAGGCAGCTTGTAAACCCTGGAGCCTGAAGGTCTGGGAGTAATTTCTCCCTCCCACGTGCTGGGCTCAGTTTGTACTGGGGGTCAGAGGTCAGTGCTTTTCCAAAGCATTCTGGGAAAGAAGCCAACTGGAGCAAGCTGCTAAACACCACTCCTGCAGCACACAGCAAGCTGCTGCACAGAATTAACCCTTCGTGTGGCAAGTGCTCCAGACAGCACAGTGCTCACTGCGATACAAAGTGGAGTGTGGAGAAGGAGGCTCCGCAGCAGGGGAAGTCTTAGAACATGCTCCCCTGAAAACCTCAGGCAGGTGGCGAGGTACGACCTGTGAGCACTTTCCACTGGCCAGGCACACAGAGGGGGACTCGGAATGAATAGTTTCCTCCCCTTTGTGGAGGAGGTAGGGACCCCAAACAGCTACTTGCTTGGCTTGCGTTCCGCCAGGTCCTAGCCTGGGGATGGGGGAGAGAGCGCAGCCGCAGACACCAGCAGAACAGGAGCAGAGCTGCACCGCCCCAAGAGTGGGAGTCAGCGTGTAACCACCCGTGGCCTGGAGCCACAACTGCTCCCCAGCTCACCAACCACCATAACTACCAGGAAAGATCAGAGCTGTCGCGGGAGCCTGGCATGTTAGGGCTATGATGCTTGGCACCCAGCTGGGGAAAGACTGGAGCTAAGCACAACCAGTTTCCACTTTGTTATGAGGGGTCAGGTTGGGCCCAGAGCCAGCCATGCTCAGATGCAAGCACCTGTGAGGAAGACTGACAATGACAGAGAGCATCTGAGGATGTGAAAGAAGAAACAGTTACAGACTGTAACTGGTACAGGCAGTCCCTAAGTTACGTGGCTCCAACTTATGTCGGATCCGCAGTTACGAACGGGGTTTGCTGCCCGTCTCCCTGGTCTGCTGGAGACTAGCAGACCAGGGAGACAGGAAGCAAAGCCTCTGAGGACGCCGGCAGCGGGACAGCTGCGGCGCGTCTGGGCTGTCCGCTGCCCGCGTGCTCCGCGGCTTTGCTCCCCGTCTCCCTGATCTCCAGCAGACCAGGGAGACGCGGAGCAAAGCAGCGGAGGACCCGGGCGGCAGGACCGCAGTGCGTCTTGGTCCCCCACCCACGTCTCCCTGGTCTGCTGGGGGGGAGGGGCGCAGCTAGTACGCCCCTCTCCCCCCCCCAGCAGTCCAGGTTTTTCTCCAGACGCCTGTGGCAGAGCAGCTGGGGCGCTGCCGGTTGGTCCCGCAGCGCTGCTCTGGGCGCTACTGGACCAACCCAGCAGCACCCCAGCTTCTCTGCCCCAGGCGTCCTGATTCAGCCGCTGGTCAGTTTCAGCAGCGGCTGAATCAGGACTCCTGGGGCAGAGCAGCTGGGGTGCTGGTGGATTGGTCCAGTAGAGCCGAGGAGCAGCCCTACTGGAGCAACCCAGCAGCACCCCAGCTGCTCTGCCCCAGGCGTCCCCAAGTCAGCCGCTGCTGAAACTGACCAGCGCTGACTACAGGAAGCCCCAGGCAGAGTTGCTCTGCCCCGGGCTTCCTGGAATCAGCGGCTGATCAGTTTCAGCAGCAGCTGACTTGGGGACGCCTGGGGTTCTTAAGTTGAATCTGTATATAAGTTGGAACTGGCGTCCAGATTCAGCCTGTTGAAACTGATCAGAGGCTGATTCCAGGAAGCCCGGGGCAGAGCAACTCTGCCTCGGGCTTCCTGTAGTCAGCCGCTGGTCAGTTTCAGCAGCGGCTGAATCTGGACGCCAGTTCCGACTTACATAGAGATTCAACTTAAGAACAAACCTACAGTCCCTATCTTGTACGTAACCCGGGGACTGCCTGTACTTTGAGATGTGACACGTGGATATTCTGTGCTTAGGGCAGTAGAACCAGGGACTTGTGTCTAGCAGCATCCATAGGTAGCGCTTGTGGCTCATGCATGTGGGCCCTTCTCTGGCTACAAGAGATGGGAAAAACTCGCCTTCCCTCAGATCCTTCACACCCAATGACCTGAGACCCAACTCCAGTGTAAGCGAGATGGAGGGTGGGTCACTGAATACTCGGGATGTAAGTGAATCGTTTAAACAGGTAACCAGTTGCCAAACAAACAGTTACACACGGGCTCCCAGGGATCTAGCTACCACCCCACGCTGCTGACGCTGTATGGCAGCCAGGAGCTCGTTGGCTGCCAGCCCCACTCTCGGGGAGCCAGCGTGTAACCACTAACATTTTTAGTGGCTACACGGTTACAGTAACAACTGTGTTTTAACATCCCTACTGGATCCACGTCTGCATGACGTCTTGAAGAACCATTGCTACAGTAAGCAAGCACTCCTTAGAGCCCATGCAGACACGTATTCCAAACATACCAACCCCAGGAGATGGGGCGCAGAATCTACCTAAACAAGGACTGCAGGACTGCTCTTCCAGAATTTGCATTCATGGTGGATAATGTGGAAATGGCATATTAGTTCCTAAACAGAAATGCTGATGAGCCTATCATCTGCAAATATCCAATCCTGAAATGTCACTGAGGAATGCTATTGCTATTAGTCGTGTTATCATCAGACGAGGTCACACCTGATGAGGGGTGTAGCTGAAGTTAATTCATATACATCGGGGTAGGGAACCTAAGGCTCCAAGGTTAGATGTGGCCCCTGGCTTGTCTGGATCCAGCTTCCAAGTCTCAGCCCTCCCCCCCCACTCTGGGCCAGCACCAGGGAGCCTACAATGGTGCTCCAATCCCCACCGCTTTCCCCCAGCCCCGTGGAGCTGGAGCACACAAGATCTACTAGCCTGGCCTCCGAAGGCTCTAGTGTGCAAGGAGAGTGTGGGGAGTGTCTCTCCTCAGACAGTTGGGTTTGGTTTTTTTGGCTTCTCACTTGCGTGTGGCCCCCCCCAACTGATTTTTCTGTGGGTCAGTGGCCCAGACCCTAAAAAGGCTCTCCACCCGAGACAGCTTTGAGACAGAACAATCTCCATTCAGAGATCATCTGAAGAAACCCGTTGCCTCCTCACATGAGCTGCATGACGCAGACAAGGTTAAGGATGAAACAGTTTAGTCTGTCAAGACACAAGGCCAGACGCTAACAGCTATTGTACAGAAACACTGCTCCATCCGACGAATGTGGGAACACGGCTACATACGCTGCCTGATTCAAATGAAACCGAGAAAACACTTTAGACAAAAATTGTGGGTGTGTCAGTGGAGTCACTTTGTCCTTGGAGAATTGTGCATAAGGAGCTCTGCCAACAGCCACTACTCACACTCTCCTTACTGATGGTATCGGTACCGGGAATGCAGTCTTCTGACACACAAGCAGAAAGTTGACTTCTCAGTGCTTAGGATGAGACACAGGCAGTCAAGCGAGTGCAGTGTTGTGTTGACATGAGTCTACCTGGACAAGCGCCTCAGTAACCCGTCATCCAGTTCAAGGGAGATGTGGATTCCATGCATTTGCATGAGACATGAGGGGCAGAAGGGAGGCTGTACCCATAGCGCTGCATGAACATGTACTGAAAATGATGCTCCTCCAAGACAAATCGAAGGAGAGGAGTCCCTGAGAAGGGACGATGGATGGGAATGATGAAAAGGAACCGGAAGGCACAGTCCAATCTGACAGTGCTTAGGACCCAACTGTCGGTGGTGGCCGAGCCCCAAGTATGGTGAACGTCAGACAATCTGCCCTCAGATGGAGGGGATGGGAAATGGGAGCAACAGCTAAACAACTGCTCTGGACCAAGGAGTCAAAACGGCCACTGACTGGCTAAGCCCCGGAGCTGAACGCCTGTGCCCTGTTCTGGAGGAAGTCCTGCCTCTCGGGAAGGGACAGTCTGCCCAGAGGTGTGCTGAAAATGACACCGCTGTTGATCACTGTGGTGGCACCTCGTCGTCGGGGGATGTGCACCCCCAAGGACTCCAGGATAGCCCTCCAGTCCTCACCATGTTCAGAGTCTTGTCCAAAAAGAGCATTTGGCTGTCAAAGGACAAATCCTCCCCCATGTGCTGCACGTCAGGATCAATGCCCAAATTCTACAGCTAAGATGATCTCATGGTCACCACCAAGGCCATCACTCTGAAGTATCGGACACCCAGCATGGACGGCAATGAAGTCTTATTGAGCAGCCTTCACAGATAACTGCCCAAAATTCCTCCCAGGAAGCTCCAGGGAGTTGGTCTGCAAAATCAGACACAATCATCCAGTTACAAAGTCATATGTGGATACCAATGCCTGCGGGTTAGCTGTGCACATCTGAACGAAGAGCGGATGTAAATCTTCCTAACTCTAAATGGACAGACCTGAGAGAGATCTTTTGGAGTGGACTTAAATCTGCCTACCAAGTCATGTTGTTCACCATGGGGATTTGGACCCAGGTGGGAATAAAATCCCTCAAATCCTTCCATCAGGACAAAACTGTGTTTCTCCAAGCTCTTTGCAGTAGGCAGTACTGAAGCAGGTATGCTTCACAGAACTGTAGCAGGCTCCAGAAGCTCACCATTCCTTGGGAGGATGACACTCCCCAGTCAGATGGCTGCAGGATATCCACACATGTATGGGTATTTTCCTGCAGACACTCTACTTGAATACCCAGGGATGCTGCTGCAAGGTCCTGGTATGCCCTGAAATCCCCTGGTGTCAAAGGAGGAAGAACCAGGCACAACAGAATTATCCAGAGATGAAGACAAAGCATTTAACCGTGTGAGCCCCAGATTCTGTTGCGGGACTGACAGACTTGGCAAGAGGATTCTGGCAGCTCCCTGAGAGAAAGGTTCACCAGTGCCTGGGCCTGCAGTGGATTGATGGTCACTGCCACAGACATACTTAGAGCTTGATGAGGGGTGGAACCTCCCCAACCAAGGAATCTCACATGGGTACCATGGATGCTACTGGCATGGATAGGGCATTGGTGGCCAGCAGGCCACAGGCAAAGGTCCCTGTCCCGACCTTGCCACAAGCACCAATCCCAGTATCCATGTGCTGCATGAACAGTCTGGCCCCCACTTGCAAGTCAAGCGATGGAGAACAGCGGGAGGATGTTCCTGAGCTGGATGCTGAGGAGCCCTTGACTTCAAGGGACAAAGGCGGAGCCAGCTCTGAGCATGTGAACGTTCTACTTCATACTCCTCACCTGTGGTCTAGTGCGAAGAGAGAACTATCCCTGGCAGTGGGACACTACTGCTGGCACGGAGCACGTGTCCGTCATGTCTGGTGCCGGCAGCAGTGGAGATGGGCACTGCTGAAGTGGAGGGTGGCAGATACTAGCACAGGAACAGCAGCAGCGCCGACAGCATAGGTCTGAGAATATTCCTGGTGCCATGGAGATCCCTTGTGCCAAGCCTGACACTAGCCCTACTTCCATGGGCAGTGGAAGGGAAACATCAGGGTGTAGTGCCAACAGGCAGGGTTAGTAGCTCACTCAGCTAACGGGGCAACAAATTCCACAGCTCCAGCCAAGGAGAGGCTGGCACAGAGGCAGAGGATGTCCACTGCCACCTGACACTGCCCAGTGCTCAACACACACTCCAGGACCAGAATTTGAGATGATGCTCTGGGGCCTTTGGGTGCCGTGCAGTACCGTGGAGAGATGAGCAGGACCTGTGCTAGCATCACACCAGGCTGGTCTGCACGTCTTCTAGAGGCAGGCGTCCCCACAGGTCTTATGTTCCAGGCCACTCATTCCCGCCAGCTGCTCTCCTGCAGGCCTCTGGGTCTTGGTGTCCTGACACTCTGCACTCAGTGACCTTCTGCGCACTCAGCGCTTGTCCTTCCTGCACTGCCCTTAACATCGTCTGTCCTGTTCGGTGCCTCCTACCCCAGATCTCAAAGACCCTTAGAACTAGAACCCCTGTGATGGGAACCAGCAGCAGCATCCTGCACCTCAGATGGGCCAAGGTGTCCCAGGCAGAGCTGGAGAGAAAGCCCAAGAGCTCTGGCTTCCAGGATGCCAATGTCAACAGCCATCTTGGCACTAACCCTTGTGTCTCCCCACTAACCGTGTTCCCCCCACTAGTGATTTCAATATCCAGCATGTCACAACCTCACATACCCGCAGCTCCCAGGGAGCTCAGCCTTTTCCACTTGCCTCATCTGCCGGATTTGCAAAGGCTGTGCCAAGAGGAAGGGTGGGCTTTCCCACTCAGGAGACCCCAGTTCTAATGCCAGCTTAGCTGCATGTCCATGGTCTTCTCACTTTCCCCTTGATGCAGTGGGGCTGATCCGCATCATTGCAGTGAAGCGGCTTAATTAACAGTCCCCTAGCTAGCAGCAAAGACGATCCTCGGACACTGGCCCCACCACCTGCCCAGCTGTCCCTCCCTCACAGCCACATTCTTTCCCTGTCAGTCCCTGTCAAAATTAAACAAAGGTGCCTTGGCGCAGCACCTCCTGGTTGATTTTGCCCATGACCGCACTCATTGCTGGAGCACAGGAAATAAGTGCCAAGGCCTAGCAACATGCCGGAAGATGGCCTGTCCTTGGAGAAGTCTCTGCTGCCAGCCCAGAAACAGCCCTTCTCTCAAAACCTCCCCACCCCAAGTCCCTAGCTGTTGCTTAGGCCAATCCCATGGATCTAATTACCCCAACAATTCCTTGCCCCCCCCAAATGGCCCAACCCATTTGTATCATTTAGCACCAAGCTAAGTATGTTCCTCTAGGATTCAACTACTCACTTGTGCACCCCCTGCTGCTGCTCCCTCTCTGGCACCCCAGCCCCAGCCAGGGCCACATACAGGCTGCTGGCTAGACACACTGAGGGACTGCCCCGACTGACAATGCCTGCTCTAGGTGCTGTTACATTACCCTGTAGAATACAGGCTGGACTCCCTGGGCCAGCACACTCAGGACCCGACTGGTCCCAAACTAGGGAATCTGCTGGACCAGAGGAGGTCAATGCCAGTCCCTCTGCTGCCAGCTTTGGGCTCTGCTCTGGTGGCAGCAGAGGGACCAGCACTGACCAAGTGGGGATGGAGGGGAGTTTGGGGAAGAGGCAGGGTGGTGGCAGAGCCCACAGGTTGGGAGCTCACTGACCACTGTGGGGCTCCGCAGCCACCCTGCCCCTCCCTGCGAACACCCCTCCTAGTACTGACCGAGCAGGAACCGAGGAGAACGGAGTGGGAGTTGGGGGTGGTCTCTCAGAAGAGGCAGGGTTGCGGTGGAACCCTGCTACTGGGGGCCCAAGCACAGCCCCATGTGGCTTGGCAGCCACCCTGCCTGTTCTCCTGCGCATCCCCCCCATCCCTAACCCTCTCCCTCCAGTCCCTTCCTGAACTCAGAGGGCAGGGGAGCAGTTGCTGAGCACCGGGCCCTGCTTTTCCCGTGCGTGCGCCAGTCTGGGAGCGCCCACGGGGATGCCGGACAGACCACAGAAGTCCAGACTATAGACTTCCAACCTGTAGTGGATTCTGTGAGCTCATGGGGCCTTTTCCACCTCCCTGGCACCCCATGAAAAGAGGGCAGTAACTGACCAAAAATCAAATCCTCCCTCTCCGGGGAGGCTCGGGCCACCACAGAG
This sequence comes from Pelodiscus sinensis, assembly GCF_052426305.1. Lineage (NCBI taxonomy): Eukaryota > Metazoa > Chordata > Testudines > Trionychidae > Pelodiscus > Pelodiscus sinensis. The sequence goes on from NC_143076.1 coordinate 21,479,819, forward strand.
CAAGCAACATCTCCCTCCAGACCCATTCACTCCTTTCCAGACTTTCATGTTTCTCCCCCCACCTCCCTCTTACCAAGCCTGCCTTTACCGTTACCACTGCTGCATCCACATTTATCCCCTGTCTGCTCCAGAGCAGAAACCCATGTGTCTCACCTTGGGGCTGCCCCAGAGCTTGCAGCACGGGTGGAGAACCTGGGGCCGGATGCGGCTCCCGACTTGCTTGGATCTAGCCTCTGCGGCTCAGGATTCCCCTCCACCCCAGCACTGAGGAGTGCGCTCCAGCCCCTCCACCGCCCTACCATGGGGCTGAAGCACCCAAAATCTACTGTCTGGGCACCACGTGAAGAGAAACTCTCCCCTTTTCAGTTGGGGGCCACGTCAGTGAGGGTTTGAGGAGGGGGTTTTGTTTTTTGCTTCTCACTTGTGTGTGGCCCCTGACTGATTTTTCTGTGGGTCAGCAGCCCCCAACCCCAAAAAGGTTCCCCAGCCCTGGATTACAGGTTAAACTGCCCCTTGATGCTGCTATTCCCTTTGGTCTTCCCTACCCTCTCTTGGGAGGAAGGGTTCAGGGATGGGGATTGGTGCAGAGCTCCACGTCATACCCTCCCTCCCCATTATTCGTGTTCTTGCAGGGAGAGGAGAACTTGAATTCCCAAAGGATTTTCCATTTCTCTGCAGCAGTTTGTCTCTGTTGTAACTGCACATGGGACAGTGTAGACCGCACTTCAGCAGGCACATCCCCAAAGGTGCTTTGAGGCTAGAAGCACACACCCCATAGCTAATAGGCCTAAGACAACGTGTGTCGGGGAACCAGAAGGATGGGACAGGGCAAAAGCTGGACTTCAGACTATCACCAGCTTCCCCTCCTTTGGTGCCCTGTGCACATGCCCAAAGAATGCCACCCTTCTGGAGCCTTTGCACACAGGGATCCAGCACGGCAAGAGGCCAAAAAAATACCGAAAGTAGTCCAAGGCTGGGGCGCTGGAGGTGCTTGAGACTTGTGGAGTCTCAGAGTCACAATCCCAGGAGAAGAGATCCTGGAGGAAGTTTGCCTGCCACAAACAAGAATGGTGCAAGTGACACCCCGTCTCCCTTACGCCTTTCACTTCCATCACCCTCCCTGCCATCCAGTGAGAAAGAAAGCTCCTTAGATATTAGCCAGCGCCAGGGAAACCACCATTTCAAGGGCCAGCGAAGGAACCTCTCCAAGCCAATGGAAGCTTTGGTTGGGGGTGGAGTGATGTAAAGAGCAGCTCAGTTCAATGGGAAGCCATTGCTGCCTGCCTGCCTGCCTGCCAGGAGGTAGTGGGAGAGGAGGCAGCAGAGGTCTGTCAAGTCCCACTATGCTCCAGCCCAGGGCTGCTGCACCGTAACTGAACAAACATGACCCTTGTGCCGGGAAAGCTCACGCTGCCGTTGCCCTTGAACAACCACTGCTGTGAGAGGCAAAGCAGAAGGCCCAGGATGCTGAACTCAAGGTCGGAGAATGAGCTCAGGACAATGATCTGGAAACCCCGATGCAAGAAGCCCATAAAACCCAGCAGCCCCTGCACAAGCGGCTCAGCATAGTGAGCAGACGTGCAGGCCCTTGTGCCAAGACTGCATTGCCTGAGCCCCCCACGGCCGGTCAGGAACGCTCTGCCTGGTCTCAGTGCTGAAGCCCCTCCCCGCCTCCCAGCGCTTGTGGCACAGACGCCTGAGGTAGTGACAATACGTCACTAGGACAAACCGGAACAGCACCCAGGAGCCCTGACTCCCCCACAATCTTTAAACACTGGACAATTCCAGCCCCAGGCTGGGAATATTCAGGGTTACAGTTTCTCCCCACCCCCATCCGCTTGGAAGCAAGGGCCTGTATTTCTCCCCTTCCTTTTTCAAACAGATGATACAGAATGCAGCAGTCAGCTCCTTGGCAGGCAGCCAGCGAGCCCAGACCAAGCCAAGTCCCTTCTTTGCAGACATGAGGTATCAGCTGGGCTCTAAGCAGCCCACATGGTTCCGGTTTCCTGTCTCTGGGTAGAGGGGGTTTGCTTCCTTGCTGCAGTATGAGGCAACTTGGGGAAGCTCTGCACTCAGGTTCTCCCCCGTAACACACCCTGTGGGGCACAGGGGCAGAGAGGAGCTTCTCGACCTCAGCCTCAGCTCTACCTTTGGACTGTTTTGTGCCACCTGGGATGTAGGGTGCCAGGGGAGAAAGCACGGAAAGGGGATGCAGAGCTGGGAGAACCTCGTTCAGGATGAGATCTTGAACCCAGCCCGCATGCACCTCGAGACACAAAGAGTAGCCAGAGGAAAAAGGCCGATTTCCCTCCTCTGGAACTTTACTATAGTGTAGTTGCCCTAAGTTTACAGCTGGGAAGATGTCACTAAAGCCACAGGGTGGACTCCACAGAAAATCCCATCTTCCAGTCACTGAGTGCAGGGCCTCCCTCAGCTTGTTTCCATTGCGGTTCATATCAAACAATTCATGGTCTATTCCTGGAGCAGACAGAGGCACCAGGTGTGGATCCTCATTAAAAGGTTAATTATATGCAAGTTTAATTGGGACTTATGATTCCTAGCAAGTTGCCAGGGTAGCTCTGGGGTCAAGGCAAAGCATCGGCTCTCCCCTGCTCTGAGCTACAATCCCAATCTCTCCTACTCAGCGCTCAACTCAAGAGCCTTTCAAACTAGCCTTGTGAGCGGAAACGTTCCCACTGACATAAGGCCAAGATGCAAAACAGAGTTTGAACAACCCTCATTCTGCTGTGGGGTCAGGGCAAAGCCATGGTCATGTTCTGCTGACCCTGACTATGCTGGGACACATGAAAAACAAACAGTGACCTTTGAGTTGCAGGCTGAGTTTAAGGAGTCAGACACCATAGCCAGCCTTTTGCATATCATGGCATGGGAGGAGGGGAAGGCCTGTTGCTCATAAAGTGATGGGAAAAACAGAAGAAACAGTAAGAGCAACAGGACTCTCCAGGACATTCTCCAGGGGTGTTTATTAGTTTCCTTCATGAAGGAAAGTGCGAGTAACTGAATGCTCCGACAACATTCACAAATACAACTGCAATGAGCAGGTATGGAATCTCTGGCCCTACATTGCAAACAGCAGGAGATGGGCATTCCCTGGATTGGATGTGTGGGTGAGGGTTAACTTTACCCTTGCCACCTCTTCCTGCTGCTTCCAAGCAGCCAATCATCACTGCAGCCCTACCCAATCTGAGTCTAACCATCCACGACCCAATCATAGCCCGATGCCATATAAGGCAATTCACTGCTCCAGCTAGTCCTGGTGAGATGGACACACCACACTCTCTCAGACCTACTAACACCAGAGAAAGGCAGGTATTTTCCCCCTTGACAGATGGAGAAACTGGTGAACAGAGAAGGAAGTGACAATCCACAGGAGAACCCAGGAATCCCAGGGTAGATTTATTCAAATTTGGTTGGAGCTTTGTGAAATTAATCTAAAAATTGTGCTATTGCAATTTACAATTTCTAATAAACCAAAACATAAATGCTGGGATTTCAAATGCCACAGGGTTTTTATTTGAATTTTACAAAAGTGGCTAAAAAAAATATTGAAACTGAGGGTCCAGATTCTCCAAACATTTAAGTAGGAACTACTCCCAGGAAGAATCCTAGTAACTCGCATGTATCAGGGTTAAAGTAGCAATCAAGAGCGAAAAAAAAATGTTGAGTCCTCGCATAAAATCTCTCACTTCAAAATAAAATAGATCCTGCGTCATCAAAGAAATGTTTAGATTTTCAATGCATTAACTAAAGTATTAGGACTTTAATACATAGGCTCACATTTTCAAAAACTGGCTTCTAAGTCCGTATTTAGTACCCCGGCACTTAGAGATTTTCAAAAGCACCGGTAGTGACAAGTATTGATGTCAGGCTGCAAATGCTGATGGGAGGAGCACAGACTGGTCCAAGCACAGCAACTTTACTGACTTGTGGAAGTTCAAGACATCAGAAAGTGTTCTTGGTGGTACATATAGCGCAAGCTATTTTGCTTATCTGTTTTGCATTTGAATTTGGGTTCTTCTCACAGCAAGGATGCTAATGAAAGGCCTGGACTTGGCTTTTTTTTTTTTTTTTTGCATTTTAAATGCAAAATTTACTAATAGAAAAAAAGATTGGTGTATAAAAAAATGAAACTGTCTTAACAATTAGGAAACTAATTAAAGAAATAAGTATAAAACATCCACCTCAGCAATTTAAGACTATAAAATGGGAAACCACTGCTGACATCATGCAAATAAAAAAAGCTGTTGAATTTTTTTTGTTTGAAAGCATGATGTGTCAAACTGGAGAATTCTCAACTCCCAGTCTCCAGACATAGCAGCACAGAGTTAGACACTGTAGCACAGAGACAGCCATTTGAAACCACATGGGCTGCATGTTTTGAGGCCTGGGGTACATGTGGCGACAGACGTTTTGTGCTCAACCATCCCCATGCTGTCCCACCCATTCTGGAAGAAGTTTGGTGGCTCACAACCCTCGCAGCTTCCTCCACACTGTCAGTGGTAGCAGCACAAGTCATGCAAGCGAGGAGACCACCAATGTGGAAGAAAGAGAGGAGCTTGTTCTTCGCTGTAACCCCAACAGCAGCCAGCTCAGGTGGCACGTTTTGTGTTGTACATAACAGACCATGAGAGAGTCATTTAAACCCTTCACAGCCTGTTCTACACCAGGGCTCAGAGCGTGGATACCTACGTAGTGGAGGTGATCAGTCTGGAACGGTCTGCCTGGTTCTTCCTCCATGAAGACTAGGATATAGAATAATCCCGTCCTTTTCCTGGCCAAAACCCAACTCCTGTGCACCATGCTCAAAAGAATCCTGAGACCAACAGAGTAAACAGGGCCCTTCCCTGAGCCTGGGCTTCAATGGAGATCATTTAGACTGCACTTGCAGAGACTGCCAGGATCCAGCATGGCATGCCAAAAACCCCAACCAACCCTGACTGCATGTGCACGCGCGCAGCCTCCCGCCGCCCATATGTGCACGAGCACATCTCCAGGTCTGGGCATTAGCAGAGCAGAGCTCCTACATTACTAAGAGACGGCTTCCTTCATTTTTCAGACCTGCACTTTTCTACTTCCCCGCTATCTAGCTTGGTTTTCAACAACAGGACATCAGCCCCGTCACTCTGGCATGCAGGCAACTCAACACAGATTCAATACTCCTTCACCTAGTGGCACTGCCCAAACCCGGACACGACCTGAGAGTCACTTGGGCATTAGAGGCTTTAGTTCTGGAGGGGAGTCAGCCACAGGGGCTACAAGTACTCAGCTGCCCCGAGCATCAGGCCCCAGCGCATGCAAGTTCTGACGTCAAATGGCACCCTGCAGACCCATAAATGCGTCACATGCTAGGAACTCCTGGAATGGGCCCCTGCGCTGCTCCCATCCCACCCTGCTATTATCCCCAACCACACACAAGTGGCACCCACAGGTGTGACTGGAAAGGTCCAATGTCGGTTCTAAGTGAGGAACCATTGGAATGGCTGGATTCGTACTCTTTAGCTGCGGGCCAAGAGCCCCCAGGCTCCAGGCCAATAAAATCCAGACCCAACCCCTAAAATCTGTCAGAAAGTGGGGTGTTGCTCACTTCCCAGGCTGGGGAGGGGAGACGGCCCATCACTCACTGCCCAGAATGCAGGGAGGAGAGGGGCACAAGTCTGGTGTCTGCTCCCCATCCTCAAGTTGCTTTGGAGGCTGCCAGGCTAGCTGAGACTGCCACATCAAATTGTCATCCAGAGCCACACTCCTGACACAAACAACAAGCAAAGCCCTCAGAGCGGGACCAACACAAGCCTTCCCTCTCCCAGGGCAATGCACTGCCCACATCTGACGCTCATTCACTCTGACTGGCAACAGCTGATGCCTACAGATCATGCAGAACCTTGGTCCCTCCCCACTCAGAGAAGAGGCTACAGGCAGCTGCATTTGTATCTAGTCCACCTCTCACCCCCTCCCCACAGACTCCTCTGGGCATGAGAAAGGAACTGGAGACACCGCAAAGCACAAAGCAGGAGCTGCATCTCAGGTCATTATACAGCGAGGACAGGAGCCTGCCCATGAGGCATGGACACGTGGGCAAACCCCTGCTCAGACACTGTGACCATGCTAAATCCCAGTCCAGGGCCCCTCACAGAGGAGTGGGTGAGCTCACAAGCTCTGCCTCCATCACAGGAGACTTCCACCTCCAATCCAGCCCAACCCAACAGCCAGGAGACTGACTGGCAGGTGTTTAATAGTTACCCCCACGTATTCCAGCAGATGGTGACCAGGCCACAACTGGTCCCTTTCTGGCAGTCTCAGAGGCCCAGGGAGTCTGCATTCCCTCTCACGCTAGGCGCGACCAAGGAGAGGCCTATTGGAAGGGCAACGGAGAGCAGCCTGTGCTGCCCATGTGCTGAGAGGGTGCCAGTCTCCAGGCACCCCAGGGCCCTCAGATATGCAATGTCCTTCACCACTAGGGGAGCAGATTCAACTTGTTAACAAACCAGATTCCTGGGCTTCCTTGTGGTGCAAGGGCCATGCTGAGAACACCGAGGCACTCGGTCACTAATGCACTCTGCGGGATGGGCCCTGACCCCAGATGGGACCTCTGGGGGCAGCCACAGTAGAAATAATAGAACTCTGGTTTTTAGATTTCATTTAAACGTGTAATTAGCGAAGATTAAATGCCAATAACTACCCTGGCAGCCAGCAGCAGAGCTCCCCACTGCTGTGTGAGGAACAGCTGGATAAGTTCACGCATCAATGCAAAATTATCCACCCACATGTGGCCCCCCCAACTCCTAGCACCTGAGACATTCCAGCCCTCCTCTGCCCTCCCACTAGTCCAGCAGCACGAGCTCTCCTAGTCTGCCCCCAGCCCTGCCAAGTGCACAGCAACAGCTGACAGGTTGTGGGCTGCAGGGGAGAAGGGGAGCTGTTGGGTCTGTCCCCATAGAGCCATTTCCCACTAGAAAGCCAGGTACCGAGGGGCTTGGTACTTCACGGTTACACTCCTGCCTCCCCAGAGCCTGCCACTGCTCGGTGGGTTCCTCCTATTTCCACTGCCCACGTCTCTGTGATGTTCTCCCAAACTCCACACCCCCATGGCCCGTTGGTTTTACCCCATATCCCACGCAGATCTGAAAGGGTGCAGCCAGGAGAGTTTTGCTCTATCATGCTCCAATCACTAGCATCCTCTCCCGCCCCTCCACACACAATGCACAGTGGTTGAGGGGGGCCATGGGTTATAGTTATAATGCCATTTAAAATCCTTCCTGTCTTCTTTTCTACGGCCCCCATCCCCCACTCAACTAGAACCCCCTCATAAAAATAAGAAGAGACAGACGTTACTGGCATTTCCTTTCTCTAAAAAGGCTGTAAAATTTTCCGAGAGCAGCCAGAGCCAGAGAGAAGTTTGTCAGGAGCTCAGCTCATTAGGCGGCTGCTCCAGGAGCCCCGCGGGAGGTGCAGGCTGCATAATTCAAAACAGCTTGGACCCTGGAAAAGAAAATAGAAACCAGGCCCTAAGAACGGGGGGGGGGGGGGGGTTCTCAGCTTCCACGTAAGCCACCCTGCTCTCAGGGCGCCCCCATCTGTGGGGCACTGGAGGAGCCTTGGCCCATCAGAGGCAGAGTGGCCAGCCCGAGAGGACCTGGCACCAGGCAGAGGAAATTCCAAGCCTGTTGCTTCTGGCAGCCAAGCTGGCCCCTGGCTTGGTCCTCAGCAGCCTGGAAACCAGCTACTCAGCAATTTTCCTGCCATCCAAAGGGCTCATTTTAAACCACAGCTTCACCCCCCCCCCCGAAAACATCACAGCCTGGGAGGCAGACTGTTCTGGAGGCAAAACTTATTTTTCAAACATCCACCGGCACCAAGGCCCCCAAGTTGTCCTGAGGACAGAGCTGGAGTTTGAGCTGCTGCCCCCTTTGGGTGTGTCTACACTGCACCTGTAGCTTGAGATAAGCTACACAAATTGCACAGCTTGTTTCAGAATTCGGCGCTGTCGAGACAGGGCCAAGCTACAACAGAACCCGCTAGTCCAAACGGTCCCTTACGCCTCACAGAATGAGGATCAGAGGGACGTCGGAGTAGTGAGCCTGTTACATTTTGAAATAACAGGCTTGCTGTTAAGACGCGGGATAGGTATGTCAGGGTACCTCCAGTATCTCAAAATAGTGCTGCAGTGGAGACGTACAGGGAGGGCAGAAGAAACTTGCTCAGCCTGGTTCTGCATCTCTCCCAGTTCCTTTCTCTCCTTGCCAGGGAGAAGTTCAAACACAGCAAAAATGCAGACACTGGATACAAGCAGCTTCAGCTCAGTCTAACCACCTTGCCCGAACTATGGATATCAAATCCTAGTTAATTAGTTAACCGGTTAAGCCTTAGGTTTAACTATTTAATCAATTAAGCAGGATCCTGGGGAGGTGGGGGGGGGGGGGAGAGAAGAAGGTTGGCAGCAGGAGCTGGTAGCCCCAAGTGTATGGGGGCCAGCTCCCAACCCTCTCAGTCCTCTCCGCTGGGGGTGTGGCTGCTCCCAGGTACCAGTTAACTGGGTAATCAGTTACTTACTCACGTCCCTAGCCTGAGCCTAAGCTGTGACCCAACCAGCTCCACTCATGTCTCATCTGACCCAATCCCCACTGAGAACCAATGCAGGATTATCACCAACGAAGGGAAGCAGTGAAAGCTCTTCACTGTAGGGCAATAGACAGCTTCATCCAGTTCAGATCTGAAAGACACCTAGAATTTCATCCTGTGCTCCTAGTCACTGTCTCCAGAAGCACACCAAGTGATTCCTCCCTATCCCAGCCGTTTATGCTCTCAGAACACTCAGACATTTGGGTCTCCCAAAGCCTCAACCTAGGCATATTTAGGGCCCTGCCTTGTCCAAGTTCAAACCCCCAAGCCCACTAATTACAAGAGCCTCACATTATATCATAAGGAGTCTAGGACACTTTAGTACCCAACTGCATGGGGCAAAGATCATTTTACTCACTGTTGAAGTGCAGCCATCTCTAGCATGGTGAACAGCTGTTTACCACACAACCATTTAGCACAGGAAGAGAAGAACATTGTATCCACTGAACAAAGTAAACCATGGTTTGCTTTTCAACAACTCTGAAATGCTCAGGACAGTCTTCATCCGCATGATGTGCTGATTGACGCTGACCTGGCAGGGCAGTTATCATTCCCAGGTACAGGTGGGGTGAGAGACTCTACCACCTGGACTTAGGCACATACACCTTGACGGCAGGCAGGTGGCCTCCCGTGGCGTTACCCCCCCTTACGAAAGGGCTGATTTTGGCTCTAGGTTTAAGTGTGACAGATCCTTAGAGGAAACGTGTCCCTGGCAGGTTGGGGTGAGCCATATTGGCAGGTCTAGCGCTTGGGAAACTTGCCCTGCCTCTGCCAGGCTGCCCCTGCTCTGCAGATAGAGACCTAATCTCCAGTGCTCCAGGTTTGGAGCCTTTCACCAGTGTTGACGTGCGTATGAGAAACCCCAGAATCCAAGGGTGGGACCTGTGGGTGAAACCAGCAGGAACCCAACGCAGATACGAGTGTGGACCTCAGTCGGGACAAGCTTACCAGCATTCAGATCCACAAATGGAGGAAAATCCAGCCACTTAGCTTCCTACCTCAAACAAGGACACAGCCTTTATTTGAAGCCTGCGCCGGGCATTTTGCTGGAGCATGCCCAGCCCACTCTGCAGCAGGAGAAGGCAATGCAACCATCTTCGGCTCCATGCGCAACAATGTAATATGAAGAAATCACACAGGCACAGTGAGGTCCAGATCACTAAACATACAGGTCCTAGCCACACACACATACTGCTACCTTGACAGGGTGCTCAACACACACAGCACCACAAAAAGGCTCAAACTATTTCAAGACATACTACCTAATTCCTAAACATGGCATGCTACCCTGCAAGCAAGCCCATCCTCTGGGTTGTTTTGAAGACCCTTAGCTTTTTGGATCCCAGAATCCCTAGTCATTAAGCCGATCTGAACAGAACACTCCTCCCTACACCAGTACTCCTGAGGTGTGTCTACACAGCACCTTTACCGCGAAATAAGCTATGCAATTTGCACTACCCAAATTGTGTAATTTATTTTGAGATAATTTTGAAATAAAGCGCTATTCCGAAACATCCCTTAACCCATGTACAATGAGGGTTACAGGGACATTGGAATAGTGAGCCTGTTGTATTTCGATAGAACCGGCTTGCTCTTAAGATGCAGAATAGCTTTTGGGGATATCAGAATAGACGTAGCCTTGGTGAGCTCTTGGTTCAGGCTCTCACATTGCCCTTCCTAGCCAGTCCCGATTGTAGCCTGTCACATATGGGATGTGGAATCCTCTGCACAAGTCCTGGAGAGAACTGAAAGCTTTTTGCTGCTAATCAGGAACATGGTTACTGAATGCTCCCTTGCAGCTGCACCTTAGCCAGTTTTCCACACCCACATCCATCCACACTGAGCACAACAGGACCAGCCCTCGAATACAGAGATCTGTCACTTTAGGGCCAGACAGCCTCCCAACAATTGTGGCATTTCTCAGAAATCACTGGGCTGACTCAGAGCTGGCCGAGAGACACACACTCTACCCTTGGGTACAAGTGGCAATTTCACACCCTGAGGGAGGTAGAGGAAGGAAAGTGGGTGGTGGGAAGCAGAGCTGCAGAGAAATCCGGGGCTAGGAACTTGTAAGGTCTGTCCCCTGCTCTGCCACTTCCTCTCTCCCTGCCTTAATTTTCTATCTGTAAAGTCAGGACTACAGGATTCTCTGCTGGATCATGACAGTGCTGAAAGGTAGAACTGCCAGCCTCTGGACGCCCAACAACATATAGGAAGCTACAATACTGACAAACCCCAGCAAAACTTGGCACTTTCTTTGCTGACATTTTAAGGAGCATAGAGTCTGTAAACATTCAATATTTTGGGAAGCATCTTTATACACACTGTGTTTTCAAGACACTTCCCAGCTAATTCCCCTCCCCCTGTCTGTTTCATTATTTAAAGAGATAGAGGCAAGTAACAGGGGAGATTGTCAGCTGAGCTATAGGAGCAACTGTGCATGGGCTGTTTCAGACAGCAGCAGCTACAGAGAAGGCTCTTGCACTAGCAGTAGCAAGAGACAAAGAGAGGGGAGCGACAAGGTTACAAAAATCCAATAAGCACCTTTCAGAGTTGGGAAATAGCAGACTGGCCCATATGTTCTGCTGGGCTCTGCTTGCTCCTTGGTGCTGTGACTTCCCACGCTCATCACACCCAAGGAAGTCTATCAGGCGGAACAAGGAGCAGTCTGTGGTTTCACTTGGTATTTCAGGCCATCTCTCACACAGGAGGAGTTTGACTCCACGTTCCAAGTTTCGCCCTCTCTCTGGTGCAGGACGCCAACCTGGCTCCTGGCCCAGCAATCGGCTCCAGCAAAGCTTCTCATCAAACCAGGGAGACACCCCGTCTCCAGGCACTGAATGCCTCCAATTCCTGGAGCAACTATCACCTTGGGAAGCATGAGCCACAGCCTCAGAGCTGAAATTCCAGAGCTGGCTCCCCACTCCCCCCAACTATCACTAATGTATAACAGGGTTCAAGGCACCCTGGTGTCAGGGTGGCCTCAGCTCTCTTTCTGCTCTGGGAGGAACTGGGATCTAGCTGTGAAAACCACGGAGCCCGAACTCCTGGGTTCTATTGCCCATGTTGTTGGGCCATGGGAAATCACGGGAGGAGCTGGGAGTTGAGCCGAGGCTCTTGTGTTCTGATCCCTGCTCTGCCATCGTCTCAGGAATCTCACGCTACTGCTGTACTTCTCATTTTCCCACTTGGGAGACTGAGGAAGCACTGGAGTGCCAGGAGGGGTGAGGTTTGTGAAGCTGATGGCGCTCATGTCGGAGAGATGCTTCCCAAGAGCTGTTACTGTTGACAATAGAGACAAGCAGGTCCTGGGCACTGCCATCTGGAACCTCATCTCCAGAGGAACAGACTCATTTCTCCCAGCTCTCAGTCAGTACGGAACAGATCCCGTAGGCCTGAGCTTCTCAGAGACTGCAGAAGGTAAAGAGCCAGATGGGGCATCTGTCCCCAGGTAAGTGGGGAAGCTGGAGGAAGGGAATGAGTCACAGGAGAGTAACAGTTACTAACAGAGCCCCATCCCTACCACAGAGATGCTGCTCAAGACTAGAGCCAATACCGCTGCTTCCTGGGCATGGCTACCGCATCTCATTACTCACAAGCACCGGGCCATTCTCACTGTGTGCCAGCTGCAAACCATCACACGCCACATGGGTCCTCTCACCCCGCCCCTTTAACACAGCAGAGCTGGAACCCCAGCCTGGCTTTTCCTGACAGAGGGGTGCAGGCTGCCCAGAGCAAACCCTTTCGCTCCAGCACTAGACCTGATTAAGGGAGGCAGCTCCTGGCGCAATTTCCAGCAGCTGAATGGTTCCACTGGACTTTGGGGAGGTGGATGAGCAGGGTATCAGGGCTCAGAGAGGAGCCATTCCTGATGGTTTTCCACATAAAGACCCTAGCAGTTGAGAAGGAAGAGACCCTGGAAAAAGCTGACAGCTGAGTATATGCAGGAGGCGTCCCATCCCCCATCACTCAGTCTGAGCAGCCTCCACATTTTCACATCTCCAGTGACCAGCTCCGTTCTGTGGTAAGAATGGGACGTCCCTTCCTCCCTGCTCCATGCAGGAGTCTCAAGAGCATCTCCTCTGCACTGGCTTCTGGGGCGCTCAGAACTCCAGGGGGACTCACAGCCCACATCATAACCCAGGCATCAGCATGTATAACCTGCTCTCACCTGCACAAAGGAGGAAACTAGATGCCACGCAGCTGCGGCAGCAGGGAGCCTGCGTGGACCTGGTGGGGAGATGCAGGAGCTGGAATCTCACTATCCTGATCTATGGGAATTGACACAGGCCTTGGTTAGTCGTGACAAGCTCCTGCTCACAAGCATCATGCAAGTCCCCTTCTCATCCGGCACCGGAGAACAGAACGGCTGCTGCACTCAGACACAACCCTGCTTTCCCAGGACGTTGGATACATGCACAGCTCCTGGCAATGCACCCCTTGATTATGTGGTTCTCCCTTAAATCCAAAGTGGGTGCCAGTGACATTAACTGCTTCCTCTACATCAGTTCCTGATAGGGAATAGCCCTGCAGCAGGTACAGGCTCCACAAAGAGGTGACCCCAAATAGAGGTCATTCAGCACTCCAACCCACAATCAGTAACAGTCTGAAACAGATGGAGCTACCTGGTGCCAAGTAGGTCCTGGAGACTGTCCTATGGAAACCCACCGTCTGGAAGGGAATTTCCACTAAGGCCTCTGTGATTGCCCAGTCTTCCTTCATGAGCTGGCCAAGGACAACAGAGAAACTGCCACCCTGCCTTCATCCACCATTTCTCAGACAAGGAACCCACAGCACTTTACACACACAACCATCTAGGAGGTATTTACAGATGGGAAACAGTGGCACAAGAGAAGGAAAGATTTGTCCAAGGGGTCAGACAGAACCAAGAACAGAATCCAGCAATCCCAATTTTCAGCCTTCTCTGCACGCCCCCACCCTGCAACCCGCACAAATATATTTTGTAGGCACTGTCAGAAATGGAGAAGCAAAAGGAGCAGATAACTCAGGTTCTTCACTCTGAAATGAGGGATTTTCCTGGGCACGCTGGACCAGTGATTTCTGGGATCATTTTTATTCACAAATTCAACGCTGTATTTCTCCCCATAACAGCATCTGCACTAGAGCTTTTGCTGGAATAAAGAGGTCATAAAACACCCCCACACTACTAACAGAAATTACTATCCCAGCAACAGCTTTAATTACAGGCCTGGCCTGAGTCTCTGCCCTTGCAAGGGCAGGGTCAAGTACCTCGGGAAGAAGATGCAGTGGCTGATGAAACTTTGGTCTTTGGCAGGCCACCACCATTATGTGGAAAACCACAACTGTAGGGTGACCTCCCAGGTCCTGTTCAGTTGAGGCCAGGGGCTGTGGGTATCTCTGGGCAAACATCCAAGGTGACAAACGTGGCCATCTTATGCCATCAGGACACTGATCGTATTATTACTTGAACAAACGAGCGGGAGAATAGACAACCAAAGCCCCATGATGAGCCCCACAGGACATGGTGGGTAGAAAACAAGAACCAACATTGTGCCAAACTAGAAAAAAAATGTATACACTAGCAATAGAGACCGTGAAGGGTCAGGAAATGGTGAGTCAGCAGCAAATAGCCAAAGAGAACCATGTCTATCTGGCTTGGCCACTGCACGACTGGCAGTAGAATGCAATTGCTGCCTACAAGGCGGTGATACTGCATTAGGCCCATGGGCACAAGGGAGGGGAGGGTTCTGCCAGATGACTCGTTCCATGGAGGAATCAGTGCTCTGAGGGATGGGGTGTCCATTACTCATGACATTTAAATCTGAAATGGACACACATCAAGAGAACGAGGAGCCAGTTTGTCTTGCTCACCCGGGATAGGCCAACCAGTCTCCCCCACCTTTAGTTCATCTCTACTTCCAGAGCCTCACAAGAACAGCCACTCAGACAGCAAGCAAGGAGGGAAAAGCCTCACTCACCCGCAGCAGGAGGCAGCAGGCTCCTAAGGCAACAAAGGAAAACATGCCAGAGTGTCATTCCCTACTATGGCATGGACCAGGCACCGGGCATGCTGATGAGACTGGCAGAGACTTGGACTTTGCAACTGTGGCACCTGGTAGGGATGTAAAAACCCGGTTAATCAGTCAGCCAGGTAAACATTATGTTTACCTGATTAGCCAATTAAATGGGTAAGGGTGGGCACTCCAGCCAGCTGCAGCGCTGGAGCAGTGCCCAGCCGGGGCAGGTGGGGGGCTGCTCCAGCCCACCAGTTAACAATAACTGGGAAGCATCACCTGGTGAGGACAGATCCAGACAAAATATCAGCAGAAAAATCCCATGACTTCCAGGCTCCATGGGCCAGCAACACAACTGAAGGACCTCGGTGAGGTAAGGGACCGTCTGGGTAAGAATGAGCTGTGATAAAACGCAGAATACCCCCTCTGGCCTCCTCACTCAGGAAGTGAAATTAGAAGGATAAGAACCCAAGGGACACTTCCAGAAATGTGGTCTCTGGGGGTGGAGGGGCAAAGGTCGCTTCCCAGATCACCAGCCTTTGACAAGCTTGCATAACCTGGGTTGAACGGTCAGCAAGAGAGACACACGGAGCTTGCATCAACTCTTCGATGTCCCAAACAAGTACAAGTCCAGTGCATGGCCCCACTAGAGAGTAACTCCCGATTTTCACCAGTGAAACCAAAGCAGAGTTTAGGCTCAGTGAATTCTCGGCAGCCAGCAGCCACCCGGAGACAGCAATGCCTAGTCCTCAGCACACAGGACTGTGAGCCACTAGCTCCTACACTCCCCCTGGCTTGAAGTGGTTTCCATCATGTACAGTTTTTAGTACCTCCACTATACAGTTTGTTCCAGCCTGCCCAGTAGTGCCCAAGTTTTAATCTCAGCTCCGACACAGTCTTGTGTGGTTTTGGGTAAGTCACTTCAAATACTGGGCCTCACTTTCTTCCTCATCTGTACATTGAGGAAAGAGGATCTATGTTACAGGAGATGAGACTACTTTCAAGTAGTACTAGGCACAATGTGCATAAGGACAGATTAGATGATCATGATGGTTTCTTCTGGGCTTAAAGATGAGTACTTCTCATGAGCAGTCTCCTACTACTGAGTGGGGAAAAAAAAATCTTGTTTTTAAGCCTATATTCTTTTACTTGTATTTTTGGTATTGTTCTTAAAAACCCTCATCTCTCCCCCCCAAAAAAAGATTAAGTTCTGGTTTTGGATTTAGAGAACTGGAACATGATTAAGGTATGAAAAATTGTGAAAAGCAAGATAGATTTCTCCTCAGTTCACTATGCAAAACAGCTAGAGAAGGAGAAGAAAGCATCACAGGATATTTATGTCCAGTAAAAATGGTAGATTAAAAGTAAAAAAAAACCAAAACTATAATACTTAGGGATTTTGGATGCTCAGTTTTGATACAGACTCGCTATGTAACCATCACAAATTACATCCTCCCTCTGTGCCTCAGTTTCCTTCTCCCTCACTTTGTAAAAGTAGGAGAATAATACACAGTCCTTCACAAAGAACTGGGTGTCTGATGGCATGGCATTATTTCCTGCTTAGCCTAAAGCAGCATTTGAACAGGGTAGCAAGAATTCAGACCTGTGTTCACAGGAGACTAGAGCCCATAGGTCAAGAGTAAGCTGTTAAACCCCTGCTATTCCATTCTGCAAAAGCAGCAATGCAGTCTTAGGTGTGCAGTTGTTTGTGCCTTCAGTGTTAGTAGTGTGCTGCCTTACATGCCCAGGACGCAGGTGTATGACAACACAGCCACACCCTGTCATGCAGCACCTCCCCAGGGCATACAGACACTGCATACTACACCACAACAGCATGCCCTGTCATGTAGCACTACTTACATGTGCAGCAAAGCAGCCCTCTCATGTTTCTACCCCAGCAAGTGATGACTAGCATAAAGCAGTGCTGGGGCAACTTCACCTTCTCCTCAACTTGTCACAGAAGAGGACAAATTCATGTGGATTCGGATGGGGGATAGAAGGTTAATGAAGAAAAAAAGAAGTTTTGCTCTTTGCAAACTGACCAAGCACCCTTCCTTCCCAAGTCAGAATAGTAAGATATTCTGGGCAATGGGGAGAGCTCTTCTCTGCTGCCTAGCTCCGTGTTAAGAGACTAGCCAAAACTGGAGCCCTTTATTTAGACTCTACCTGAACGTCATTAGTTCCAGATTAAATGGGCCCCAGTTCCAAGCCACCCCAAGATATGGTCCCAACTGGCGACGTCTTGTGAAATCCAGATCTGCCCCACACAGAAGAGGCCATATGGGAAAAGCTGGATGCACGGCTGGTGAGCTGTCACACCTGTAGCAGAGCCGTCACTGAGAGTATTCCATTCCCCTCCTGGAAGCAAGGGCTAAGCAGCAAGGGCCAAAGAGAACAGAGATGAGGCTCCGTTAGGTGCAGACAGGGAAGAAGGAGGGAGGCAAAGACAGAGCCTCTGCCCCCTAAACCCCAAGTCAGAAAACTCTTCATGCAGCAAGGAGTGAGCAGGCTGGATCCCCTGCATCATTGCTCCAGAACTGCAGGCCAGTGCCCTCTGCACGGTGCAAACCAAGCAGAAGGGACAGAAACGAGACACCGGGAAAACCACCTAATACATCCAGGCTCCTCTGAGGCCAGTGCCCTTTCCACAAGAAGTTCTTGTCACCTCCGTGTAAGAACCTCCACCCCCTAAAAACATGCAGCCCCATGGGATATGTAGTATTGTACAACATCGGCTTACTCCTCTGTAAAGCCAGCTGCAAGCGCTAACCTATTACTTGGCCATGCTGCATTTGCTGACTGGCCTGTGTTCAGTCTCTATGTACAGCAGCCTGAAGCCTACCATGATTTCTGAGAAAATGAAAAAAATGAAGAGAAAAGCGAAGACTTCTGCTTGAGCAGCCAGACAAACAAGAGACAGGAAAAGACTACAGCTACCAGAAGCCTTTGGAGCCACGCAGCCAACCTTCAGCTGCCAAGGGGCCTGCCTGCTCTCTTCACACTGGCTGTACTTTGATTCAATTCAGTGACTTCTACCCAGTCACTGGATGCCTGTGCTGTCCATCACCCCTGCCTATGCCAGCTAGGCTGACTGAAAATGACAGCCATAATCAAAGACCTGGGCTTTGAGGTGATGTTCAAAAGAAACTGTCAATTTCTCCAGAAAATAACACAGACACACACAGAATTGCACTCCTAGTCCACAGTCCCAGCTGAACTCCCACAGCAGACCTGCATACCGACAGGCAACAAGGGAGGCCAGTTCCTCTCAAACAAGAACAAAAAAGCAAGACGCCCTTTAATGTTAAACTCAAAACAATTAAACATTTGCAACTACAGGTCTTCCTTTGCTACCGGGAAGCCGAAGCACAAGGCACGCTGCATTCCTCGCTAATATAAGGGAAAGGCAAAACTGGACTCAAGGACCCTTGCAGGCTCCAGGAGAAAATAAAGATTAGGACTTTGACCAATCTTTTAAGGAAAAAAAACCCAGGAAGTCTGCAGCATGCTGGAAAAAATATATTGCCTCTGCCCAGCCCAGACTTATCACAACACGGTACAAAATGGACCTGCCTGCAGGACAGTCCTCTCATTGCAAAATACTCGAGCATTGAAAAAGTGGTTGGGAGGCTCCTTACCTTTCTTTTGCTCCGGGTCTCACGAAAGGCCAGAGGTATTTCCCATAGTGATCCTGGGCTGTTTTCCTTTGGGCTTTTCAGCAGTTGTCTGCTCGGTGAAGCTTGTTAGAGGGGAGCTGAGGATCTGGAAGCTGCTGGGGGACAGCCATGCAGTCAGGGCGCATGGTCTTCTTCACCAACAGCCTTCCAGCCAGCTGCAGGGGGCTCTTGGGAGTGGATCATGCTCTTTCCACACGCACTGAGTCTCCCCTACTGACACCAGCACACACACATTGCAAACACCCTGCCTCTAGCACACACTTTCACTCCGTCAGTTGTTTCACTTTCACTTGAGGAGAATTCAGACTCAAGTTTTCGAGTGGGGAGGTTACTGGTTGGCTGATTTTTAGCAGCAACTTCCCTCTTACCTCCCCCCTCCCCCGAAGTTACAGGAACCTTCTCCACAATTTTGTGTCTCAGTCGTGGTTGCTATTATTGCTGAACTGGCTTAGATCCCTCCTGCTAGGAACCTGCGGGTTTGAAAGGGTTCTGTTAGAGAGTGGGCAAAGCTGGGATGGAATGCTCCTTTCTCTCCCTCTCTCTTCCTGAGTCTGAATAATCATTTGGAGAAACAGGATCATTCACTTTGCCTTCATACAAGAAGCCAAGCAGTGCCCTGTCAAAATAAAAGCCCCAGTTTGCCTCTTCTACTGATTAACTGCTTCCTAATCTAGGGCTCCTTCTCTGGCCTCCCAGTGGCCTGACTGAGAGGAACACCTTACAAAAAGAGATGATGAGAAACAATTAACCCCCCTTGCTAAAAGCCTCACCTGCACTCACGGCCCAGGGAAATAATGGCAGGAGAGGCAAAGTTTTTGAAGGACGTTAGTGACGAGTATGACAAATATTTTTTTAAAATCAAGGAACCTCTAAAAGAGCAAATCTTACAAAGTTCTATGCTCAGGACTGCTGCTCTTGCTTGTTCCTAGGAGTAAAAGAAGAGAAATTGAGGGTCCCCCCAGACATAAGGAAAGGTGCCAAGCAAATAGGTGGAGGCAGGCATAGCAAGTCATGTCTGCAGCTGAGTCTCCTGCTCAGTTGGCACAATGATAAAAAGCAACCCCCAGAGAGCCCTACCCCCCACCAGCTCTTTACTCACTTGGGAGTGAATTAAACTCTGACAATGGAAAGGGAGTTTCCCTTGTGGATCTGACTCACTCGCTGATCTACCAATGATCAGATTATATGAAAACTCTCCACAAGATCCTGCTAAAGGACAGGATTCCTACTTTGCTTAAAAGACCAATCCTGCCATTGAATGTAGTGCTTAGCACCTCTCAGGATCAGGCCCTAAATCTATTATTTGCTGTGGGCTGTGAAAGCTTATGTTTTTCCTTGAGTGTCTTATTCCCCCATCAATGCAGAATTGACCCCTCCTGGCATGACTTCTAACAGGTGAGGGCCTATTCCAGTTTAAAGCAATGGCTACCTGGCCTTGCTTGCTCTCTTGTTCTTTACCCATTCAAAGTCCTTTCCACATTGCTCCCGGCTGTCACCAAATGCCAGCACTTCTCAACAAGGAGGAAATGTTTTTGACTTTAAGAGCTTTCCTTTTCTGGAAAATCAAAGGGCTGTGCCTACCAGATCTGTCAGTGCCCAGGCTCTATGATGCTTTTGGCCCGAACGTTTCTAAATTTCTGCTACCTCATGGAAAAGTTCAGTGTTGCATCACTGGGGGGGATGTAACTGCACAAAACTTGTTACAGTTCCGCGCACAAGCAGCAAAGGAGAAATGTTCAGTCTAAAGCCGCGTATTCTAGAGTGAGAACCACCAAGAACAAAAATAAAGTTACCAGGAGAAAGTGCATTTTATATTAGCTCAACAACAGATGCAGCAACTCAGAAGAGAATGGCAGTTTCCTTTGTCATCTGGGGTAGCAGAAATGTAAAGGCACAGTACACACAAAACAAAGGCCTCGCCGTTTCAAGCTCCATGCTGTGCTAATGCTCATGATCTAGGTTTAGCCAGACACCCAAGCAGACTTAGGGTAAGCTGAGTGTGGTGCAGTTAATAAGAGGGCTGGATCATCTGTCCAACCAACCGGCTCCATCATGGGGGCTTCAAAAATTCTGTGTGGCTACATCTACACTGCAGGCTTCTTGTGCAAGAATTTTTTGCAGAAGAGATCTTCCACAAAAAGTTCTTGCGCAAGAGCGCACCCACACTTCAGCTATGTCTACACTCGCGGCTTCTTGCGTGAGAAATATGCAAATGAGGCTAAGCGTGGAATATCACCAAGCCTCATTTGCATACCTAATGAGTCGCCATTTTTGCAAAAGAGGCTCTTGCGCCCGAAGGAGCTGTCTACACTGCCCCTTCTTGCGCAAGAAAAACCCTCTTGTGCAGTGCCATGACGCCGATTATTTTCAGGAATAACGGCATTGCGCAAGAGGGTTTTTCTTGCACAGGAAGGGGCAGTGTAGACAGCTCCTTCTGGCACAAGAGCCTCTTATGCAAATGAGGCTCAGTGATGTTCCATGCTTAGCCTGATTTGCATTCTTCTCGCACAAGAAGCCACGAGTGTAGACAGAGCCTTCATGTGCTGTTGCACAAGAGAGAGCGTCTGCACTGCATGGACACTGTTGTGCAAGAAAGGCCACCTGGAACCACTTCAGACAGGGCAGACGGGCACCAGTTGCTTCTGAGGGCTGGTGCCGGAGCCTTGCAGAGACACGTGCTTAAAGGGACCCCTCTTGACAGCCATTTTTCTGCTGCTGCTGCTGCTTGCTACCTCTGCGAGGGACAGCAACACTTCAGCAGTGCCTGCTGTGTTTGCCCTGTGCTTCTTGGGACGCCACAGCCTTTCTGTTGCTGCCATGGAGCCAGACCCACCCGTGGGCATGTCCTGGCCCCACACGGCCATGCTGCAGTGTGTGCTGCACTTGATACATGGTGCCATGCTGCTCCTGCAGGAGCTCGACCGTGATGACACTCTGGAGTCCCTCTCCCGGAGTGTAGCAGCTTCACTGCTGGACCCACAGCGCACTGTGGAGAGGCCGTTCTGGAGACTGGACACCAGTCTCGACTGGTGGGACCAGCTGGTCTTGGAGCAGTGGGACAACCAGAATTTCCGTATGAGGAAGATGTTCCTGGACCTGTGTATCTGGCTCACCCCTGCCCTCCGGAGACAAGACACCCACAGACAGCTCACCATCCCCGTGGAGAAGTGGGTCGCCATCACCCTCTGGAAGCTCGCTACCCCAGGCAGTTACTGGTCGGTGGGCAACCAGTTCGGTGGGGAAGCCCACCGTTGGGGCCCTCCTCATGCAGGTAAGGCCCTCTGGGACTACCGTCCCTGCATGGGGGGGCAACAGTCCTGGCTGTGGGGGGGTGCAATGGGGGGGAAGCCCCATTCCCCGGGGGGGGAAATGCCATCCCACCCTCACACAGCTGGGGGGCAGACTCATGGGGAACTCCTGAGGGTTTTGGGGGAAGAGGAGATGGGTGGAGGGGGAAGGCACCTCCCAAGGGTTCATGCTCCCCCTCTTTCTCATCCTCTGTGTGTTTTCTGTGTTTCTCTGTGTCCTTCTGCAGGTGGTAAGGGCCATCAACTCCATCCTGCTGAAGAGGATCATCCAGATGGGAGACATGGACATGACCGTGGCCGGATTTGCTGCCCTGGGGTTCCCCAATTGCAGGGGCACCATAGATGGGACAAACATCCGATATGAGCACCTGACCATCGAGCGGCCCGCTTCATCAATCGAAAGGGCTACTTTCCATAGTGCTGCAGGCCCTGGTTGACCACCGTGGACACTTCAAGGACATTTTTCAGGGGTGGTCGGGCAGAGCACACGATGGCTGCATCTTTAAAAACTGTACCACAGGCTGGAGGTGGGCACAGTCTTCCCCTGCTGGGAATTTGTGGTTGAGGATGTGCAGATGCCACTGTGCATCGTGGGGGACGTGGCCTACCCCTCATGCCATGGCTCATGAACCTCTCCATCGGACTCCTGGACCCCAGCAAGTAACAATTTAATGCCCACCTGAACTGGGCCAGGAACCAGGTGGAGTGCACCTTCAGCCGTCTCAAGGCGCACTTCTCTTGCCTGACCACCTGCCTCGACATGGGGGAGCACAACATCGCCGAGGCGGTCGCGGCATGTGTCTTCCGCAACATTGTGGAGAGGAAGGGAGAGGCCTTTCTCCCCGGCTGGGGGGCAGACTCCGGCCAAGTGGGCCATGTATTTGAGCAACCCTGGACAGCTGCCATCCGGCAGGCCAGATGTGCATCCCACCAGCTGTCCCCAGGGCTTCCTACTAAGGGGCCCCTGCCTTGCAGCCACATCCCTTCCCCCCCACAACCCCTCCCTTCCCCCCCTCCCTGACTTCAATAAACAAACCTCTTTGTTTTGCAATCAAGAATTAACTCTTTTTATTGTACAAGAAGGAAAGGTGGGCGGGGGGGGGCTCTTAATGGGCAGGGGGACTCATGTTTCCGAGGGGTGGCTGCCTGCACCACCTCGGGTGTGGGGGCCTCGTTGGCCTTGTGGACGAGTGGGTGTGGGGAGCACAAGGAGGGTGGTGAGGATGGGAGGCAGGAGGTGCAGGAGGAGGGGGCATGGGCATGGCAGGAGCAGAAGGAGGAGGGGGCAAGGGCATGGCCGGAGGGTGGGAGGCACAGGAAGCAGTGTGTGCCATATGGTCCACCATCCTGGCCATGAGGTTGCCGAAGCAATCGCACCGCTCCAATAACTGGCCCCAGGCATGTTGGCGCCAGTCATGGTCGGTGCGAGCCTTCTCCGCCAGCATCTGCTCCATGCACTTGATGGCCGTCACATGCCACCGAGGAGCTGGCCCGGAGCCTGGTGCACCTTTGTGTCCCCCGGCCTGTGGCAGGTGGCAGTGGTGGACTGGCTGGCCCGGCTGTGGAGAGCAGACAAGAGGGAGAGGCGGTCAGTCATCCCTGCAGACACTACCCCTGAGGCTGTGCCCTTCTCTGTGAGCAGCAGCCAACAGTCTGCAGCCCAGAGGACCGGGCTGCCCGCTTCCCCCACTCCCCAGCCCACAGACAAGCAGCCCAGGGAAGCGTGGCCTCAGGGGGATTCCCTCAGGGGCTACAGAGGAGCTCGGGTGTCTCGCAGTCCTGTCTGCTCAGGGGCGGCCCGTCCATACAGGCGAACTAGGCGGTCGCCCAGGGCACCGAGTTAAATGGGGCGCCAAATGGTGGTGCAATATCATTGAGGGGTTTGAGGGGGGGGCGCCGATTGCAGGGTTCTCCTAGGGCTCCAGATGCTGGCAGCTAGTCTAGGGCCGCCCCTGTTTACGGGCACGGTGGCTGTCTCGCATGGGCAGGCATGGCAGTGTAGTGTGTGCGGAACTCCTCAGCGTGTGCGAGGTCTGGCCTGCGCACTTGTGACTAGCCTGCTCCCAGCCAGTGCCCCATGCTCCCAGTGGCAGGATATTTGTGGCCAGCAGGATTGCAGGCGTGCTCAGGGGCTGCCTGCGGCATCCATGTGCCACACAGTAATGCAGCGTGAGGTTGCACATGTACAGACCCCAGCACAGTGTCCAGTCGGAGCAGCATGAGTGACACTCACCCCCCGCTCCTCTGTCCTCTTGAGTGAGTGACAAAGATACCACTCATCTGAGGATCCGTCCAGCGTCCGAGGAGGCCTGGGAGATGTTCTGGCTGGCAGGAACCAGCTCCAGGGACAGGGTCACAGTGCCACCGTGCTTCTCTGGCTCCTCCTCTTCCTTTGCGCCTGGCTGGCTCTCACCCTCCTGCTCGTGCTCCGCCTGGCTGATCACGGGGGTCTGCAGCCCAGAGTCCACCATGGTGGATATGGCTTCATCCTCCTCATCCCCCAGGATGCGCTGGAGCTGTGCGTAGTAGGGACAGGTGTGGGGTCCTGCCCCCGAGCGCTTGCTGGCATGGACACAGGCCAGCCGCAGCTCCTTTACCTTACTCCGGACATGTTCAAAGGTCTGGATTGGGTGCCCGTGGTCGGCCAAGGCCTGTGCCATCCGTCCAAATATGTCCGCATGCCTCCTCCTGGCCTTCGGAACTTGCAGGGTCTCCTCCTGTCCCCAAATCTCGACCTCTGGCTCAGACCAGGAGGGTGTGCGCCTCTTCATCCCCCTCGGTGGGTCCTGTGACCCCTGGGGTTGCTCCCCATGAGGGCCAGGGAGATCTTGGGTGACTTCAGGGGCAGACATAATAGTGTCTTGAAGCCTGTGGTAGGGAGAGCCATGTGGAGGTGCTGCTGGTTGGAATCAGCTTCTGCCACAAGGATTCTCCAGGGAGCCTGTACCTTTAAGGAGGGGCCAGCAGACAGGAACTAGAGAGCTGTGATGAGTTTTAAGGAGTGTCCACCAGACCACATGTGCTTTTCCTGGGAGGCCAGTTCATGCACAAAAAACCCCTCCTGCCTGTCCACACACACCTTTTCGTGCAAGAGCTCTTGCACAAAAAGGCTTATTCCTCGTAGAAAGAGGAATAAATCTTGCACAAAAAGCCCTGTCTTCTGATGATGTACTGTACATTTTCTTGCACAAGAATGCGCTTGTAGTGTGGATGCTCCGCAAGTTTTTGCGCAAAAACTCTGCAGTGTAGACACAGCCTGGCTGCGTCTAGACTGGCAAGTTTTTCCGCAAAAGCAGTTGCTTTTACGCAAAAACTTGCCAGCTGTCTACACTGGCCACTTGATTTTGCACAAAAGCACTGACGTTCTACTGTCCGAAATCAATGCTTCTTGCGCAAATGCTTTGAGGTTCCCGTTCGGGCAAAAGCCCTTTTCCGGAAATGGTTTTGCGCAAGAGGGCCAGTGTAGACAGCTGAAAACTGTTTTGCGCAAAAAAGCCCCGATGGCGAAAATGGCGATTGGGGCTTTCTTGTGCAAAACCGCGTCTAGATTGGCACGGACGCTTTTCCGCAAAAAGTGCTTTGTGCAAAAGTGTCCGTGCCAATCTAGACGCTCTTTTCCGCAAATACTTTTAACGGAAAAACTTTTCCATTAAAAGCATTTGCGGAAAATCATGCCAGTCTAGACGTAGCCCCTGTGTGTAGGAGAGGGGAGAGTGGCAAATTACTGGCTCATTAGAGCCAATGAGATTATTGAGTACTTACCAGCAGGTGTGTCCAAACCTGCTGTTGTGAGCACCTATGTCTCCACAGATCTTTCTCCCTTCAATATGCAGGAAGATCAGAGAACAACTCAGAACACATATCCTGGGTCAGACACATGGTCCATCTGTCCCAATACTGTGTCTTCCATCAGTGGTTAGTGCCAGGTGTTTCAGAGGCAATAAACAGAACAGGCAATTGTTGTGTGATCTGCCCCCTCTCAGCCAGTCCCAGCTTCTGGCACTCAATCCTGATTGACACTTGCTGCTCAATGTAAAATCCCATTTCATTGGTTAACAGGTTAAACTTTATGTTTAAGTGCTTAACCAATTAAAGGGGGGCACATCAGCCTTGCTGGGCTGGATCAGGCACCAAGCCACAGGCAGGGGCTGCCCTAGCCTGACCAAAGCAGTCCCTGCCTGCAGGTCTCCTGGGCTCTGGACACTGAAGCAGCCCCTGTCCCTGGTGAGCCCCCAGCAGCCCCCTGCTGTTCCACGTCCCCTCCCTCCCCCGCTGGTTAACCTTTCTCATCCCTACCGCTCATTTTTAAATCATGCGTGATCTATGAGCGCTCGCACCCTGCAAGGGAATGGCAGAGCCTAGCCACTCCTTATGGTTGCGCATCCTTGCAAGTGGCTACTCGGGACGTGGCTAAGCAAGAGCTGTAGAATCAAGCCCAGTCCCTGAACTCATGGCAGGACCCAACCCAGTAGTGGTTTTCAAACTTTTTTTCCTCATGATCCAGCTGAAGAAAATTGTTCATGTCCACAACCCAACACAATTGGACTAGAGTGTAGGCTCCAAGGTGGGACTGAGGATGAGAACTTTTGGGTGTAGGAGGGGGCTCTGACTTTGGGGGTGTCAGGGCTGTGGCAGGAGGGGTTTACCTTGAGCGGCTCCTGGTCAGCGGTATAGCAGGGGTGCAAAGGCAGCTTCTTGCCTTTCCTGACACCACGGACCATGCTGTGCCCTAGATGCAGCCACCAGCAGGTTCCCAGCCAAAGGGAGTGGGGAGCTAGTGCTCAGGGCAGAGGCAGCATATGGAGCCCTGTGCACTCTCCTCTCCACCCCACCTAGGAGCCAGCCCTGCTGTCGGCCACTTCTGGGGTGCAGTGCAGTATGAGGTGCCTTAGCACCCCCACTGGTCACCTGATCACCCTGCAGCGATGAGACCATTGCTTGACATTCATAGAATCATAGAGCTGGAAGAGACCTCAGGAGTCATCAAGTCCAGCTCCCTGCCGTAGGCAGAACCAACCCCAACTCTATCATCCCAGCCAGGGCTTTGTCAAGCTGAGACTTAAACACCTCTAGGGATGGAGACTCCACTACTTCCCTAGGTAACCCAGCCCAGTGCTTCCCCACCCGCCTAGGGAAAGAGTTTTCCCTAATATCCAAACTAGACCTCTCCCACTGTAACTTGAGACCATTGCTCCTTGTTCTGCCATCCATCACTACTGTGAACAGCCTTTCTCTGTCCTCTTTGGAACCTCCCTTAAGGAAGTTGAAGGCTGCTATCAAATCCCCCCTCACTCTTCGCTTCTGCAGACTAAAGAAACCTAAATCCCTCAGGGTATGTCTACACTACAAAGTTAGTTCGAACTAACGGACGTTAGTTCGAACTAACTTTAATAGGTGCTACACTAGCGCTCCGCTAGTTCGAATTTGAATCGAACTAGCGGAGCGCTTAGTTCGAACTAGGTAAACCTCATTTTACGAGGACTAACGCCTAGTTCGAACTAGCTAGTTCGAACTAAGGGCTGTGTAGCCCTTTAGTTCGAACTAGTGGGAGGCTAGCCCTCCCCAGGTTTCCCTGGTGGCCACTCTGGCCAACACCAGGGAAACTCTATGCCCCCCTCCCGGCCCCGGACCCCTTAAAGGGGCACGGGCTGGCTACGGTGCCCGTGCCAGGTACAAGCCTGCCAGCACCCAGCTAGCAGACCCTGCACCTGGCACGGCACAGAGCCACCCACCCGATGCCCCCCAGCCCTCCCCCTCTTGCCGGGACCAGGCTGGCGGCTCCCGGGAGTTTGCCCTGGACCGCAAGAGGCGGGCACCTTCCTGGGCTAGTGCGGACATCGTGGACCTCGTCCACGATATCCGCACTAGGCACAGGAAAGTGGCCATCTAGGGCAGGAGAGCTGCCAGCCTGGCCACCCAGGAGCAGGTGTGCATGAAAATCAAGGGGGTCCACTGAGACCCCCGACACTGAGCCCTGAGCTTACAATGGCCGTACTGGGTCAGACCAAAGGTCCATCTAGCCCAGTAGCCTGTCTGCCGACAGCGGCCAACCCTAGGGACCTTGGAGGGGATGGACCGAAGACAATGACCAAGCCATTTGTCTCGTGCCATCCCTCTCCAGCCTTCCACAAACTTTGGGCAGGGACACCACTCCTACCCTCTGGCTAATAGGACTCCATGGACCCAACCTCCATGACTTGATCTCACTTCCCTTTAAACTCTGTTCTAGTTGTAGCCTTCACAGCCTCCTGCAGCAAGGAGTTCCACAGGTTAACTATTTGCTTTGTGAAGAAGAACAACTTTCTCTTACTAGTTTGTAGCCTGCTACCCATTCCTTTCCTTTGGTGTCCTCTAGTCCTTCTTTATGGGAACTCAGGAAGAACTTTTCTGAATGCACCCTCTCCACCCAACCCCTTCTTTTAGAGACCTCTATCCTGTCCCCCTCCGTCTCCTCTTTTCTAAGTTGAACAGTCCCAGTCTCTGTAGCCTCTCTTCATCTGGGACCTGTTCCCAACCCCTGATCATGTTAGTTGCCCTCCCCTCTCCCAGCCTTTCTCTTCCCCTCTCCCACCTCCTTTTCCCAGTCTCCCCCAGTTTTTTTTCAATAAAGACAGAGTCAATGTTGGAAGAAACGTTATCTTTATTTTGTACATCAATAAGAAGGGGGGCTAAGGAAGGGTAAGTGGATGGAGGTGAGGGAGGAATGGGGTACGAGCCCCCGATGGGGAGGACTGGGCTGGCTCTGCGGGCTTCTGGGGGTGGAAGCTCTCCTGCAGCCCCCCAATTACTCCCTCTCCCCAGATGGCAGCCTGCGGCAAGTGCAGCCGGGCTGATGGCCGAGTGGTGTGATGTGCCCAGTGTGGGCACTCAGGGCACTCCAAGCCAGAACTTCTTTGCAAGCGGGGCACCCCTTAGAACTGTGTGTCCGGGGTGGGGGTCGGGACCCTTTAAGCGCAGCCCTCGGCTAGCCTGAGACAGCATCTCCATGCTCTAAGTCCTCCTTTTATGCCCTGCCGGCACTGCTTCCGGCCATCCTTAAGCCCTGTTCAGAGTCCACTCAATGTGGACTTGCTAGTTC
Organism: Pelodiscus sinensis; assembly: GCF_052426305.1. Lineage (NCBI taxonomy): Eukaryota > Metazoa > Chordata > Testudines > Trionychidae > Pelodiscus > Pelodiscus sinensis. The sequence continues at coordinate 21,508,515 of NC_143076.1, forward strand.
GAACTAGCAAAACGCTAGTTCGAACTAGTTTTTAGTTCTAGATGCGTTAGTTCGAACTAGCTTAGTTCGAATTAACTAATTCGAACTAAGTTAGTTCGAACTAGCGCTGTAGTGTAGACGTACCCTCAGTCTCTCCTCATAGGTCATGTGCTCCAGCCCCCTAATCATTTTGGTTGCCCTCCGCTGGACCCTCTCCAATGTGTCCACATCCTTTCTACAGTGGGGGGCCCAGAACTGGACACAATACTCCAGATGTGTCCTCACCAAAGCCAAATAAAGGGGAATAATCGTTTATCTGGATCTGCTGGCAATGCTCTTCCTAATGCAACCTAATATGCCATTAGCCCTCTTGGCTACAAGGACACACTGTTGCCTCATATCCAGCTTTTCATCCACTGTAATCCCCAGGTCCTTTTCTGCAGAACTACTACTTAGCCATTCGGTCCCCAGCCGGTAACCATGCTTGGGATTCTTCTGTCTTAAGTGCAGGACTCTACACTTGTCCTTGTTGAACCTCATCAGATTTCTTTTGGCCCAATCCTCTAATCTGTCCATGTCACTCTGGACCCTATCCCTGCCCTCCAGCTTATCTACCTCTCCCCCTAGCTTAGTGTCATCTGTAAACTTGCTGAGGGCGCAATCCATCCCCTCGTCCAGGTCATTAATAAAGATATTGAACAAAACCAGTCCCAGAACTGATCCTTGGGGCACTCCGCTAGAAACCAACCGCCATCCTGACATCGAGCCGTTGATCACTACCCGCTGGGCCCGACAGTTTAGCCAGTTTTCTATCCATCTTACAGTCCATTTATCCAATCCACATTCCCTTAACTTGCTGGCAAGAATGTTGTGGGAGACCATATCAAAAGCCTTGCTAAAGTCAAGGTATATCGCATCCACTGACTTTCCCACGTCCACAGAGCCAGTTACCTCATCATAGAAGCTAATCAGATTGGACAGACACGACTTGCTCTTCGTGAATCCATGCTGACTATTCCTGATCACTTCCCCCTCTTCCAAGTGCTTCAGAATGGATTCCTTGAGGATCCCCTCCATGATTTTTCCAGGGACTGAGGTAAGGCTGACTGGTCTGTAGCTTCCTGGATTGTCCTTCTTCCCTTTTTTAAAGATGGGCACTACATTTGCCTTTTTCCAGTCATCTGGGATCTCTCCCGATCTCCATGACTTTTCAAAGATAACGGCCAAAGGCTCCGCAAGTAATGGGTCACGACCTGTAGTTTGAAAACCGCTGATCTAGACCCTGAAATAACCCTGACGGGTGTCTGTCTAACCTGCTCTTAAAAATCTCCAATGATGGAGATTCCACAACCTCCCTGGGCAATTTATTCCAGTGTTTAACCACCCTGACAGTTAGGAACTTTTTCCTAGTGTCCAACCTAAACCTCCCTGGCTGCAGTAAGCCCATTGCTTCTTGTCATCAGAGGTTAAGGAGAATTTATTTTCTCCCTCCTCCTTGTAACAACCCTTTATATACTTGAAAGGTATTGTGTCCCCCTCAGTCTTTTTTTTTCCAGATTAACAAACCCAGTTCTTTCAGTTTTCCCGCATAAGTCATGTTTTCTGGACCTTCTTCAACTTGTCCACATCTTTCCTGAAATGCATTGCCCAGAATTGGACACAGTACTCCAGTTGAGGCCTAATCAGCACAGAGTAGAGGAATTACTTCTTGGCTGTGTCTACACTGGCCACATAACCCGTAATAGCTATGGAAATGAGAGAAGTCAGAATAGGGAAATGCGCGGGGGATTTAAACATCCCCCGCGGGATTTAAATAAACATGGCTGCCGCTTTTTTCCAGCTTGGGGAAAAGCCAGAAAAGAGCGTCCAGACTGGCGCGATCCTCCAGAATAAAGCCCTATTCCGGAGGATCTCTTATTCCTACTTGCAATAGGGCTTTATTCCGGAGGATCGCGCCAGTCTGGACGCTCTTTTCCGGCTTTTCCCCAAGCTGGAAAAAAACGGCGGCCATGTTTGTTTAAATCCCGCGGGGGATATTTAAATCCTCCGCGCATTTCCCTATTCTGACTTCTCTCATTTCCATAGCTATTACGGGTTATGTGGCCAGTGTAGACACAGCCCTTGTGTCTTGCTCACAACACACCTATTAATGCATTCCAGAATGTTTGCCTTTTTTGCAACACTTTTATACTGTTGACTCATTTTTAGCTTGTCGTCCACTATAACCCCTTGATTCCTCTCTGTTGTACTCCTTCCTAGGCAGTCATTTTCCATTTTGTATGTTGCAACTGATTGTTCCTTCCTAAGTGGAGCACTTTGCATTTGTCCTTGTTGAATTTCATCCTATATACCTCAGACCATTTCTCTGGTTTGTCCAGCTCATTCTGAATTGTAATCCTATTCTCCAAAGCAATAGCAACCCCTTCCAGCTTGGTATCATTTAGGCTTTGTCTTCACTGCTAATGAGGGACAGGCACAAGGATCTTGCACAAAACGGGGTTTTTGTGCAAAAAAAATTGTCCACACTGCTTCTTTTTGCACAAAAAGCCCTTGCGCAAAAAGAAACAGCAGAAAACATGCTAATGAGATCATGACTTATGCTAATGAGTCCCTCATTAGCATATTTTCTGCCAGAAGAACTTGCAGTGAAGATGAAGCCTTACAGACTTCATAAGCTTATCTCTAGGCCATTATCTAAATCATTGATGAAGATACTGAACAAAACTGTGGAACCCCACTTGTTATGCCTGTCTAGCATGACTCTGAACCATTGATAATTACTCTCTGAGAACAGTTATCCAACTAAAACAAAAGACAGGCCTATGCAGCACTTTAAAGACTAACAAGTCCTGTCTTTTGTTTCAGCTAGACCAGACTAACACGGCTACATCTCTATTAGTTATCCAACTAGTTATGCACCCACCTTATAGGAGCTCCATCTAAGTTGTATTTCTTCTAATTTGTTAATGAGAAAGACCTGCATCAAATGCCTTATTAAAGTCTCTTTCACATCTACCACTTCCTTCCTCCTTATCTTCAAGGCTTGTTATCCTGTCAAAGAAAGCTATCAGGTTGGCTTGACACAATGTACTCTTGACAAATCCATGCAGTTACTTAGCACCATATTACCTTCTAGATGGTTGAACTGACTGGTCTGTAATTCCCCAGGTTTTCCTTATTTTCTTTTTTATAACCGGTCACTAGATTTGTCCTTTTTCAGTCTTCTGGAATCTCTCCCATATTTCATGACTTTTCAAAGATAATAGCTAATGGCTCAGATATGTCCTTAGCCAGTTCCTTAAATATTCTAGGATGCATTTCATCAGGCCATGGAAATTTAAACACATCTAACTTATCTAAGTAATTTTTAATTTAAGAAGCATGTGTGACTGGCACTAAGAAGTGTGTTTACATACATGTTGTGCTCCATGTTTAGCTAACACCCGTATCGCTAAAGGCTAGTCTCTACTTTGCATGTGCATGTTTGCCAATGTACACGTGTGGGAGTGGAGTGTACCTGTGTGCTCCCCAGACTCCTTGTCACAGCTTCTGTTTGCTAGTCACTGAGGACCCCTGCACCACCAGGGCCAGACTCCAAAACCATTTAATTCAGATTAACAAATCCCAAACTGATGTGCAGCTAAGTGACAAGAAGAGGCTTCTCAGCCCAAACTCTAAGCCATCTGCTCCACCATCACCCCGAACTTGTCCAGGCTTCACCTCCGAAACTCCACTAAACCTCATATTCAGCCCAAATCCCTCACTACTTGCATCTCTCTCTAGAACCTCAGTCTACCAGTCCTCACTCCCATGAAGAAGCGAGGCATTCCACTCACTCCTTCCTCCTTCCCCTGGGCCCAAAACTTCTGCCAGAACTGGTTATTGAGTCTTCACTTTTCCTCATCTGGACAAGCCCCAACCACCAATCTGACTGCCTCAAGCCTCACTCTTTATGCAGCACCTCCCCTCTCTTGTACCTAGAACTGGGGTCACACAGCCACCCCCTTCCATTGAAATCCCCCTGAATTCCTGACCCTTGCAGAAAGCAGTATAAAATATCCCTCCTCACTGCCAGGTCCCCGCCTGGGCATGACCCGCTTCTTCCACTCATCTAACAGGATCTAAGGGAGTGACAGGGTGCGTGAAACAGTATTTCTTATTGGATCAACTTCTGTTGGTAAGAGACAAGCTTTCAAGGCACATAGTAGTTGGCCCAAGAAAAGATACTATTTCATCCACTGAAACAAAATACAGGACTATGTAGCACTTTAAAGACTAACAAGATGGTTTATTAGATGATGAGATTTTGAGGGCCAGACCCACTTCCTCAGATCAAACAGTGGAAGAAAATAGTCACAGCCATATATACCAAAGGATACAATTTAAAAAAATGAACACATATGAAAAGGACAAATCATATTTCAGAACAGAAGGGGAATGCGGGGGGGAGGGGAGGAAGGTAAATATCTGTGAGTTAATGATATTAGAGGTGGGGAAGGGTAGATGTCTGTGAGTTAATAGTATTAGAGGTGATAATTGGGGAAGCTATCTTTGAAATGGGTAAGGTAGTTGGGGTCTTTGTTCAGCCCCCCGCAGAGAGTGTCGAATTTTAGCATGAATGCCAGTTCAGAGGATTCCCTTTCAAGTGCAGATTTGAATGTCTTCTGAAGTAGGATGCAGGTGAGCAGGTCATTGAGACAGTGTCCTTTCTGGTTGAAATGGCAAGCAACTGTTTTTTCTTTGTGATCCTGTCTAATGTCTGTTTTGTGGGCATTGATTCTTGTGTCTCTTTAATACCTGTGGACCACACAGCTACAATTACACTGCATGTAGGATCTAGTTGAGGTATTTTAGGGAGCCTATCACCCCAAGATTTAAATAGTGCATCCTTACCCATTGACATGATCAGTTCAGGAACAAGTCAATTGGCATGGCTATTAAGCTAGGACAGTTTAAACAAGGAAGAGATCTAAAAAGTATAAGCAAGATTTTCAAACCTCTAACTGAGACATGCAGCACTCCCCTCCCCCCCCCCAAAACACCCTTACCAGCACAGAAGGAGTCTCCCTGCAGGTCTGAACTTGGGAGAGGAGACTGTCAGGCCAGAAGCTAAAGAAGCAGAGGAATGGAGGGGATATGGAGTTTAGATACAGTTAAGCATATGCTCAAATGGAAATATCATCTATTTCAAATGCACATTCGGCTTTGGCTAGGTGGCAGGAATACAGACTTCCAAGCAGCACATGGCATGCACCTCAGAAAATGTATCCCAAGTGGAAGTCTACTGTTGGTAAAGACTTGACAGATACAGCTGAGGAAGGCTCTTTGTATGTCCCTGCTCTGCCTCCTGCAAGCAGAAGGAAGCTGTACAATATACACACATTAGGCTATTAAACCAGTCCACCCACTTTCAGCTGATGCCAGCCGCATCCTAACCAGGATGTGTCACCTTCCTGTCTGCAGCACAGTAACTGTTCAGGGGTTGGGAAGAGTGGAGATGACTGGAGGCAGGGACCACTTGGCAGCCTCTTAAAGCATCGCAGACCTAAAGGGGATCCAGGGACAACCAATCAATCTCAGCTGATGGGAAGAAGCAGCCCTAATTGGAAATGAAAATGCACCTATCACTCCTGCTCCATGTGCATACACATCAGTGGCCATAGCCAGAGAAAGAGCCTGTGTTATTAACCCTCCATTGCCAGCAAGGGTGAATGATGCAGCAAGAAAGCAAATGTGGCCTCTGGCAAGAAAAGATCCAGGTCTAGCCGTCCAGTTGTGGTATCAAGATCTATGATCTTTCAGATCTCACAAGCTAAACAGAAAACAGGACGATGCAGCACTGTAAAGACTAACAAGATGGTTTATTAGGTGATGAGCTTTCGTGAGCCAGACCCACTTCCTCAGATCAAATAGTGAAAGAAAATTGGCACAACCATATATACCAAAGGATACAATTAAAAAAATGAACACATATGAAAAGGACAAATCACATTTCAGAACAGAAGGGGGATGGGATGGAGGGGGAGGTAAATGTCTGTGAGCTAATGATATTAGAGGTGATAATTGGGGAGGCTATCTTTGTAATGGGTAAGATAATTAATGTCTTTGTTTAGACCGAGGCGTAAAGTGTCAAATTTAAGTATGAATGACAGTTCAGAGGATTCTCTTTCAAGTCTGGTGTTAAAAGGTCTTTGAAGCAGGATGCAGGTAATCAACTCATTGAGACAATGCCCTTTCTGGTTGAAATGGCAAGAAACTGTTTTTTCTTTGTGATCCTGTTTAATGTCTGTTTTGTGGGCATTGATTCTTTGGCGAAGTGTCTGAGATGTTTGTCCAATGTACATAGCAGACGGACACTTTCGGCACATGATAGCATAGATTATATTTCTAGATGAGCAGGAATATGAGTTCTTGATCTTATAACTCAATTGGTTAGGTCCAATAATGGTCCTAGGTCAAAAAATATTTGGTAGCCCTCATAGCACTACCCGGAGCTGCAGGAGCAGTGCCAGTATCTTGAGGTAGATACTGTCCTTTGCTTTCAGTCAGATAGACCCAAGATGACAGCAAGGTAGTAGGGGGCACTGTATTGCAGGAAGCAATGCTGACAGCTCTCTTGGGGCTACTCTCCCCATTGCTGCACTGCCGGCAGGCATGTGGGTGTAACAGCTGGGCATGCTCTTCCCCCAAGTCAGCATTCAACCCGTGTCCCAGGCGGAGGCCACAAGGGACCATGTTGAGGGAGCTGCACATGCTGCCTTCTCTGCAGGATTCTTCAGCAACACTCCCGTCTCCTCTCCTAGGCTAAGAGCAGGCAAGAGGGGCAGCTTCCGAGATCCCCAGCAGGAAATAGCAATGACTAGTGGCCCAAGTGCACACTAAAGTCTCACAAACCAAATAAAATTACTCTCGGCATTCCTTTTTCTGATCTGAAATCTTGTGATCATTTTTTTTGGTCACCTGACATGATTTTTGGAGGTTTCACCTGAAGAAGTGGGCTGTACCCATGAAAGCTGCATGTTTTGTTAGTCTCTAGGGTGCTGCAAGACACACTGTTGTGTTTTAAGTTTTTTCAGTTATAGACTAACACCACTCCCACTCTGAGCCAGACCTGAGACTCTTGGAGTCACAGGAACCACAGCGGAGGGTTTGTGCATGTGCACCACTGCCCCCTTGTGGAGTGTGTCTAAACTGCTTCTTCACAACAGCTCTGCTTGACTGAGGAGGTGACAGGCAGGTAGTTGGAATGTCATTGCCTCTCCAGGAGGAAACATTTTCCCTGCCTAAAGCGTGCATCAACCACACAGATAATCTCGGGTCTTACATGTCTCAAGTTAGTGAATCTGCTAGGAAAATGTGAAAACAGGGGCAACATTGTCTTCACAGGAGGTTTTGCACATAGATGCTAGAACTAGGGGTGCTGCCACAGCCTCTGGCTTGAAGTGGTTTCTGTTATATACAGGGTTTATAGCTTGGGTCATCTCTCAGCACCTCCACTATACAGACTGTTCCAGCACCCCTGACTTTGCACCCAGCTTGGGATCTGAGGCTAGAACAGCTGCATCTGCCAGTAATGATGCTTTCCCTCTTCTTTAGCACTGCCATATGAAAGAGCTCAGGGCACTTCTGGATGTTAGTAATTAAGTCTCTCGTGGAGTAACAGTCAATATTAAATTTACTTTACAGACTGGGCAATGGTGGCACGGGGAAAAGTGAGTTAATACATACAGAGCTGGAAAAAGAACACAGGAGTCCTGGCTCCCCAGTCTCCAATCTCACCACTAGACTCCACCCTCTTCCTAGAGCGATGCTTTTTTAAATCTGGACTATAAAAGAATAAACTAAGAGAAAGAGAATCCACGTGAATGTGTGTGGACAGGGAGGTGGCATTGTTAACATCCATACTGTACTCTAACAAGTGAGCAAACCACAGCCTGTGTTCCCCAGACAGGAGCAGGAAATGATGTAATTCATTTGACAAATCATGTTTATTGAGGCCAAGTTGTTCCTTTGATTGTTTGCATTTTGGGTACAGAGCAAGCTGGGGCCACATGCATAAACACAATGTGCATGAGATCCAAATGCAGAATTTATCAAAGCAAATTTCAGGTACTGCAGCCAAGAGCCTCCCACCCAAAGGAAAGGAGATGTTCACTGGTCCCAAACCCCAAAGAGAGGGGATCAGAATTATCTTCTGAAGGTATTTTCCCCAAGGCACTGTGTGGCTTTGCCCCTGAGACCAGCAAACAGGGTGGAGTAGAGAAGGACCAATCTGGGCACCGTGCCAGACATATTTCTATTCACCCCTGTATAACAGCAACACTGGCCCTTCCTTAGAGGAAGATCCTAGCTTGCGTCACGCAGCCACATAGGGACCCCCCTTCTCACAGGCAGGGAACCAAAGCACAGACAGGTGAAGACCAAGCTCCCATAACAAATGTGCGGCAGGGTCTAGGTCTCTTCACCCCCCTACCCTTTGCTCGCACCCACAGATCATATTGGTTCTACTGATCGTCTCAGAACACCAGGCAAGTCTCAATTATGATCAGCATTTGTCTGTGAAATTCCTAGAAGATGTGGGCGCCTCACAAAGGTCCCTGCTATGAACGGGCCACACCTCAGATCAGCACAACATGTTTTGGATGCTTCTCTGAAGTATGTCTGAGCACCTACCCTAAGGTCTTGCACTTGTGGTGCAGGCACTCCCACTCAGCCTAAAGCCCTAGCTCTGTTCTCACATCATAGCCACCGGTGAGTAGCAGCTGGTGGGTTAATGCAACGCTCTGCTCTGGCTGGTTAGTGGTTTGAGTGTCTACAGCCGAAGAGGCACCTTCTGCATCTAAACTGCCATAGCACTTGTGACTCTGGTCTGTACCCCAGTCTACATGGGACTCAGGATTGTCATGGCTTCACCCTTCCTGCTCTCCCCATACCAACAGAGTCATGAATATATTTAACGCCTGTGTCTGTCACAGAAATCATGGATTCAGCGAATTTCTGTGACTTGTACAGCAACCAGCATGGCTGTTTCCAGGGCTGCCCAAGCAGATCAGACAGGCCCTGGGCTAGGTTCACTGGCAGCTGCTGGACAGTTTGGATGTGAGAGGGGGCTCAGGGCTGTAGCAGGAGGTTGGGGTACAGGCATCACTTACCCTAGGGTGGGGCTCCCCAGAAGTGGGTGGCATTGCCTGCAGTCCTTAGGGGCAGGGAAGGCTAGGGGTCTCCTCCCCACACTGCTCCTGTAGCTCCTATTGGCTGCAGTTCCTGGCCAATGGGCACTTCAGAACTGGAGCTAGTGGCTGGGAGCCCTGGCCTTCCCTCTTCCTCGGTCATGCATGGATATGCCAGCCATTTCCAGGGAGCTACATGGAGCTGGGTAGGGAGCTTGCCAGCTACCTCCAATCTTCCTGCACCACTGGGAGTCCCATGCCACACACCACTGCCTACTGCCCCCAGCACCAGCCTCCCAGCAGTCCCAGATTGCCCCTCCCAGCACACTCATGGCCCCAAGTTTTAGTGAGGAGTATACAGCATAAGTCATTGACAGGTCACAGGCTGGTGAATTTTTGTTTACTGCCCGTGACCTGTCCATGAGTTTTACTATAAATATCCGTGGCTAAAACAGCCTCACTCATGAGTGCAGCTGACCGTGGGGCACATGGTTAACAAAGCAACTGGCTGCTGCAGTCTCACATTGTGGTACCCAACATGCTCTGTGGCAGGGGTTTGGATGCTGGCGGCGCCTTTCTCCAGATGTGTCCAGTCCAGGGCATACCAAGCTCCCTGTTCACCCAGCCAGCTTCCCCTTGTCCTCTTTTTCTTTCTCTTTGGCTTCCTGGGTTCCCTACATCACAGCCTCTCACGTCTCTCCCAGGCTTTGTGCATGAAAGCGATAGAGTGAGGCTGGGAAAGGTCAGCAGGAAGACCAAGCACTGCCAGCTCAGTGCTGAGTCTCTGTCTTTAATTAACATCTGCTGGGCAAGCCGCCCTCCCTACACTTGACTCTGACTCCCCAACTCCCCTTCCCCTCCTCTGTCATTACGCCCACACCAGGGGAGACAGGGAGGAGAGGCGATGGGGGAAGCAGAGTCCCTGGAGCTCCTCACAGCCCCACTATGCCAAAAACAACAAAATCCCAGCAGCTGATTCCAGGAGCTGCCTGGTACATCAGCATGTCAATGTGTTTGAGACTGGCTGCTACCTGCTTCTGCCGCACACGGGCTTTCCTGACTTCTGGCCATTCGGGTTTTTTCCTCTTGTAATTTTTTGCAGTTAATTCAGCATCAGCAAAAGTTGTTGTCCTGACAGCTCTGCAGGTCAAAGCCCTCTCCTTAGCTGCCAACCCACACGATGGTAGGGCAGGCTTCTCCACACTGTCCCAACAATGTGTTGCCCTACTGTCCTCAATGTCCCTTTCCAGGGACTTGGGACATTTCAGGCCCAGTCAGCTGGCAGAAACAGGACAGTTAAATCAGATACACCCATGTCCTAGAAACCTAGCAGAGACCTACCACGCCCATCCCCGACAGGCCAACGGTCAGCAACCAGCAGGTAACAACTGCCACTCAATGCTGCCTGGGGGTGGACTGAAACCAGCAATCTAGAGGCTCTGTATCCCACTCCCTGTCCACTCTCATTTCCAGAGCCTGAAATTACATTTCACCAGAGGTTTCTGAACCAACTGCTGTTTGGCTCCCCTGTTATTTCCCTTGCAGAAAAAGGTCCCCATTATAGCATATGTGCTGGGATGGGGAGCAGCATAAAGCATGTGGAGGCAACTGGCAAGTGCTCTACTGCACAAGTTAATGCTGGAATGTTCCTGCTCCAGTGCTCCAAACAGCAACTCTCCCTCTCTACTAGGAATGGGGGGGGGGGTGTTTAGATGATGTTCTCACCGTTTAGAGAAGCTGTGATACAAACTGACTCAATTCACTGCAGAAAGCTGGAAAGGAAGAGAACTTCACCCCAGTACCTCTCTATCCACCCCATAAGAAATGGCCCTTATTGGAACAGGGAGTGATTGGCTATGCCTGGCTTGGCTGTTGCTTCCTAGTTCCTACCATCTTCTGTTGACTGACAGGTAGTAAGCAAATGCCTTCAAGAAACTTTGTGAGCTAATCTGCAATGGAGACAGGAAGGATTCTGTTTCAGATTTATCGGCAAAGAGTTTAATTCAGCAACAAAACAGTTAATTTTGTTAGTATGAACTAACCTGCACTCACTGCGGATATGTCTAGACTACACCTTTTTCTGCTTTTTTTTTTTTTTTTTTTCTGGAAGAGGCTTTTCCAAAATTTGGCCTGTCTACACTGGGTCAATTTTGGGAAAAAAAACCTCTTTTGAAAGATCCCTTCTTCCTCGTAGAATGAGGAAGACAGGGCTTCTGAAAAAGCATGTCTGCTCTTCCGCAAAAAAAAGTGGAAGAACAAACGTTCCCTGGATACAGCGGTATCCTAAAAAAAAACCCCTCAGTCTAGATGTACCCTGAGAGACTACATCTTCCTACTGGCTAGATGTACCTGAGACTAGTTTTAAAAAGTAATGTATTGTTGCAACTAATGTTCTCGCCCATACCTGTGTTTAATAGGTTAGTCCAGAGACACGAGTGTGCTACACAGGTCATTGAGAACAGAGGGTTGGCTTCCATGCCAGGAAAATGGTGGTATTGAACCCTCAGCTCTTTGGACTCTGTTCTCTGTATTTGATAAGAGCTAGAGAAAGGTCAAATGTACAAAATTCAGGTGCAGATTTGGAACTTCCCCAATTGCAGAGTTGTTTGGATCTGGGTTTGTTCTGGGCCAGTTTATAGCTTGGAATTTTGTTAAGGAAATCAGGCAGGTGGTTTGTGATTCACTAGTGACTATACAGTAACCAAGCTGAAGAATTTATACTAAGCCCCTTGAGAAGCCCTGGGCAGGACAGGGGATTTCATACACCTGGGATGGCACTGGTGGGGACCAGAACCATGTAATGTGCTCCATCCTGATCCCAAGGGGAAGGTGGAGTTTGGGATAAATGAGATCTGGATCCCATGCAGTTGTGAGCTGAAGATTGTAAAACCAACACCAGATGCCACGTCTATTCATCTCTGCCAAGCCCCTTTCCCCTTCCACACCAGCCCCAGCCTGATGCTGTGACAGGGGATATGTCTACACAGCAATTCAAAACCCATAACTGGCCTGTGCCAGCTGACTTAGGCTAAGGGGCTGTGAAATTGCAGTGTAGACATTCAGGTTTGGGCTGGAGCCTTGGGACTGTAAGACTCTGACAGATGGGAGGATCTTATATTCTACACTGCAATTAAACAGTCCCTTAGCCTGATTCAGCTGGGATCGGCCAGTCATGGGTTTTGAATTGCAGTGCAGATATACCTAAGGAGACCCATGTGGGCAAAGCACCTCATCACATTCATGAATGAGGACCAATTAACCATACTAGAGTTAATTACATGACTTACAGTTAGCTGGAGCCATGTCTCAGTGAAGTGTTTCCTCGGCATGTCTCATCCCAGCGCTACACAGCAGAGCCACTGGAGAACAGAGAGCAGGTGTGAGTAAAAACCTGCTTTTGCTGCAGCCCCTGAAGGGAAGGGTTGTGAAGTATGCCCATTGTGACTTGGCACTGCTCTGCACTCATTTGCACTGCACACGAGGACACAGTGCAGGGCACTGGTCCACCAGTCCCTGTTGAAGTCAGCTCCACAGACTATCCGAGGGTCAAACAGGAAATGCAGGGTCCTTTGCTCTGCAGTGAGGACATCAGCTGCAAGGATCCAGCCCAGAGCATCTTTGTATGTTCAAGTGCTGGATCCTCCTGCTCCCATATATGCGGCACACATGGCTCTGGCATCTGGGCCACACTCTGGTGCATGTGGGGTTGGACTCATTCATGTCCTATTTTCACCGAAAACTGCTACCCAGAAGGCCAGAAAAGGAGACTGAGTGAAGGCTGCACCCATGCTGGGAAGGACAGATGATGTCATTATAGCCATTACACTGTTTTGCCTGCCAGCTTCTCCTGATGGTCTCCTCAGATCCTGCCAGCTTCCTTTGCTTCTCAGCTCTTCTAGCCAGCTCTTTGAGGTCTCAGTTGCATTTCTGTTTGGTTTCATGGTACCAAAAGCTGCTGTATCAAAAAACCCAAACAAAACAAAAACATCAGAGGGGAAGCCCAGTTAGTCTGTAACTGGAAAAACTTTAAAAACAAAAACAAAAACCCAACAGTCTAGCAGTAGCACCTTAAAGACTAACAAAAGCAACAACATGGGCTCCAAATGAAGGTAGAAGGTCTGTGCCCCAGAGCAGAAGTCTCCAGCCCAGCTGGGGAAGAATGGGTTCTCACACACAAGCTCATTAGAGTTTGAGCAGCAAAGCAGCAGCATTACTTATCCCATCTCTGCAGCTGCCTAGGCAACATGCTCATTGACTGGATGGATCCAGAGAGGGCCATGGTAAGGGCCTCCTCCTCTTGGCTTTTATAGCTCCTTTCATGGCAAGACCTCAGCCTACTTCACAAACACTAACTCATTAACCACCACAGCCACATCAGTGCAGGATCATTTCCCCACTACACTGAAAGGAAACTGAGGCACAGAGCAGTGTCTTGGCATCAACCACCCAGTGACTTAATGTAAGAGTTAGGAATGGAACTTGGGAATTCCAGGCTCTTGCTCAGTGTTCGCCATCCAAAGCGGGGCATGGATCTCAGGAGTCCTGACTCCCAGCCTCCTGCTCTCACCCCCCAGCCTGGGTTCTCGAGAGTTTCCTGTATACTTCAGTTCTAAAGACAAGGTCTGGGCCTGGTTTGGGGTGGCGGAGAAGAGCGCCCCATTCAGCTAAGCAGGTCTCCCCTCCCCTCGGTAATAAACATACAAAGGTCACAATGCAGCTACTGCACCACTTTCCTGCGGAGGACTAGGGCTGCAACAATTCTAGGGCTGCCTGGACCTGAAGAGGAGAATCTGGTCAGCTCAAAAGCTCGTCTCTTGCACCAGCAGAAGTGGGTTCACTATCAGATATTACCTCATAGTTTGTCTCTCTAATAGCCCTGAACAAACACAGCTACTCCAGCTCCCATCCTAGGCAGACAGCAATGCCCCTGTTGGGAGTGAGAATAAAAGCCCAGCCAGAGGAGTAAGGCCTGGGGCCTAGGCAGCAAGGGAGGAGGCTGTTGGGGCAGCCATCAGCAAAACTAATGTCCTTGTCTGCTGTCAGCCCAGCCACGCACTGAAAAGAAGATGGCAGGGACCAAAGGGTTAAACCATTTAGCAAGGCCACCAGTGTGATAAATGCAGCAATCAGCAGCGACAGCCCTCCCACTGCCACCTAAGGCTCAGCCTGGCTGGGGAGCAGAGAAGGTGGCAGTGAAAGGAGTGGGTTGGGAGGACTCTTATCCTGATACGGCTCCTTCCTTCCAAGTGAGGGTTTGGAAAAACTGAGCAGGCAGGGCTGGCTCTGAAATCACAGCGCCTCAGTGACACAAAGCCAGCCAGATCTCCCCTCTGAAATAAAGAAGAGTTAGGGGCTGGCGTGGGCCAGAGACAGGCAGGCATGCACCCAGCCGTGTATCCTGCTAGCTTTGGTGGATGCTACAGGCCATGGGCACATTTGGGGGTGGGGGAGAGACAGACAGATTTTGGGGATGGAGGGAGAAAGACACCATTTCATCCCCCAGGAGTGAGATTTTTTATGTCATTTTTGGTTGACTGCACAGGCGTGAGCAGGTCCTGCACAGGCTGCAGGGGATTTCAGGTTAATACACACAGATAGGTAGTTGGCTCTGCAGCTGGCTGCCTGCTATTGCATTCCTGAACTCCCACTCCAGCACAAGTACCTGGTTCAATAGTAGATATTCTCCTCCAGGTTCCCTGCACCTCTGAAGCTCCTCTTACAACAAGCCTGAGAGGGAGAGCACCCCAAACACGCAAAGGATATATAACTATATACACACCCCACATGTTATTAAACATGCCGGCTGTGTCTAGACTGGCATGATTTTGCCGCCTGTCTACACTGGCCGCGAGTATTTGCACAAGAACACCGACTTTGTAATGTACAAAATCAGTGGTTCTTGCGCAAATACTTGACTCTCCCACTCAGAGATAAGCCCTCTTGCGCAAGAGGGCCAGTGTAGACAGCAATGTTAATTTCTTGCACAAGAAAGCCCGATGGCTAAAATGGCCATTGGAACTTTCTTGCACAAGAGAGTGTTTACACTGGCACGGATGCTTTTGCACAAAGGCACATGCCAGTATAGACGCTCTCTTGCACAAATACTTTTAATGGAAAAACTTTTCTGTTAAAAGTATTTGTGTAAAATCATGCCAGTCTAGATGCAGCCGCAGAGTGTAATGAGCAAACATACACATGTATTTCTGCACACACAAAGTATAATACGCACATAATATAATACTGGGCATAGGTGAAGACATGCTTCCTGTGTACTCACACATACATGCCTACTGCAGCTTTGCATTTTTGTTGTGCCTTTCATCTGAGGATCATAAAATGCTTTAGTAAGAATAATTAACTCTGGAGAGGTGGCTTGGTTTCATTATCCCCATTGTATTGATGGGGACACAAACAGTCAGGTTATGCGTCTTGCTCAAGGTCACAGAACTGGTAACTGCACCCAGCAGGCCTAACTCCAAATCCCCTTCCTCCATTACACACACTCGGAGCACAACTACACGGCAGCATTATTTCAGAATAACCAGCAAGCCATTATTTTGAAATAATATTGAGCTGGAGGACTTCTTACTCCAACTCCTGGTACCCTCACTTTACAAGGAGTAAGGGAGTGCTCTTCCTTCAACTTCTGCTGGGTAGACAGTGCCAAAAGCTGAATTAAGCTATTTCAACTTCAGCTGTGCAATTGACGTAGCTCAAGTTGGGTAGCTTAATTCAACTTTTGCCCTGCTGTGTAGATGTGCCCTCACAGTCCCTTTCTCCTCACTGGAGTGGAGTTCTGAGGCTTGGACATTGCAGTCAATTGACTCCCTTCTCTCACTCTCTTGGGCACTGCTAGTCCACCCACGACTGATGGTCTTAGCTCTGAGTGCTGCTTGTGCCCAGGGCCTAGTGGATTTATCTGGCAAGTTCTGAGATGGTCATTTACTCAACTATACACAAGAACTCTAGGACAAAGCAAAGAATCCAGCACTTCCCTGAAGCTAAAGGTGGTCTCAATCTGACCCTGCTGCCCAGATGATGCCAGCTCCCCTGCATACTCTGGGGTAGACTTATCTGACCAGTAATTAAAGGAGAGGACTGGACATCAGGGCTCCTCCCAGTTCTGCCACTATGGCTTTAGGTCAGTCTCTCTCCCTCTCTGAGCCTTAGCTTCCCATCTGTACACTGGGAAAAACAAGACGTTCTTGCCTCAGGAGGATCTTGACCAGCCAAAACCATTACCATCAGAGAAGCATTTGGAAACATTTGAACTTGGCCAAAGGACCATGTTATTCTTTCTGTTGTTCTCAGCTCTGCCCCATACACTATGGCTACGTCTACACTGGCACCCTTTTCTGGAAATGCTTAAAACGGAACAGTTTTCCATTATAAGTATTTCTGGAAAAAGTGTGTCTACATTGGCAGGATGCTTTTCTGGAAAAGCACTTTTTCCGGAAAAGCGTCCGTGCCAATGTAGACGCGCTTTTCCGCAAAAAAGCCCTGAACGTCATTTTCGCGATCGGGGCTTTTTTGCGGAAAACACTACTGTGCTGTCTACACTGGCCCTTTTCCGGAACAGTTTTCCGGAAAAGGACTTTTGCCCGAACGGGAGCAGCATAGTTTTTCCGGAAAAGCACTGATGATTTTACAGTAGATTTTACAGTGCTTTTCCGGAAATTCAAGTGGCCAGTGTAGACAGCTGGCAAGTTATTCCGGAAAAGTGGCTGATTTTCCGGAATAAGTGGCCAGTGTAGACACAGCCTCAGATTTCACCTTCCTTTGACCCCTGCCCTATTCAAACTCAGCATCTCTGCATCTGTGCAGGCTTTAGGGAAAGACCAAGAAGCAGCATTCGGAGCACCAGGCTGGGGAGGAAAGGGGTGAATTTGAACAGACAGCATAGCCCCTTGCACACTGACCTATTGGTCCCCAGCCCTGGGGCTCATATCTTTGATGGAGAAGATGATTTGTCATCAGCATCCTTCCTGCACCAACCTCCTCTCACTCCTGCGGTCTCACCTCCCATCTCTACTTATTTCTCTGCTCTTCTTTCACTCCCTGGTTTACTCTTCTCTCACACATTTATCTTTTCCTTTCAAGCTCTGTTTTACCCCATTCTCTCCTCCATTTCCTGTTCATTTCGTCCACCTCTCCCAAGCCTGCTTCATCTGCTTCTGCTCCCTTAGGGTATGTCTACACTAGCCCCTAGTTCGAACTAGGGTGGTAATGTAGGCAACCGGAGTTGCAAATGAAGCCCGGGATTTGAATTTCCCGGCCTTCATTTGCATATTGCTGGGCGCCGCCATTTTAAAATGTCCGCTAGTGCGGACTCCGTGCCGCGCGGCTACACGCGGCACGGACTAGGTAGTTCGGACTAGCCTTCCTAGTCCAAACTACTGTTACTCCTTGTTTCATGAGGAGTAATGGTAGTTCGGAATAGGAAGCCTAGTCCGAACTACCTAGTCCGTGCCGCGTGTAGCCACTAGCACTAGCGGACATTTAAAAATGGCGGCGCCCGGCAATATGCAAATGAAGCCCGGGAAATTCAAATCCCGGGCTTCATTTGCAACTCCGGTTGCCTACATTACCACCCTAGTTCGAACTAGGGGCTAGTGTAGACATACCCTTACATATTTCTGTTTTACACCCTCTCTCTCCAGAGATGCACTGGGTCATGAGTCGGTTGTGGTGTTTCAGCCCCGTGGTTCTCAGTCCACAGTGGAAGTAGTTGATCTCTACCATGAGGCCAGGGAATTGAACTTGGTGACCTCTCAAGAGCCATTCCAGTTCTAGTGTTCTATGATTCCACCTGTACCTCTTTGTCATGCTGGCACAATTTGGAGAACTCTCCTGTGCAAGAACTCCCATTGACCTTGGATAGACCCAGGACTGGTTTGCAGGACTCCCCAGGACTGACCTCACTGAACCTCAGAAGTTTGCAGAGCTGGCCTTGAAGCCTCCAAAGTTCTGGCTCAACCAGGTACTTTCTGGTATTTCCTGCTTCTGCTCAGACTAGAGTTGCCCCAAATAGCTCCTCACACAGGAGTTTTAACCTTTGGTTTCTAGGCCCAGCCCACAAACATCAGACAACATCTATGAGTTTGTGAAATTTTCCCAAACCTTGCAACAGATTCTGCTGAGTCCAGTGGGGAACAAAGGGGGGGTTGATCTTATGTCTCTTGCCAAAGTGACCTCTATGTACGGTGACCATATGTCTCTTTTTTTCTGGGACAGTCCTGGATTTAAGGGTTCTGTCCTGGTGTCCTGATAAAGGTGGCAAATGTCCCGGAAAACCTGTTGGGATCCAGCTACAAATGGCACCGCCATCCCCCCCAGCCCTCTGGACACCCTCATAGACACCCAGCGCTAGTGCGGCGCAGCAGCAACACCCTGTCTCCACCCAGCATGTAAGCGGCTCCCTTGCTGCTTTGCACGGGCAGCCAGGGCCAGGGCCAGGGGTGTACAGTGTCCGGAGCACAATAACTCCCCTTCAGCATGCACCACTGCCCGGCATACCTCCCCTCCCCCTCCTCGTGGCCTTTCCCTCCCGCTGCGGGACTGTCTCCTCCATCCACAGGTGGCCGCCGCCACTGCTGGAGGGGGAGGGGCACTGGTCGTAGCTGGTGAGCCACTCCAGGGAGCTGCCACTGCAGTCCTGGCAGAGACTGCACAGAGCCCAGCTGGAGCACTGCAGAGCGGGGTATGTTCAGACTGTGCTGGTGAGCTCTCTGCTCAGCCCCTTCTCCCCCCACTGGGGGAGCAGCCATGCATGTACCCGCTCGCACAGCCATGCTCCGCAAGCCGGGTCTGGGGGGGGGGCTTCCCCCCATGCTCCTGCTAATGTGAGCCAAAGCTGGTGCAGGGACTGCAGTAAAATTAGCACCGCGAGCAGCCCAGCTCCAGGCCCAGCAAGCTGTCCTGCCCCGGGGCGGAGGCAGTGGGGACTTCTGGAGCCTGACCACAGACTCCAGCCCTGCAAACTGGAAGGCAGAAGGTGGGGGAGGGGCAGGGGAAAAACTAGGGGAAAGGGGGGTGGGAGAGGAAGGGGCTTGTCCTGAGGGGAGGGGGGCAAGGGCGGAGAAGAAAGAGGAAGGCACCAAGAGACATGGTGGAGGAGAAACAAATGCCAGAGGGCCAAGTGGAGACAATGAGGAAAAGGACAGGAGAAGGGAGGGGGAGGTTGCAGTGGTAGTGGGAGGGTGGAGGGGACAGGGTGATGCTGGGAGATGAGAGGAGAGGGGAGGGGAGGGGCATTGGGGGAAAGGGGAGAGGGGGAGGTGCTGGGAGAAGGGTTGAAAGGAGGGGTGGGCATAAGAAAGGTGGGGATGGAGCAAGTCGTGTGAGGGCACACAGGGGCATGAGGGTGATAAAGAGATGGACATCAGGGAAAAAGAGGGCGAGGGGAGCAAAGGGAATGAGGGAAGGAAGAGGCACTAGGAGGGTGCAGGGGTACGGGAAGGTGCAGGTGCCAGGGGATTCTAGGGGTGAAGCAGAAGGGCAGACACCTGCAGGGGAGGGACCAGAAACAGAGGAGAGAGGCAGGGCAGGTGTGTAGAGGGAGGTGTTAGGAGAGGTGATGGGGAGGGGTAGCTCACATGATCAGAGTGGGGCTACTGGAGGAGTGGGCACAGAGGGGAGAGAAGGGCTGGTGCAGGGGAGGGGGCAGATCCCACAAGGGCTGAGGGCAGTGAGGGCAGGAGTCAGGACAGCAGAGGAGGGTGAGGGATGGGGGGGGCAGCAGGCACTAGGGGAGCAGATGGGGCAAGGGGAGGAGACAGGGCAGCAGAGGGAAAAAGCAGAGGTTTATAAGATTTATTAATAACTTGGGTGCCACATGAACTCAGTACTGGTGTACAACACAAAATTCATTCTGCTCATGGGAGGAAACTCTTAGAGGGAACACTTCCCCCTCCCTCCCCCCACCCCGAGTTATTGTGACACAAATTGGGTTAATGCAATTGCAGGATAGTTGCATGAAGGGGGTTCAGTGGGGGCCAAACTCATCCCTCTTGGTAGGAGGATGGTGGGAAAAGTTCTTGGGGGGGGTCACATGACACCTTTTACTTCTCATCATGTGTCCATCTTGACCCTGAGAGCGTTACCTCCAGAGGCGTGGCTAGTGTGGGTCAGGGGCATGGCTAACAGAGGTCGGGGTGTGGCTAATGTGTCCCTAACTTTGTTTCAGAACATATGATCACAATATCTCCATGTCACACCAGGTGCTGCCTGCCTGGCCTCGTGCCAAAGGTATTTGGGGCCAGTGGCTTTAGCAGCAGTTACAGCTCTGAGGACCAGGAGCTGAAGATGGGAGGACTATAAACACGCTCAGCCCGAGTGGGCTTCTCCATAGAACTGGGTCTTCACAAGGCAGCTCCGAGGTGATGCAGGAGAAAGGGGGCGCCACCTGGTGGACTAGAGTGGATTAGCAGCAATGTCATCTATCAAGGCTTCTGGGCAAGTCTCTAGTCCAGTGGTCACCAACCAGTGGATCGGGATCTACTGGTCGATCTTGGAGCCTGTGATGGGTGATCCTGACTGGTTTGGCCAAGGGGCTATGAAGTGCAGCACTTCAGCTGCCCTTCCCCCACTGCTCTGCATCTTCTGCCCTTTGCCTTGGAGCTGCCCTCCCACCCAATCCGGAAGCCGACTGCTTGCTGTGCAGAGCGGGTAAGGGAGAGGTGCCCCCGCTCCCACCTTGTATTCTGGCTCCACAGAATGGAGGATGGGGCATAGCAGGGCTAGGGATGGAGGGAGCTTGCTGGCTGCTTTTGAGAGTGGTGCAGGGCCAGGGCAGGGGCAAGCCTGCCTTAGCCCCACTGCACCACCACCCAAGAGCCACCTGAGGTAACCAGTGTCCAGCTGGAGCCTGCTCTGAATCCTTGTCCCAAGTCATGAACCCCTCCTGCACCCCATACCCCTAAACTAGCCCCCTGACCCCAACTGCCTTACAGAGCCTGTATCCTGAACCTCCTCCTGCACCCCAAGTCTCTATCCCAGGCTCAGCTCAGAGCCCCTTTCACACTCCAAATCCCTTAGCCCAAGACCAGAGCCTGCACCCCAACCCTCTGCCGCTGCCTGATGAAAGGGAGAGAAAATGGGGGAGGGAGGAGTGAGCAGGGGCGGGGCCTCAGAGAAGGGGCACAAAGGAGGCAGGGCAGGGTATTTGGGTCTGAGGTAGATCCTGGATTGCACTTACATTCAAAAAGTGATCTCATGCTTAAAAAGGTTGGAGACCCCTGCTCTAGTCCAAGGGTGGGGACTGTTGACCCACAGAAAAATCATCTGGGGGGCCACACACAAGTCAGAGCAAACAAAATGAAACAAAAACAACCCCCCAAAACAAAGCTGGTGTGACCCCTGACTGAGGAGAAAGATACTCAAGATACTCCTCACTAACAGATGTTGTGCGCTCCAGCCTGCAGGCAGGCAGCAGGGGAGCTGGAGCACAAGCGTGGTCTCCACAATGCTTGGGGGGAGTGATGAACCTCGGGGGGCCAGATCCAGACAAGCTGAGCCTTAGGTTCTCCACCCTTGCTCTACTCCCCTATCTACAGGAAAGGCAGCGGTCAGAGATGAGACGGGAAGGTGAGTGATTTGTACTACAAATTGCCCCATGGTGGTCAATGCAGAGGTCATAGCATGCTCGCTATGCTGCTAGAAAAGCTTCTCTGGACATTTTTAGATTGCAGGCTGCTAAAATGGGATGCTCCACTGAGCTTCCAAGTCAGAAAACGGGGAGGGAGATGCTTGAATCAGCTTGTCAGGGAGGTTAATCCTCCCACAACGCCCCTCCTAATCCTGTTATAGACAGGCCTGGATCTCCACTGCTGAAAACTGCAAGCAGGCCCTGGATAAATAGTATCACCTTGCACCAGCCTGGGGGTGCACAGTCCATCCCTGTGAAAGCAAAATGTAAGATGTGTTTGTCTTCCACTGAAACTGGTGCTCTGGGATCAAGGCCTGCTGGCAGAACCTCTGGAAAGTGGTGGCTCATGTGGGATGGAAAGAATCTACTAAGGCATCCAAGAATGGAATGTTTCACTTAACAGGGCAAAGACAGCCCTGGTAGCACAAGTCTGAGAGCTGAGCCAGCCATTTCAGGGTGGGATGGAAGGGTACGGAATGGCAGACATAGTTCTTCCCCCATATGAAGCAAAAGGGGGCAGGGATAGGGCAGTGAGGGCAGCCAGGAGCAGAATGACCCTTAGGAAATAAAACTAACTTCCTCAGCATAGGAGAGGAGGCCCAAAGCTGATCTGCAAAGTCCTGACCACGTGTCTGGGTGGGATTCACCTCAGGGTGATACTTTGACTCAAGACGGGCCCACTGAAGTCATGGGACTCAAGGCACATAGAGCTGGGGGCTAATTCAGCCCCCCCCCCCTCGTGCTATTCTGTGCAGTTCAGATCCTTCATTCATACCCGTTCCGTTGGATCAATTGACTCCTTGATGCTGATAGGTCTCTGCAAAGTGATACAAAACAAGCAGAGTCTGATACAGGAGTGAAGAGGGTTGGGGGTCACTCTCACACACACTCTTTTCACTGCCCTGATACCCATTACTCCCATGCAGTTCCTCAGGGGCTTCAGGCCATACCCAGAGGTGAGAGGAGGCTTTGTCCCCTGAGACAAGTTCTTCCTCAGTGTCAAACCAGGCAAAGACTAGCTGCTGCACCAAACAAGCCCCATCCTTCTGCTGCTGGTCAGCCCTGGCCTCTGCAAGGAATAGCAGGTTTATTGCTGTACCTTACCTCCTCTTTGCTGAGTCACATAGCTCCTTCCCCTCCTTGAAATACCCATCAATAGCACAGGAGCACTTTCTTTTTGAAGAGGTGGATTAATAGGGATGTAAACAGAGAGAGTGTAGCAGAGCTAGAGAAAGGACAAAACCAGGGATATTATAATCCTCACCCTTCCATCCCAGGCAGTCTGACAGAGATGCAGGCAGCCACCGATGGGATAGAGCATGCCAGACAGGGCACAGTACATGCTCAACAGGAATCAGTGCTCTAGCCAGAGGTAGTAAGAGAAATCTTAGCTCTCTGGGAAAATGCCCCATCTGAACTTTAATGTCCAAGAAGTGAAGAGGTGAGCGGTATCACAAGATCACAGATTCTTACTCCATTTTCCTACATCAGGAAACAGAGGACTGTGCTAACCCTGGTAGAGTTCAAACCCTCAATTCTAGAAAGAGCAAATGCTTTAAAGGTGGTGCTTAGACCATTAACCCATCTCCTCTAATTCAGACAGCCTGAAACAGGAAAAGATAAGGCTCTGTCGACAGAGCCATGTAGATGAGTTTACTTGACATAGCAAAATGAAGCGGCGATTTAAATAATCGCCGCTTCATTTACATCAAAATGGCCGCCGCGCTGTACCGATCAGCTGATTGTCAGCAAGCGCGGTAGTCTAGACGGGGATCAGCCGACCCCAGAACCTTTTGTCGTCAGATCCTGTAAGCCTCATTAAATCGCTGGTTCATTTTGCTATGTCTAGTAAACTCATCTACATGGCTCTGTTGACAGAGCCATGTAGTCTAGACACACCCTTTGTGTCTGCAAACCCTTCAGTGCGAGGCGCAGATGTATGTACGGGCCCCGGGGAGGGCCAGGCTGCTCTCAGCTCCTCTGCCACCCATAGGGGGATCCCACTGTTGTCAGACACTTCTCTTGCCTGCTTGTCCATGGGCCAGGGGTGGAAGTGGGCAGCATGGTCCTCTGGGCACATTGGGGCACCGGTCAGGCAGGGCCTGCTGTGCAAGCCACACATGGCCTTGCTCCCGGGACATCCCTCTCTTCTGGCCCAAGGACTGTTGGTCACTGTTCACAGAGGAGGGCACGGCTTCAGGAACAGTGTCTGCATGGAGGATTGACCACCTCTCCCTCTTTGTGTTCTCTACAGCCAGACCAGTTGGGACTGAGGGGCGAGCCAGGCCACCCTTGCCAGCTGCCCCACGCTGGGGGATCCAAAAGCGTGCCAGGGTACATGAACACCTGATGCAGCAGAAGTCAAGCATGTCAGCGTCCTGTGCGACATACAGCAGACTCTGGTACAGATTGGGAGGATGCAGAGTTGTGGAACCATGCATGGGACCAGCTCATGCAGCGGTGCGATAGCATATGTGCCATCATGCACAACATGATGGCACACCCAGCTGCTGTCACTGCTCCTACCTACCACCCTCCTGCCCTCCCACTATGCCCATTCCCCCTCCCCCTGCCCCCCAAGTGATGCCTCTTCTCCCTCCTCCGCCTCCCCTGCCATCCCTGCCCCTGCCCCCCTCCTACCCACTCCCCTGTGGTCCCAGGACCCACCCAACCCCAAGGCTGATGAGGTCCTTGCACCCGAGGTGGCACATCCAGCCGCCCTCCATGCCTCTTCAATCCCCCCTTCCCCTCCAAATTATGAGCTCCCCTCCCTCCTAACCCCCACCCTGGGAGGAAGGCCTCCCCCTTCCTCTCCACAATGTTGTGGAGGACACAACATGCCGACAGCACCTCGGGGATGTTGTGCTCCCCCACATGCAGGTGGGTCAGGAGGCACCTGAACTGCACCTTAAGGCGGCCAAAGGTGCACTCCAGGTTCAGGTAGGCATTAAATTGGTCCCTGCTGGGGTCCAGGATCCCCTACAATGCACAATGGCATCTGTATGTCCTCAACCGCAAAGTCCTGGCAGGGGAAGAATGTGCCTGCCTCCAGTTTCCTGTAGAGGCTGGAGTTCCGAAAAATCAGGACATCATGTGCCCTGTCTGACCACCTGACGAAAATGTCCGTGAATTGTCCATGGTGGTCGACCAGGGCCTGCAGCACCATAGAAAAGTAGCCCTTGCTATTGATGTACTGGGTCGCTCTATGTTGAGGTGCACAGATCAGGATGTGGGAACCCTAGGACAGCAAATCTGGCCACGATGGAGTTCAAGTCTCCCAGGCAGATGACTCTCCGCAGCAAGATGGAGTTGATGGCCCTCACAACCTGCAGGAGACAAAGAAACACACAAAACAGAATGAGAGAGGGGGTGCCCACCGCCTCTCATCCCATCCCCCATCTCCCCCTCAAGCACCTCAGGATCCACCACCTATACGGCCACCCCACCCAGAAGCAGGGCTGTGTGAGGGTGGGACGGCATAATCCCCCAAGGACGGGGCTTCTTCCCCACTCCTACTCCATCCCAAAACCCCCCTTTCCCGAGGGTCCCCCTTTTTCAGGACTCCCCCCCGTAGCCTGAGAATGGCTTTACCTCCATGAGGAGGGCCCCATGCCGAACTGGTTGCCCACCAACCAGTAGCTGTCTCGGGTGGTGAGCTTCCAGAGGGCAATTGCGACCCACTTCTCCAGGGGGATGGTGGACCGCAGGTGGGTGTCACGTCATCAGAGGGCAGTGATGAGCCAGGCACACAGGTCCAAAAAGGTAGCCTTCCGCATGCAGAAGTTTTGGAGCCATTGCTGGTCATCCCACCAGTTGGAACTGGTGTCCAGCCTCCAGAAACGCCTCTCTACTGAGGGTTGTGGTTGCAAGGGTTTTGCTCCCGCAGGCAGGAAAAGGGTCCATAGAATAAGCTCGGGGTTGAGCTTTGTTACAACCAGGAATGCAGCCAGCACAAAGTCTGCAGAAACTGCAGCATGCCCAGGGGCAGCTCTGGCTCCATGGCACAAAGGAAAAAACTGGGCAACCACGGCACGCATTGCAAGAGCTTTGCTGTCCCTCGAAGAGGTACGCAAGCACCAGCAGAAGCAGACACACATGCTTAAAGGGACCCCCTTGAATAGCTGTGTCTCTGTAAGGCTTTGGCACCAGCACGCGGAAGCAACTGGTGACCTTAAGCCCTGCATGAAGTGGTTCTGGATGGCCTTTTTTGCGAGATAGCGTCTAGTCAGTCTGGACACTATCTTTCGAAAAAGCAGACCACTTTTTCGATGCGCTCTTTTGGAAGAAGTTTTTTCAGAAGATCTCTTCCAGAAAAGCTTCTTCCTGAAGAAGCCTGGAGTCTAGAGATAGCCACTGATGGTTATCTGTGGCCTGGCCTTCTGGCTGGTTCTGCAGGTATCCCAAAGACAGGGCAGTGGGATTTTATCAGTTTTCCTCAACCACGAGGGTGGTAGAGAGGTATTTGAGGGAGAAGCTGCCTGCTGGGAACACTGGGAGTGAACGCTGGGAACACTGGCAGAGCGAACACAGGGTTGACACTGTGTTCAGTAACTAAGCCACCAGGTGGGTGAGGCGACATTATTAAGAGTTTTAAAGGTAAAAACAAGCAGCTTTTATTCGATACACTGGTGACGGGGGAGCTAGCACAGAGACTCAGGCCAGGGCTGATGTGATCAACCTGTGTGTAGTCAACCTGTGGGACTCCTTGCCAGAGGTGGCTGTGAAGGCTAGGACTATAATAGAGTTTAAAGAGAAGCTGGATAAATTCATGGAGGTTAGGTCCATAAAAGGCTATTAGCCAGGGGATAAAGTGGTGTCCTTGGCCTCTGATTGTCAGAGGCTGGAGAGAGTTGGCAGGAGACAAATTGCTTGATCATTGTCTTCGGTCCACCCTCTCTGGGGCACCTGGTGCTGGCCACTGTCAGCAGACAGGATACTGGGCTAGATGGACCTTTGGTCTGACCCAGAACGGCCATTCTTATGTTATGTTCTTATGATCAATGTGACAAGATAAGAAGATGCTCTTGGCAGCAAGGACACCAGCCTCATGTTGGTTGGGTCCAGGCTGAGAAAGCCACAGACAGGGCTGAGTAGGTCATGACACATTGCTGTAGCAGAGGCCTGGCCCTGGTTCTCTAGTTGCAGTTCAGAGTGGAAATAATGAGGCTAGGACAGGCCCTGGGGATAGCTTTTTGAACCCCATATCTTAACTGGAGGCCACAGAATGAAGCAGAAAAATGTCCCACCTAGGAATCCCTGCCTCCATGGGACTAATCACCAGCCTGCACTTTCTCCTACTGACAATGGTACTTGAACTACAGGTGGCTGTTCAATGGGGCATCAGCCATTTGCCTGGCTCCTAGGGTCGGAGGACCCCATCACCTCCCTGATTTCCCTGAGTTACCCAGAGCCCCTACACCTGGCCTAGAGTTCCCCTCCCTGCAACAAACACACAACCCCTTCTCTAAGCCTTGAAATTAAGTGAAGAAAAGAAAAGGGTTTCTCTGGGAAGCCAAAGAAATGCAACTGAGAACACAGTTCCCATGGTAACAACAGGACCCAGAGGAAGAAAAGGGAAATATAAATTGGATTATCAAGGGGACAAATGGAGAGGGACGAGCCACCTGCACCCAGAAGCCACACTGGCCCACTTGCACTGCAAACAAGTGGAATCCCACCACATAGCGGCCCTTGCCCGTCTCTGGTGCCTGCCAGCCAAAGCTTAGAGTCCTTTCCACATATCAATTCCTCTTGCCCTACATTTCCCAATGAGGCAAATATCACTATACCCACTGTAGAGAGGGGAAACAGACACAGAGAAGGAAGAAGATTTGTTCAGGATCACACAGGCAGTCTTTGGCAAAGCCAGGAATAGAACCCTGGGAGTCCTGACCTCCAGTCCAAAACTTTTTCCTCTCTCTGACTGGCATTATTAATAATTCATAGGGAGTGACACAGACCAGGCCGTGTCTGGGCACAGCTGAGGGCGTCCGCTCAGGGCGAATTGCTCAAATCCGGGGCTCCTTACAGCCCCCAGACTGGTGACCTCTCCAAACAGGCCACAAACCAGTCTCACAGAGCGCTTCAGCTGCCTGCCTGAAGCGTCACGAGCAAAACCCCTCCGACACCCCAGCAATATCCGTGCCCCAGATGGCCCCGGGCCTCATACACAGGTGGGGGGGTCCTAGCACCCAATCCCACCTATCCCGAACAAGTTCTGTCCGGTCCCAAGAAACCAGCCACAGATCCCTGGTCAATTTACCCTCTGGACCTTACCCACAAATCACACTGGGCCAATCCTTTAGAATCTATATCTAAAGGTTTATTATCACAAGAAAGAAAAGCATGAGAGTAAGGTTGTTAAAGATTAGTACTTTACATGCACCGAATCTCTCAGTCCTCGATGCAGGCTCTAGCAGAGGTGTTACAGCTGCTGGTTTGAAAGTTCTTGTTGCACATCCTATCATCAGGATGGGTTCACAGGTCTTCCAGGCTCTTCGATCCCTGCAGTGCTGCCTCTGGGATGAAGTGCTGAGCTGAGAACAAAATGGCATCGACCACATGGCCTCTTTATACCCCCTTCCTGGCCTCTTCTTGTATGCAGCAAGTCACCTGGTCAGAGGCCAATCTCTATGTTCCCTGCTGGCTGCTCTCAGCTGACAAACCCCATTCTTTGGGTGTGTCCATAGCCCATTGAGAGCCATTGTTCCACAGGGCTTTGCTACTCAGCCTGTCCATAGCCATGCTTAACCACATTCAGAGAAATATTCAGCTTCCACACAGATTACAGATTCCTACCTACACACATAGACATTATATACTCACATAAATAGCGTACATAAGATCAACAAACGATAAGCTCCCATTCAATACCCCACATGGCTCCCTTTTATACAAATTTCTGGGGCCAACACCCCCACCTAGGGGTGCAGCAGCGATCTGGCTGCTTCCCTCCAATTCGGTAATGTGACAGGGAGATTTGAAAACATTTACAAATCCCAGGCAAGTAACAAAACACTGGAGCCAGAATTCAGATACTCCAACCCAAGTGAGCAGCTGCCAAACCAGGACTCATACTTTGCAGACTAAAAACAGCTCTATGTAAGCAAGCAAATCTCCCCTTGAAGCCAATGGGAGATGGAGCAATTTATGCAAGAGATGAATTTGGGGACCCCAGTTATTAGGAAGAAATAGGGAATAGTAATGGGGGTGTCAACAGCCCAGGAAGGCCTAAGTGTTTGTGGGATGGTGAAGCCTCCCTGCGGATGCAGAGAGTACCCCATCCCGCATTTACTCTAGCCCCACCTCACAGGCGGTAGCGACCTGCACAGACGGTTGGGCCAGAGGCCCTCATCAAGGCGGGTCGCAACCCACGGGGCAACTCGTACTGGTCCCTGTACTCACAGGTCTCTAGTCTTTAGGCCCCCTATGGGGTTAGTTTTTGGCCCTTAGTCTGCTAGGAGCCGTATTATCTCCTGATGATTTCACAGTCTTGGGTCTTGCCACTAGCCTAGTCCATTCCCAGCAGCAGTCCTTAAAGTTATAAAGACGTGTCTTGTCGTACAGGGTGGGGTAGGGGGACCCAGGCCCTCCCTCTCCACTGGGTCCCAGCCCAGGGCCCAAAGTGCAGGGGATTGTTCCCTTACCCAGCTGGTGGGGTCAGAACCGCAACTCACCAATCCTCACAGGGCTATGTTCACTCCCTGCCCTGAGCCTCTTCCTACCCCCACTAGATGCTTCTGCTGTGCACTCTCCCCAGAGTGCCAACAACTGGTCTTACCAGCCCACGTCGTCTTCTTTCCCGTTGGGGCAGAGGCCCATCATGCATCAGCACTATCACGTCAGGGTTAATCCCGGAGATCTATGAACTGCCGTTGGGGTTATTCGCGAGGGATCCTCCTGGACTGGCAGGCAAGCTAGGCTTCCCCCGATTCTCCCGTAGGGTGCCCGTGATTGGCACTTCACACGGAGACCGTCCCCTTTCAGTGCCTACCAACTCTCCAGTCTGTTCATTCCTTGGCAGGGGCTCAGAAGGAGAACAGCCAAACTTCCCCTCAGTGGAGGGCAGCTGAGTCTCTGGCCGCGTCCACCAGAGTTGCCTGGGGGCTCCCACCAGCTCTCGCCACTCTGGCTGGGGCTCGCCTCCCGCCGCATCCTCTGCAGCCATCAGCAGTTGCTGGCTCCCATCTGCCTCTGTGTCAATGCTCTGCTGCCTCTGTGTTGATGCTCTCTGCCCCCCTTCCCAGGTGTGCCGGCTCAGATTTTAAACCTGCTGGGCAGCTGCCGGAGCATGCGCAGCAGCACATGGGAGCGCTAGCCCACTCGCCCCAGAAAGCGGAGACTCTCTCACTGAGTTTCACTTATTAGAAATATAAATAGTAGTTGAGTTTGTGATGAGACATATTTACAGTGCTGAGGAGGAGCTGGTGATTATGGTACATGTAGGTATTAATAACAGAGTGAAAGGTGGGAGAGAGGTCCTGGAGGCCAAATTTAGGCTGCTAGGAAAGAGATTAACTTCCATGCTTCCTGTTTCACACACAGGGCCAATTAGACATGCAGAACTGCATAGTCTCAAGGCATGGATGGGATGATGGAGTTTTCAGTGAAGGGTTTTATATTTGTTAGGAAGTAGGAAACCTTTTGGGAAAGGAGGAGTCTATACAGGAAAGATGAGCTCTACCTAAACTGAAATGGAGCCAGATTGCTGGCATGTAAAATTAAAAAAGGTCATAAAACGCATTTTTAAACTGAAGGCTGGAGGAAAGCCAACACATGCAGGAGCACATGGTTTGGACAGAGACATCCATTAAGTGAAGACTTATACTCTGTATCCGAGTAAAGAGGAGAGGACAGAAAATGATAAAGTACAGGTAGAAAAAAAACAAAGAAAAAAGTGTCCCTTTGAATTACATCACATGGAGACAAGACAAGTAAATACTGACAAATGTTCAGAGTGTTTATATACAAATGCAGGATGTCTAAAGGGTGAATTTGAGTGTCTAGCATTAAATAAGCATATTGATATAACAGGCATCACAAAAACTTGATGGAACAATGATAATTAATGGGGCACTATAATACAAGGGTACAAAATATATTAGAATGACAGAATCGGTCATGGTCATGTTGGTGGGGAAGTGTACTATATGTGAAAGAAAGCACTAAGGCCAGGTCTATACTAGACCTGGAAAGTTGGTTTAAGGTACGCAACTCCAACTATGTAAACAACATAGCTGGAGTCAATGTACCTTAAGTCAAGCTTGGTGCCATCTCCACAGCAGGAGGTCAATAGGAGCAAATGCTCCGGTCAGCTTCCATTACTCCTCACAATTTGAGGAGTACCTGCACTGACTGGGGGCACCCTCAATGTTCCATTTAGTGGGTCCTTACTAGACCTGCTAAATTGAACGCTAGAAGATGGATCTCCGGCGTGGTAAATACAGATGTGTCCTGAGTCAAATATAGTAAAAACTTTAAATGAATCAAACTCCCATAGCGACAAGGAGTCCTGTAGCACCTTAGAGACTAACAGATGTATTGGAGCATAAGCTTTCGTGGGCAAAGCCCCACTTCGTCAGATGCATATATATATATATGCATCTGACGAAGTGGGTCTTTGCTGACAAAAGCTTATGCTCCAATACATCTGTTAGTCTATAAGATGCCACAGGACTCCTTGAAACAAAAGACAGGACTATGCAGCACTTTAAAGACTAACCAGATGGTTTATTAGGTGATGAGATTTCATGTGCCAGACCCACTTCCTCAGATCCAATTGTGGAAGAAAATTGGCACAACCCTACATACCAAAGGGATACAATAAAAAAAATGAACACATATAAAATTGACAAATCAGATTTTAGAACAGAGGAGGAATGGGGGGGAGGGAGATTAGTGTCTATGAGATAATATTAGGGTTGATAATTGGGGAAGCTATCTTTGTAATGGGTAAGATAATTAGCATCTTTGTTAAGGCCCATTCAGAAAGTGTCAAATTTAAGCATGAATGACAGTTCTGCTTTTGCAGATCCAGACTAACAAGGCTACCCCTCTGATACCAAACTACCATAGAATCTCTATGGATAGAAATTCCATGCACGAATAATAAGAGTACGGCAGTAGCTTTGTCAGGATGGTGATTGTCAAATGTTCAGGGAGATTAGAGAGGCTACAAAACGAGAAAACCCCAATAATAACGGGAGATTTCAACTATCTCCATACTGATTAGGTACATGTCACCTCAGGATAGGATGCTTCTTGGAGCAGACGGTGCTGGCCCCAGAAGGGGAGGGGCAAGTTTTGATTTAGTCCCAGGCAGAACACAGAATTTGGACCAAAAGGTGCATATAATATAGCCATATATAGCTCAGTAATATTGACAATATTATAATTAAATTTAACATCTTCGTAGGGGAGAAAATACCAAAGAAGCCTATGACAGTACCACAGAACTTCAAAAAGAGGAATTACACAAAAATGAGAAAGCTAGTTAACTGGAAATTAAAACGAACAAGAGTGAGATGCCTGCAAGCTGCATGGAAACTTTTAAAAACCATCATAATACAGGCTCAAACTAGATGCATATCCCAAGTAAAAAACAGTAAGATGATAAAAAAAACACCTGTATGGCTAAAGAACAGAGTAAAAAGAGACAAAAAATCATAGTTTAAAAATTTGAAGTCAAATCTTACTGAGAAAAATTGAAAGGAACATAAACTCTGGCAAATGTAGTATAAAAATATAAGTAGGCAGGCCAAAAATGAATTTGAAGAGAAACTAGCAAAAGTTAACAGGAAAAATATTTTAAGTACATCAGAAACAGGAAGCCTGCCAAGCAATCATTGGGACCACTGGATGACTAAGGCGCTAAAGGAGCAATCAAGAAAGAAAAGACTGTTGCAGAGAAGCTACATTAATTCTTTGAACAGTCTTCACTACAAAGAATGTGAGGTAGATTCCCACACCCGAGCTGTTCTTTTTAGATGACATATCTGAGGAAAAGACAAGTTACTTATTCTATAACTAGTGTTCTTCGAGATGTGTTGCTCACAGGGCCGTCCTTAGGTATATGCAGAGTACGCAGTTGCATAGGGCACCAGAATTTCTGGGGCACCAC